>NC_133426.1:133650000-133967500 GCF_049350105.2 Macaca mulatta
TCTCAGGTAAGTCTTTAATAGCAGTGTAAGAACAGACTAATACATTAAATTGGTACTGGAAGTGGGGTGCTGCTGTAAAAATACCCAAAAATGTGGAAGCAAATTTGAAACTGGGTAACAGGCAGAGGGTGGAACAGTTTGGAGGGCTCAGAGACAGAAAAATGTGGGAAAGTGTGGAACTTCCTAGAGACTTATTGAATGGCTTTGACCAAAATGCTGATAGTAACATGGACACTAAAACCCAGGCTGAGGTGATCTCAGATGGAGATGAGGAACTTATTGGGAACTGGAGTAAAGGTCACTCTTGCTATGCAAAGGGACTGGTGGCATTTTTCTCCTGCCCTAGAGGTCTGTGGAACTTTGAACTTGAGAGAGATGATATGGGGTATGTGGTGGAAAAAATTTCTAAGCACAAAGACTTCATGAGATTACAGAGCATAAAAGTTTGGGAAATATGCAGCCTGACAATGTAGTAGAAAAGAAAAACCCATTTTCTGGAGAGAGATTCAAGCCTGCTGCATAAATTTGCATAAGTAATGAGGAGCTGAATGTTAATTACCAAGACAATGGGAAATGTGTCTCCAGGGCAAGGCAGAGAACTTCATGGCAGCTCCTCCCATCACAGGCCCAGAGGCCTAAGAGGAAAAAAATGGTTTCCTAGGCTGGTTCCAGGGCACCCCTGCTGTGTGCAGCCTAGGAGCTTGCTGCCCTGCATTGCAGCTGCTCCAGCCATGGCTAAAGGTAGCCAAGGTACAGCTCAGCCCCAAACCTTGGCAGCTTCCACATGGTGTTGAACCTGCAGGTGCACAAAAGTCAAGAATTGAGGTTTGGGAACCTCCCCCTAGATTTCAGAGAATGTATGGAAATGCCTCGATGTCTAGGCAGAAGTGTGCTTCAGGGGTGGGGCCATCATGGAGAACCTCTTCTATGGCAGTGCAGAAGGAAAATGTGGGGTTGGAGACCCCACACAGAGGCCACACTGGGGCACTGCCTAGTGGAGCAGTTAGAAGCGGGTTACCATCCTCCAGATCCCACAATGGTAGATCCATCAACAGCTTGTACCATGCACCTGAAAAAGCCACAGATACTCAACGACAGCCCATGAAAGCAGCTGGGAGGGGGGCTGTACCTTGCAAAGTGACAGGGGCAGAGCTGCCCAAGACAGTGGGAGCCCACCTCTGGCATCAATGTGACCTGAATGTGAGACATGGAGTCAAAGAAGACCATTTTGGAGCTTAAAGATTTAATAACTGCCCTGCTGAATTTTGGACTCAAATGGAGCCTTTTGCTGCTCTGTTTTGGCCAATTTCTCCCATTTGTGACGGGTGCATTTACCCAATGGTTCTACCCCCACTATTGCATCTAGGAAATAACTAGCTTGCTTTTGATTTTAGAGGCTCATAGGTGGAAGGCACTTGCCTTGTCTCAGAAGACTTTGGACTGTGGACTTTTGAGTTAATGCTAAAATGAGTTAAAACCTTGCAGGACTGTTGAGAAAGAATAATTGATTTTGAAATACGACTGCATGAGATTTGGGAGGGGCCAAAGGCAGAATGACATGGTTTGGCTCTGTCCCCAGCCAAATTTTACCTTGAATTGTAATAATATCCATGTTTCAAGGGTGTGGCCGGGTGGAGACAATTGAATTATGGGGGCAGTTTCCCCGATATTGTTCCCCCATATTGTTCTCATGGTCGTGAATAAGTCTCATGAGATCTGGTAATTTTATAAATGGGAAAACCTGTGCACAAGCTCTTGCCTGCTGCTCTGCAAGATATAAATTTGCTACTCATTCACCTTCCACCATGATTGTGAGGTCTCCCCAACCACATGGAACTGTGAGTCAGTTAAACCTCTTTCCTTTATAAATCACCCAGTATTAGGTATATCTTTATTAGCAACATGAGAATACACTAATATACTAGGCTTTCTTCAAGAGTTTTTATATTTTTAGGTTTCACATTTAAGTCTTTAATCCATCTTGAGTTGATTTTTTTATATGGTATAAGGAAGGGGGTCCAGTTTAAATCTTCTGCATACGGCTAGCCAGTTATCCCAGCACCATTAATTGAATAATGAATCCTTTTCCCATTGTTTGCTTTTGTTAATTTTGTTGAAGACCAGATAGTTGTGGGTGTCTGGCTTTATTCCAGGGCTCTCTTTCTTCTTCCATTGGTTTATGTGTCTATTTTTTTGTACTAGTCCTATACTGTTTGGGTTACTGTAGCTTTGTTGTATAATTTGAAGTCAGGTAATGTGCTGTCCCCAACTTTATTCTTTTTCCTTAGGATAGCCTTGGCTGTTTGGGCTCTTTTTTGGCTACATACGAATTTTAGAATAGTTTTTTTCTACTTCTGTAAAGAATGTTATTGATAGTTTAATAGAAATAACATTGAATCTATAAATTGCTTTGGACAGTATGGCCATTTTAACAATATCAGTTCAACCTATTGATGAGAATGGAATGTTTGTGTCATCCCTACTTTCTTTCCACAGTGTCATGTAATTCTTATTGTACAGATCCTTCAACTCTTTGGTTAGCTGTATTCCATTTCTGTAAAGGCCACTGCCTGGCTTGGATTTCCTGCCATTGTCTCCACAGAGTCTAGCAGAGTATCTGGTGTACAAAAAATATGGTGTACACTCAATAAATATTTACTGAAATAAAAAAATCTGTTATATAAAATTACATTACATTGGTTATGGAATTAGCTATCTCCTCACATCAGAGTGCCAATGGAATTTTGTAACAACTTGGAAGTTTTATGATATAGCAAATAGTTTAAGGTATTAAATCAAGCTGTTCTAAAACAGGTTGCTACGGTATTCCTAAGAAAATATTTTACTTGAAATTACACCTACTTTATGTAGTAGCAAGAATGTATTTTAGTAAGAAATACTTTGTTCATTCTCAAGAATGTAGTCAATTTTCTGATCTAAAAATCAAGACATTTGGGTTTCAAACTGAAATAGAAACATACCTGCTATCTTTAACACCTTCTCTTCTAGCCAAAATGAAAATATCATCTGATGTATTTCAACTAAAAAATCCAAAATGAAAGACCCTCCAACATTACTGGAAGCCAGAGAGAACTATAACCATCCTTTTGATTACTCAAAGTGGGTAAACAGCCCTTGGCTAAAACAGAATTAAGCCACTAACAACCACAAGAACTTAGAAAGTTCTTAGAAATGTACTGTTTATTTGTATTTTGTAACCAAAGAAGTGATGCTTTTTTATCTTTGTCAGTCAATGTGAATGACATCCTGGTGTCAACATGGTTTGATGTTGTACAGCTGATATAGCTGAGACATACTCCAAGCTAATTATTTACAGTGAGTTTGAATGAAGAGTTCTAAATAAAATCTAGAAAAATGAAAGACTAAGATCTAGATCAAGATACATTTAATAATAGAAACATCAGCAAGAAATTTATAAAATAGTAGACACATGCATAAATGCTTTATATAAATGCATCTACTAATTATTGTTCAATTTCTAATGTTTTAATAGCACATTCAATATTTTTTCACAAATACGGGAAAACTAACTTATTTCAATCTTATGCCAGGCAGCAGTATCTTTAGCCTACTCTTCAGCTTACCTTACAGTGACTGAGGCACCTCTGCAATCTGCTGGGGTAACACTGTGATTGAAGGTTCATTTATTTTTAAGAGTACATAGACATCTTGAAAGCTTATTCTAAATACTGAAATATATAAACTATCAACAGTAAACATCTTAGATTTCTACTTAGTTATTAAGTCGTCTCAATTCTTCCTTCAAATTGTGAGTATGATAGGAGATATGTCAAAAGTCAGGGCCACCTCTGCTCAGAGTCCCTTTCATTGGTCACCAATTTGTAAACCAAAACCTATCTGAGACAAGTCTCAATCAATTTAAAAAGTTTGTTTTGACAAGTTTAATGGCATGACCATGTCACAGCCTCAGGAAGTCTTGACGACTGGTGCCCAAGGTGGTTGAGACACAGCTTGGTTTTACACATTTTAAGGATACATGAGACATCCATTAATACATAATATGTAAGATGTACATTGATTCTGTCCAGAAATGTGGGACAACTCAAGCAGTTAGGGGGCTTCCATATCACAGGTAGAAAAGAGAAAAAGGTTGCATTCCTTTGAGTTTCTGATTAGCCTTTCACTGAATACACAATTTATAGGAATAGTCACTTATGCCTTAGGCTGACTTAGTAAAACAATAGGGCAAAGTAAGCCATCAGATATGTATTTGTCTCAAGTGAGCCAAGGAATGACTTTGAGCTCTGTATGTACTTTGTCCACAAGGAATTTTCTTGTGGGCAAATTGTGAGAGAGGTGTGTAGCTTTTTTTTACAATCTTTGTAGTTATCTTATTTAGGAATACAATGGAGGCAGGTTTACCCTGTGCAGTTCCTAGTTTGACTTTTCCCTTTGACTTCATGATTTTGGGGTCCTCTTTCACAATGCTTACAAGATACTTGATGTCCTTGCATTGAATCTCCATATACCACAGCTAGGAAATCTCTAGCAAGTTATTCCGTTCTATATTGTTTCCTAGTACGTCAAGTTCACATTTCTCTGTCTGTGTTTCATGGTTTAAAATGTGCTCTGTTATAATTCTACAGCCTTCATTTTCACTACAATGTGCTCTCTAGTTCTTTTTACATTGATGTGCTATGCTAATTAACCACTCAAGGACTTTGCTTCTGTATTGTTTGTGACACGGTACATAAGTGCAGCCCTATTCTGCCTATGCAAATTCCACATTTCCATTGAAGTCCAGATTACATTCCATTCCTTGCTTGAAAGCATCTTCAGTTACTCTGGAGACAAAATATCTCTTTCTTCTCAGAATATTTGCAACACTTAGAATTAATACTATGCAGCTTAGTCCTGAGTTATATTCTATCTCACTCTGTAAGCTATTGTTTCAACCATTGTATCCCCAATTAGATTTCAAACTTCTTAAGAGTAGAGAAGTTGTGTGATATATTCTCTGAATATCTCCTCCCCATTTCTTGAAGATTATATAGACAACATAGTAAATATTAACAACTAAAGAAACCATTTACAAGTTTCATAATAGAAAACTTGCTAATTGAATACTTACTGCATAAAAAGTATTTTTTGTGATTGTTCATTTAAAAACTATTTTTGCAAAGTTCAATATAATTTTCTTATTAAAAAATGATTGTTGTAGGCCATAACAAATATGTTTTTCTTGACCACAGTAATGCTTTTACTACCTTCACTGACAAATTCTTCTGGAAATATTAACTCTTTGGTTACAAGAAATTCATTATATGTTATCTTGAAAAACGTGTAATATAATTTCATTATTTTGGAAAGGCCTTACTACTGAATCATTTAAAAAATGACAGCCATACTGATACTTTATAATTTTTAATTAATATTATACTATAAAATGCTGATGTTATGTTTCTAGAGGGCAGAGATTACCACTATCTCTAAAATGGAAAAACTGGTGTCTAATATTTAAGTGACTTTCTCTAAGTTTTATTTGGTGAACCTCTACAGGTACTCTAGTAACAAAATGAGTCAGATATTTAATCATTGAACTCCATACCATTTCACAATATCAGCTTAGTTTTATTATTTGAAGACTATCTTAATATTTTACTACCAATAGAAAAAAAAAGCAATATTTTTGTCTCCAGTTGTGGCAATGAATTTGCACTGAAGCATTTATATTTTTTGCCTAGTGTTCCTTGAGCAAAAGGGTATATATTTTCAACATGGTCCCCTAAAGTTAAGGGAATAAAATGATACTATAAACTAAAAGAAAAATCTGTCTTAGCAATACAGCATTATTTGCACATATCAGAGGCATAAAAGTAAACTACGTTTTGAACTACCCAAAGAAATCTACAGATTCAACATAATTCCTATGAAATTACGAACATCATTTTTCACAGAATTAGTAAAAAACATCCTAAATTTAATATAGAACCAAAAAAGCCCAAATAACTAAAGCAATCTTAAGCAGGCAAAAGAGCAAATCTAGAGGCATCATATTGCATGAATTCAAATTATACTACAAAGCTGAAGTAACCAAACAAGCATGGTACTGGTACAAAGATAGACACATAAATCATTGAAGAGAATAGTTAACTCAGAAATAAAGCCACACGCTGACAACAAACGAATCTTCAACAAAGTCAACAAAAATAAACAATGGAAAAGAATACCCTATAAAAGAAATGGTACTGGGAAAATTGGATAGTGTCATGCAGAAAAATGAAACAGGACCCCATCTCTCATTGTATAAAAACATAAACTCAAAATGGAGTAAAGACTTACACATAAGACCAGAAAATATAAAAATCCTGGAAGAAAACCTAAGAAAAACTGTTTTGGACATTGGCATAGGCAATTAATTAATAACTAAAGCCCCCAAAGTAAATGTACCCAAACCAAAAATAGACGTAAGAGACTTAGAATAAAAAATCAACACAGAAAAAGAAAATCAACAGAATAAACAGACAACCTATCAACTGAGAGAAAATATTTGCAAATTATGCCTCTGACAAATGATTGATATCCAGTATCTATTAGTTTGGTGGAAAAGAAATTGCAGTTTTTTTCATTACTTTCAATGGCAGGAACCAAACTTTTTCACCAACATACAAGAAACTCAACAACTACAATAAAAAACAACTCCATTAGGAAGGGGGCAAAGGACATGAACAGATTTTTCTCAAAAAAAGACATAAAAACAGCCAACAAGCATATGAAAAAAATGCCCAACAACACTAATTGTCAGAGAAATGCAAATTAAAGTCACAATAATATACCATCTTATACCAGTCAGAATGGCTATTATTAAAAAGTCAAAAAACAATAGATGTTGGCATGGATGTAGAGAAAAGGGAACACTCACACTGTTGATGGGAATGGAAATTAGTTTAACCTCTATGGAAAACAGTATGATGATTTCTCAAAGAACTAAAAATAGAACTACCATTTGACCCAGCAGTCCCACTACTGAGTATCTACCTAAAGTAAAAGAGCTCAGCATATTAAAAAAAAAACCATCTGCACTCATATGTTCATTGTGGTACCATTCACAGCAGCAAAGTCATGGAATCAACCTAAGTGTCCATCAATGTTTGATCAGATAAAGAAAATGTGGTATATGTACACTATGGAATACTATGCATCCATAAAAAGGATGAAGTCATGTCCTTTGCAGCAACATGGATGGATCTGGAGGCCCTTATTCTAAGCAAATTAACTCAGAAACAGAAAATCAAATACCGTATGTTCTCACTTGTAAGTGGGAGCTAAACACTGCCTACACATGGACATAAAGATGAAAATAGTAGACACCAGGGACTGCAAAAATGGGGAAGATGAGAGGGGGGTGAGGATTGAAAAATTACCTGTCAGGTTCACTGTTCACTATTTGGGTGGTGCGTATGTTAGAAGCCTAACCCCTACCATTACACAATATACTTATGTAACAAACCTACACCATGTACTCCCTGAATGTAAAATAAAATAATAAAAGTAAAAGTAAACTATTTTTTTGAATATCAAATACATGCCAGACAGTGTAATGGATGCTTTGTGTTTAAAAACTAAAATAAGGCCAGATGTGGTGGCTCACTCCTGTTACTCTGGTGCTTTGGGAGGCCGAAACAGGAGGATCACTTGAGCCTAGGAGTTTGAGACCAACCTTGGTAACATGATGAAACCATGTCTCTACAAAAAAATACAAAAATAAGCTGGGGATGGTGGCACCTGCCTATGGTCCCAGATACTCAGGAGGCTGAGGTGGAAGAATCACCTGAGCCCAGGAAGTTGAGGCTGAAGTGAGCTGTGATCGTGTCACTGCACTCCAGCCTGGGTAACAGAGTGACACCCTGTCTCAAAAAACAAACAAACAAAACTGAAATAACACTATCATGTAGAAACTATTATTTCAGTTTTATAGGCATGGAAACTGAGACTTAAAGAAGATACCCTTTCCCAAATACACTTAAGTTATAGGTGACAAAAGTTGGATTTCAGTTGGATGTGTCGTTGCTATTAATGACACATACTTTATCTATCACATAGGAAACTTATCTGCTACCATCTGGCATTCCTGATGCAAATGGAATCTTGTTCTGAGTAGATGCCTTAGACTCTCTCTGAAACACAGCCAACTTGATTCTATTTTATTTGGTTTTGAGATACTGAGCCTGAAATATGGAGTAATGGCAGTAAAAATAAAATAAAAAGTAGAGTCTCACTTAAGAAAATGACTTGACCCATAGCTTCTTTATTAGATGTTTAGTGAATAAAAACATCCTACTCTGCTCTTGCAAGAAAAGTTGTAGTCTTGTGTTCTAGTCATAGGCAAGGTAAGTTAGAAAATTAGACCATGTATCAAAATTAATAAGGAGGCCTTATCCAAAATTATTATCTATTATATTTCTAACTTATTAGTTCTTTGCTACACTGTTTTAAGCTAGGAAAATATATTGATATAGGAATTCCCTAATATTTTGTTGAAAAGCTTGTTTACCTGGTAATGATAGGAGAAAGAAAGAAAGAATTCTTTGTAAAAGTAGCGTAATATTGGCTAGATCACGTGTATAAAATTTAAAATACTATGACCGTTTTGCTTAAAGCAGTCAATTAAGAAAAAATACTTGTTTGTAAACACAGCATTTTTACCCATCAGATAGTATCCCTTTTGAGGACAGGAATTGTGATTTTTCAAATTCCTCTGTCTCCTAAAATACTAAGCTGAGCATGGTTACTTTCACATAGTAAGTGTATAAAAGTTTCATTGTACTTAAACATGAGAAATAATATGATCACTTTTACAAGAAATCAATTGATGATGCTTCAATTACATTCTGTGGTCTTTTCTTTCTCAAATGAGTGCATGTCTCACCTTCAACCCCTTCTCCTGGGAGTTACAGTCTCCAGGAAAGCAAAATTATCATGACCTTCACAACCCTTCCTTCTCATTTGAAACGTAATGGTAAATAAATAATGACAGTTTATAGCATGAATGAAAATTATGCAGTTTTTCAAGAAATAGACCAAATATATTTAAAAATGAAAAAATTCATACATGAAGTAACATGCCAGGTGTATCTTTTATCTCCAGTAACTGGAAATGTTGAAAAAAGAAACCCTGCTGCTACCATGACAAGAGTTGTTTCTCTGTGCTTCTAACAATGCTCCAGTCTCTAGAGTCCAGAGGCAGCATGTTTAAATAATATCTGTTGATTAATTAAACATACAGTGAAATGGCCCTATATTCCCCTTGATGGTTTACAAATCATTTACTGTTTATTTGTATTTTTTAACCAAAGAAGTGATTTTTTTATCTTTGCTGTGTCAGTCAATGTGAGTGACATCCTATGTCTAGAGGAACAGGAACTAAAATGTGTTAGCTTAGAATTAAGTAGAAAAGCAACTCTGAAAGTATTGTGCTGTAACAGTGTTAACCTCTGACACATGATTGTTTGTAAAATAATTTTGCTAAGTCGCTATGAGTCTAGAAGTGCAAAAGTATGCCTATGAGACAGAAAAAAACAAAATTATGATTGCAACTTAGCTTCAGCAATTGATCATAGTTTTTTTTTATTATTATTATACTTTAAGTTCTAGGGTACATGTGCATAACATGCAGGTTTGTTACATATGTATACTTGTGCCATGTTGGTGTGCTGCACCCATCAACTCATCAGCACCCATTAACTCGTCATTTACATCAGGTATAACTCCCAATGCAATCCCTCCCCCCTCCCCCCTCCCCGTGATAGGCCCTGGTGGGTATTGTTCCCCTTCCCAAGTCTAAGTGATCTCATTGTTCAGTTCCCACCTATGAGTGAGAACATGCGGTGTTTGGTTTTCTGTTCTTGTGATAGTTTGCTGAGAATGATGGTTTCCAGCTGCATCCATGTCCCTACAAAGGACACAAACTCATCCTTTTTTATGGCTGCATAATATTCCATGGTGTATATGTGCCACATTTTCTTAATCCAGTCTGTCACTGATGGACATTTGGGTTGATTCCAAGTCTTTGCTATTGTGAATGGTGCCGCAATAAACATACGTGTGCATGTGTCTTTATAGGAGCATGATTTATAATCCTTTGGGTATATACCCAGTAATGGGATGGCTGGATCATATGGTACTTCTAGTTCTAGATCCTTGAGGAATCACCATACTGTTTTCCATAAAGGTTGAACTAGTTTACAATCCCACCAACAGTGTAAAAGTGTTCCTATTTCTCCACATCCTCTCCAGCACCTGTTGTTTCCTGATTTTTTAATGATCGCCATTCTAACTGGTGTGAGATGGTACCTCATTGTGGTTTTGATTTGCATTTCTCTGATGGCCAGTGATGATGAGCATTTTTTCATGTGTCTGTTGGCTGTATGAATGTCTTCTTTCGAGAAATGTCTGTTCATATCCTTTGCCCACTTTTTGATGGGGTTGTTAGTTTTTTTCTTGTAAATTTGTTTGAGTTCTTTGTAGGTTCTGGATATTAGCCCTTTGTCTGATGAGTAGATTGAAAAAATTTTCTCCCATTCTGTAGGTTGCCTGTTCACTCTGATGGTAGTTTCTTTTGTTGTACAGAAGATCTTTAGTTTATCCCTTATGAACATCAATGCAAAAATCCTCAATAAAATACTGGCAAACCGGATCCAGCAGCACATCAAAAAGCTTATCCACCATGATCAAGTGGGCTTCATCCCTGGGATGCAATGCTGATTCAACATATGCAAATCAATAAATGTAATCAAACATATAAACAGAACCAAAGAAAAAAACCACTTGATTATCTCAATAGATGCAGAAAAGGCCTTTGACAAATTTCAACAGCCCTTCATGCTAAAAACGCTCAATAAAGTCGGTATTGATGGAATGTATCTCAAAATAATAAGAGCTATTTATGACAAACCCACAGCCAATATCATACTGAATGGGCAAAAACTGGAAAAATTCCCTTTGAAAACTGGCACAAGACAGGGATGCCCTCTCTCACCACTCCTATTCAACATAGTGTTGGAAGTTCTGGCTAGGGCAATCAGGCAAGAGAAAGAAATCAAGGGTATTCAGTTAGGAAAATAAGAAGTCAAATTGTCCCTGTTAGCAGATGACATGATTGCATATTTAGAAAACCCCATTGTCTCAGCCCAAAATCTCCTTAAGTTGATAAGCAACTTCAGCAAAGTCTCAGGATACAAAATTAATGTGCAAAAATCACAAGCATTCTTATACACCAGTAACAGACAAACAGAGAGCCAAATCATGAATGAACTTCCGTTCACAATTGCTTCAAAGAGAATAAAATACCTAGGAATCCAACTTACAAGGGATGTAAAGGACCTCTTCAAGGAGAACTACAAACCACTGCTCAGTGAAATAAAAGAGGACACAAACAAATGGAAGAACATACCATGCTCATGGATAGGAAGAATCAATATCGTGAAAATGGCCACACTGCCCAAGGTTATTTATAGATTCAATGCCATCCCCATCAAGCTACCAATGAGTTTCTTCACAGATTTGGAAAATACTGCTTTAAAGTTCATATGGAACCAAAAAAGAGCCCGCATTGCCAAGACAATCCTAAGTCAAAAGAACGAAGCTGGAGGCATCACGCTACCTGACTTCAAACTATACTACAAGGCTACAGTAACCAAAACAGCATGGTACTGGTACCAAAACAGAGATATAGACCAATGGAACAGAACAGAGTCCTCAGAAATAATACCACACATCTATAGCCATCTGATCTTTGATAAACCTGAGAAAAACAAGAAATGGGGAAAGGATTCCCTATTTAATAAATGGTGCTGGGAAAATTGGCTAGCCATAAGTAGAAAGCTGAAACTGGATCCTTTCCTTACTCCTTATATGAAAATTAATTCAAGATGGATTAGAGACTTAAATGTTAGACCTAATACCATAAAAATCCTAGAAGAAAACCTAGGTAATACTATTCAGGACATAGGCATGGGCAAGGAATTCATGTCTAAAACACCAAAAGCAATGGCAACAAAAGCCAAAATTGACAAATGGGATCATAGTTCTTACAAATCTTTTGAATCTAGGCACATGAAAATAAAGGGTGTCAATTTCCCAACAAGGCACAAGACAGTATTAACATTTCTCTATAACTGGAGAAATCCAAAAGCCTTCTAGTTCAAAGCATCTCAAAACTAATCCTTTGAACCGGAGCAGAAGTAAAGGATTTTTTTTTTCTGTGGCATTCCTGACATAAATCCTTAATGATAGTGTTTTTACGTCCTTTCCTAAGGCTTTCTATTGCTGTCCACTCTCTGCTGTCTTCTATTCTCAAGTTATTCTCCTAGTATACTCACTCTATTTTTGGATACATGCAAAGTTTCAGTGAGACATATGCATTGCACATGTCTCTACATTTTCCACTCACAAATTAAATCAATATACATATCAATTAGAATATTTATATCACATCCACATTATCCAACAAAAAAGTCATGGAATATTAAGACTCTGTGAGGTTGTGAATGAAACACCGGGGATATAGAATATAACACTGTTCATTGGCCTCAAGAAACTCAGTATAATGGGAGCTTGAGATGACTGAAAAACAGGAAGTTATAATGCAATAACATGTGCTATCATTGATCTTTTACAAAATGCCATGGGATAATGGAAGAGAGAGTGACTTACTCAGAAGATTGGGAAAGCTCTCTGAGGAAATTTCGTACTTGAGGGAAGTCTCGAGGAATAAGCAGGCATTCAGGCATTCAATAAGTAATAAAAGAGATAAACTGGCATCCCTGGGAAGGGCATAGTGTTCCTATAGCCACAGATTTATGGAAAACCCAGCAATTTGGGAGGAATAACAGTAGCTCAATCAAGAGCACGTGGATTGAAAAAAAGAAGTTGAGGTTTGAGAGGTAGATTCAAATCAGCTTGTAAATATCTGTGGAATTTCATCAAAGAAGTTTGTACTTATCTGTAGACAATGAGAGATCATTGTATGGCACTATGTAAGGTGACCTGCTCAATGTATGGTAAGGAGATTAAGTAGAGTTTTCATAAAATAAACCGACTCCTATGGAATGCTCTCATAATTCATATAGAAACCCTCATTCCTTACATGAAGGCCAAACATACATGTGTCCAGAAGATTCCAAAGATGTAAACTATATGATGAGAACCCCATGCACTGAAGCAAGCAAGATTAGTAGGTATTGGAGGGAAAATTTTTGATCTTCCAGTGTTACTATGAACAGTACACAGCTGTTAGCCCCATTATTTATTGCATAGGACCAACCCTCTAAATGTTCCTGTTTTTGTTTGTTTATCTTTTCTGGTTGTTTTTAAGAGTGCAGAAGCATAGATTCTCCAGGTGGAAGGAGCATTGGAAATCATCTGGACCAATCTTCTGTCAGTATATTAGTTCCTTGTATGTTTGCCTACCATGAGGAAATTAGGCCTCTAATGAAACAGATTCAGCAATGTACAGTAAATATCTTCTGTGGAAAGTCAATCTTTTGTTTGGCAATTCATGTCACTGAAAATATTTCTTTTACTGAATCAATGTTTTTTCTGCCTTGTCTGTGACCTACTACTTCTAAATCTGCCATGTAAAGAGAAAAAAAAAAAAAACAGTTTAATTCTGTCCTACATAACAATCTTTAAATACTTGAAGGCAACAATCATATATCTCCTTCATTAGTACCCTACTGTCATGGTTAATTTTAAGTGTTAACTTGACTGGATTAAGAGATATCCAGATAGCTGGTGTAACATTATTTTGGGGTATGACTGTTATAGTATTTCCAGAAGAGACTGGCGTTTGAATCAGTGAACTGAGTAAGGAAGATCTGCCCTCACCCAATGTGGGTGGGCACCATCAATCTGCTGAGGGCCTGGATAGAACAAATGGGCAGTTCACTCTTCTTCTTCTGGAGTGGAGACACCCGTTTTTGCCTGAGTTTGTACTTCAGGACTCTAAATTCCCAGGTTTGTAGACTTTGGGACTCACACCAGCAGTCTCCCAATTTCTCAAGCCTTCAACTTCAGACTGATAGTTATACCATTGGCTTCCCGGGTTCTCAGGCCTTTGGATTTGAACTGAGACAAGCTACTGGCTTCCCTCATTTGCCATCTTGCTAAAAGCCTATCATGGGACTTCTTAGCCTCTATAATGGCATGAGCCTATTTTCCTAATAAATTCTATCTATCTATCTATCTATCTATCTATCTATCTATCTATCTATCTATCTATCTATCCATCCATCCATCTAGCTAGCTGGCTAGCCATCTGTCTGTCTCTGGTTCTGTCTTCTGGAGAACCCTGACTAATACATTTACTATATTTAATCACATACACCCTATTACAATCTGTTAAAACTAATCAGTTGCATTTTTTTTGTTGGATTTTTTTAGGCTCAGGAGTCAAAAGAGTGTTTCTGTGAGGAATACTTATTTACCTACACAGTGCAGCAATAAATTTGCATGAGCATATTCATTACTACTTTTAAATACAGTGGTTCACCCTCCTTTCAGAAAAATCCTGGAAATGTGTGACATTTGGTATTCATTCATTTCTTTGCTATCATCCTACAGTAGATAACTAAGAAATAACTGTATAAGACGAACCATCTTATGCACAATTCCAAATCCTAACACCAGCAGGGTGAAAGGAAAGGGTATTTTTCAGTTGTTCATGTTTGATGTCCCATGCAGAGCAGGATATCTGAATGATACACATATCTGCAGGGGTTTGATTATTATTCTGTATAAATTAACTTTCACTTAAAATTTATAAAAATAAGGCATGAGGTATTTTTTTTTCATGCATTCAAAACAATTACATTGAACCTCTTAAGCAATATGGCATCAAGTCATGTTTCTAAATATTTAAACTGGAAATCTACAGGTGACAAAACTAGAAATTAGAATTAAACTCTTATGGAGGAAATGATCCAGATGGACCATTAAGCCATTAGGAAGCTATACAAGGATGAAAGTGAGGGGAAATGCAATAGAACAACCCACTCCCATAATGCAACAAATTAAAATGCTAGTAACAGTTCAGGCAACATTTAGCTGGTCAAACTCTCTTAAATCTATTTAAACTTCATATATGTGTGCTAAGATAGAGAGAAAGACTCATGCTGCTATGAATCATCGAAATAGAAAGAGGACTAGTTGAAGCAAACAAAACTGTATTAAGTCCAAAGCTCATTGATGCACAAATTGCATTTTAAGTGTTAGACAATATCAGACGGATCATTTTGCCTTATTTCATCAACTCAACTCCTATTGATATGAATACTACCTACTTCATCAACCATCTAAAAAGGAGTATGAAGAGCCTTGGCAGATTAGAAATATAAATTAAACAATGCCAAATCTATTGATAACAGGATTATTTCTCTTTCTCTTTTCTCACACTAAAAATCTTGGAATATTGTTTATTCCAGACCCTTGGGTTGATTTCTTTGAATTATAGCAACAATCAAACCACTATTAATCCCTTTTGCTGTAATGAGACACTAATAAATAGAGCTTAAAGGTGAGTTTAAGGCCAAACTTGTCAGCTACTGGTTCAGATGTTCTTCGAAACAAGTTGATATCATTTACCTATGGCTCTGTCAATTAGATCTAATCTTGCAATTAAACTTGGTTTAATTGCAACTATCCTACTATTAAAAGTAGTAGGATAATGAGGCCATGGCCTTACATAGCAGGGTAGAAGATGAAACGAAAAACATTTTATGTAAATAAACATTTTGGACAGGCTTTATGATCTAATGAAAAAAAAAAAGAAGGAAAGGAGTATGGACTGGAAAAACTCTAATATGCATGTAAGTAAAAAAAAAGTCTATAGATTTGCATTTTCTGGACATTTTAAACAAATTAAATTATACCATATATGAACTTTTGCATCTGGCTCCTTATCACATTTTTGAGGCTTATTCATGTAATGGCATGCATGAATACTTCATTTCTTTTTTTGGCTAAATAATAGTTCATTGTGTAAATACACCACATTTTGTTTATCCATTCACCAGTTTATGGACATCTGGATTGTCTCAACTTTGGGACTCTTGTGAATAGTGTTGCTATTGACATTCATGTACATTTCTTTGTATAGATATGTTTTCATTTTTCTAGGTTAGTTAACTAGGAATGTAATTTTTCCATGTAATACTATTTAATTTTACTTGTCATCACCTAATGGGCTCATGAGCAAAGTGGCCATGGTGGCAGAGACGGAGGCTATATATGAGTTCAGCAATATGGACTCCATTCTTCAAGGCTGACCTGGATACTGCTACCACTCAGTGCCTAATTTGCCATTAGAAGAAACCAACATTTGTTCTCATTATGACACCATACTCTAGGGATATCAGCCAGCTACCTGGTGGCATGTTGATGACAATTAGACTACTTCCATCAGGGAAGTGGCAGTGTTTTGCTCTTGGTAGAAGAGACACTTACTCTGGGAATGGATTTGCCTTCCCGGAAAGGAATGCTTCTACCAAAATTACCATCCATGGACTTATATAAGAAGTCTTATCTTTTATCATGGTATTCCACACAACATTGCTTCTGAGCAAAAGAAGTGTGGCAGTGGGCCTATGCTTGTGGAATTCACTGGTCTTAATTACATTGTTCCTCACCATCATGAAGGGGTTGGCTTGATAGAACGGTAAAATAACCTTTTGAATATGCAGTTACAGTACCAGCTAGGCTGCAACATCTTGCAGGACTGGAGCAGGTTGTCCAGGAGGCTGTGTATGTTCTGAATCAGTATCTAATGTATGGTGCCCTTTTTCTCATAACCAGAATTCATGGGTCCATGAATCAAAAAGGAAAACCAAGGAGTAAAAATCAATAAGCACCACAGATTATTACACTCAGTGACCCACTAGGAAAATTTTTGTTTCCTATTCCTATGACTTTACACTCTGTTGACCCAGAGGTCTTAGCTCCAAAAGGAGGAATGATTTTACCAGGAGATACAACAATAATTGCATTGAACTGGAAGTATAAAGTGTCACCTGGACAGTGTGGGCTCCTCATGCCTCTGATTCAAAAGGGAAAGGAGTTACTATACTGGCTAGGGTTATTGGATCTGACAACCAAAGGGGAAATCGGACCACTATTCCACAATGTAGGTAAGAAACAGTATGTCTGTAATGCAGGAGATCCTTAGGTTGTCTCTCAGTTTTACATGACCTGTGATTAAGGTAAATAAAAACTGTAACAACCCAATCCAGTTAGTACTACTAATGGCCCAGACACTTTGGAAATGAAGGTTTGAATCACACCATCAGGTTAAGAACCATGACCAGCTGAGTTGCTTAACAAAGACAAAGAAAACACAGAATGGATAGTAGAAAAATGTAACTATAAACACCAACAATTTCTATATGGCCAGTTATAGAAACTAAGACTGTAATTATCCTATTTTCTCCTTGTTATGAATATGTTCATATGTGTTGGGTGCCAAATATTGTTTGGTTTCTTCCCTCTCCTATTCCCTTATCATGTAACCCAAGATATACTGACTTTATATCATAGTATTAAAATATTGTACATTTTACATCATAGTATTTAACTTGTGGGATATCAAGTAGAAGAGTAAACATCACTCGAGAACTTTACCTCCTCTTCTGGGGAGGAGGTTAGTGCATTTTCTGTTGAATTATGTATGGAGAAACTATCACTTTGTCATTGTTTTTATTTGGAAATTAAGTATAGCTTAATGACATGCTTAGGGGTCCCTAGTTGACAAGGGGTAAACTTGGGATGGTTAAGTTTATGTGTCAACCTGAATGGGCCCTGAGGTAGTCAGATATTTGGTCAAACATTATTCTGGGTCTTTGAGGATGTTTCTGAATGAGATTAATATTTGAATGGGTAGACTTAGTGTTATGGGATGTTCGGGATGTTGCTTTTCTGGCCAAAGATCTCTATGACCAGTGGTGCCTTTGCCTGAGTTTTACTTAGGTCCACTGTTGTCATTTCACCCACTTGGCCTGGCAGGCTGCACTTGGCTCACACTACCAACTTGGATCTCATGCCTACCAAGGGCAACTAAGGCATGGAGCAGGGAGGGGTGTGAGAGCAAGTGTATGTTCCAGTCACTGTGCAGTCAGACATGCTGGCTGCTGCCACAAGGTGGGCAGCTCCAGGTACTGGCATGGGCATCAGTTCTCTGTGAGGCTGTGGCTGGATCAGGCACACTGCAAGCAGCTTCCATGGCTGGCACTGGGGAATGCAGTGGCACCCAAAGCTTGGAGATGCCAGGAACAACAGGGCTCCAAAGAGGGAGTCATAGCCCTGGCTCTGGGAGTTCCCACGTCTGGGGTCCTAGAAGGCTGCAGCTCTTCTCTTTACCCACAACATGGCAAGTATGTTGCATGTTCAAGCCCTGCTTGTGTTACAGCTCTTTTAGCCCTGCCATTCTATAGGTCTTGAGTTCTTGTCCTACAGCCGGGAAGGTGAGATATGCAGACAAGTGGAGGGTGAGCAAGATGAAGAGGAGCTCTACTGAATGATAGAAAAGTTCAGGAAAAAACCTGCAGTGGGTAGCTCTTTTCTGCAGCTCGTCATCCTGACATTGCTACTCCTCACTGTTGGAGCAGTCACTGACAGGAAGGAGAAGCCAGGCAGTAGGAGCAGGCATTTCCAAACCTGTGAGGGCAGAGCACAGAGATACCCAGGTCCTCAGCCATGGTTTGGGTGGCTACTGTGGCACCCAGGGAGCTCCCAACCTAACTTGGAAGGGGTGGTGCTCCCAATTGTCCCTGGCTCCCACCAGCTCCATGGATTGTGCAGCCGCGGTTGTGCCTCCATGTTGCAGCCAACGTGATGGCAGTGGACACTCTAGATGGCCCACTGCTGCCATTATTAGTAAAGTATATTGCCTTTGCTAATGTGCGTGGCCACATCCAATCAATTGAAAGCCTAAATAGAACAAGAAAACTGGCCTTCTCTTGAGTAAGAGGGGATTTCTCTTGCCGTAATGCCTTTGAGATGAGACATCAATCTATTTCCTAATTTGGGACTTGAACTGAAACACTGGCTCTTCCTGGGTCTCAAGTCTACCAGCCTTCAGGCTGGAACTACACCATCCGCTATCCTGATTCTCAGACTTTCTGACTTGAACTGTAAATATACCACTGGCTTTCCTGTTTTTCAAGCTTATAGACAGCATCAGAGCATGGGAATTCTCAACCTTCATAATTCTCTGAGTCACTTCCCCTCGTGTGTGTGTGTGTGTGTGTGTGTGTGTGTGTGTGTAGGTTTATGTATACCATTGATTCTATGTATCTTATTGCTTCCAGATTGCAGACAGCAGATTGTGGTATTTCTCAGCCTCCATAAGTGAAATCCTCAAACTGAATCTCTGTGTATTGTTTCCATTTCTCTGGAGAACTCTGACTAATACAGATGGCTATGCTATGACTAGCTATGGCAGAGGCAATATAGATAATTTCATGATTTCTAGCTAGATGGATACACCATTTTCAAGTCTTTTAGTGCCAGGAATTCCAAATTTTCAGTCTTTCAGTTACAGGAATTCAAAAATTGCCACCACATATACTGTTACCTGAAGTACAACTTGTATTATATAAAGGATCAATATGTTTTATTCTTTGTAAGAACAATATCCTGACGTGTATTTCAAAATATTCCTTAAAATATGATTTATCAATAAACATTTCAATCATTAGTCATTCAGTGCAATGCACTATAGAGCAGTATTTAAGAGAAAAGCCTTTGGAGTCATGCTTAATGATATCCTTTGGATTTGTGTCCTTGCCCAAATCTCATGTGGAATTGTGAGCCCCAGTGTTGGAGGAGGGTCCTGCTGGGAGGTGACTGGATCATGGGGGTGGATTTCTCCTTTGCTATTCCCATGATAGTGAGTGAATTCTCATGAGATCTGGTTGTTTAAAGGTGTGGAGCACCTCCTACTGCTCTCTCTTCCTCTTGTTTTTGCCATGCAGGATGTGCCTCCTTCCTCTTCACCTTCTGCCATGATTGTAAGTTTCCCGAGGCCTCCCAAACCATGCTTACTGTACAGCCTGTGGAACTGTGAGTCAGTTAATCCTCTTTTCTTTGTAAATCACCCAGTCTCAGGTAGTTCTTTATAGCAATGTGAGAATGGACTAACACACTTAATTGTTTGAATTTAGTTTTTCTACTTTTATCTGTGTGATCTTTGACAAGCTACCTTAGTGTTCTGTGTCACAGCTGTCTCATGTGTAAAAATGGGATATAAAATGAATATGACACATTGGGCACAATTCAAGTACTCGATAAATAATAGTCACTATAATTATTAATCTTTATCTTATTTCTCATTTCTTTGTCTTCATCTAAGGAGATCTGTCTATATTTGTAGATTAAACTTTTCAAAAGAATTTAATGGTCTGCTCTCAATTCTAACATGACCAATTGCCTCTTATCTAAATCTGATCACAAATATAAGTCCAAAATAATCCATTAAAAAGAAGATATTTTTCTGCAAAGCTCAAGGATCACCAATTTCTACATTAAAGTGTCAAATCTATATTGTTATCACTTTGCATCAGAAGTTATTCCTCTACATGTTCTGTTACTGAAATTAGAATAGAAAAGAACAAAAGAGAAATAAACTATTCAATCAAATGGTTCTCTCCCTAACCCCCACCTCCACAATTCAATGTCAAAATCAAAAGAAACCAAAGCATAGGTGATATTTCTATCAGACCTAACATTTTAAAAAGGAACAAGATGCAGAAATAAACACTTTGAATTAATTAGCTATTATACTATTAGATAAATAACTTTGAGCTAAGTGATTATAAGTCAAACTTTGTAACAAGTAAATTTTGACAGCCTTTCATTACTACATCGGGGTAACAGACTCTTTACTATAGTGAAAGGTAAACTAGACCAGTTGCAATTCCTCATATTTGTAATCCCAGCACTTTGAGAGCCAAAGCATGAAGATTGCTTGAGGCCAAGAGTTCAAGGCTGGTATAAGCAATATAGGGAGACCCTGTCTCTAAAAAAGTAAAGTTAAAATTTAGTTGGGCATGGTGATGCTCACCCGTAGTTCCAGCTATTTACGAGGCTAAGCAGGGATGATGTCTGAAGCTCAGGAGTTTGAGGCTATGATTGTGCCGCTGCATTCTAGCCTGGGTGACAGAGACCCTATTTCAAAGAAATAAAAACAAAAACAAAAAAGATCAACAAATGCTTCCCCTACAAATTTCTATTTTTTGCAACCTTTATTCAACAATAATCAGAGAAATGCAGTTTAATTTTATTGAAACAGCACCTTTTTATTTTTTATTACTGTTGTATGACATAATGTTAAGCAAAAATATCCACCATAAATCCCCAAACCAGATTTTCAAACTTGCCTTCCTTTAAGTATGTATTTTCCAAGTCTTCATGCAATTTTATTCAGATTGAGAAGCAGTATTTATCTACAAAGTCTAAAGAAAAAAAACTTAGATATTAATTAAATTTTATATACACTAGATTTATTTATTCTTACTTTGGTATTGAAACCCTCTTAGAAGAAAGTCTTTGGGCTTGGGAAAAAATTGGTTTTAAAGTGGAGTTTCAAAGTTTGAAAATAGCTTTGAAGCATGTAGAAGTCCCAACAGAAGTCTTAGTGAGATTTCAATAGACATAGGTAAGTGTATTTGCTATAAGTCAATGTCCCCTTAGGTCATCAATTTTTGCAAAGTTTAAAATTAAAAGTAAAAGAAATAGTAGGATAATGAGGCCATGGCCTTACATAGCAGGGTAGAAGATGGAACCAAAAACATTTTATGTAAATAAACATTTTGGATGGCTTTTATGATCTCATGAAAAAAAAAAAAAAGAAGGAAAGGAGTATGAACTTGAAAAACTCTTATATACACTTAAGTAAAAGAAAAAAATCCTTCATACTGTATAATTGTAAAACACATAGTATAGTTTTAGTGGAGTTATAACATCATTTGTAACTTAGGGTTCAGTAGCTCGTTCATATGTGTATGCATATAAATATGTATGCAAAGTATTTAGAGGTTATGTGACAAATTTGTTTAACTGGAAAAAAGATGAGATTTGAGTTTGAAAGGCAAATTTAACTTTTAAATAGAAAAAAAACAAAGATTCCAAAGTTTATATAATAAACACCAGGCAATGAATTCATAGTAAAGTGTCTTGCAACAAATTTACCATCTTGGTCTACACCCAAATCTCAAATATCTATGTATCTTCCTTCTTAGCCCACCACATTTAGAATGAATAAGCTGAAGCTAGAGGCAGACACATTGGAAAAAATAGAAAGAGTTGTCTGACAGCAAAATAAGTGGTATCAACACTATTTGAGTTGTCCAAAATGTACTAATTCAAGACACTCAGCTATCATGAGCTATTTAGTTTAGGGGAAAATGATTCTGCCCACTGTCACAGCTTCTGAGGTCATGATTTATGTTACAAGCAAAATCTTGGCTGTTTGCAATGAAGATTACATCATGCCTAGGAAATTGTGTTTTAAATGGTTAAAAAGGTCATACAACTACATTTACAAAAAGAAATATTTAAAAGTATTTAAATAAGTTCATTCAAGTTTTGGGGAAAATTCACTTATGAAAAACAATGTCCTAAAGCTGTTATATACTATACACACAGGTATTTGACAACTTGCCTCCTGCTCACTCACTCCGTCAATTGGTACAGAAAAGCCATCATGATTTATTCAACTCACAAAATCGCCTCATTGGCCTCTCTTTTTCTTCAGGAAGTTGTGTTCTCTTTAGCAGTGTGTCAATAAAGCCAAGTGCTACCTGTGCCACTGCATTAGAAAGGAGAATTTAATTTGCGAAAACTCATTGATTTGCTCCTAGTCAATAGGGTAGACTGAGCTGACACAGCAGGACACACTCTGATCCTGCTCACCTCCCACTCAAAACACTTGGAAATGTTTGATAAAAGAAAACAAAATAATTTTGGGATATATAACTGAATTTGACATAAAGAAAATGAAATATTGTGATGCCAGAGATGATAAAGGAAATAAATGAGAAAAGTAACAAAATCCAAAGCTAAATTTCAGATGTGAATCAGGTGTACACCATAATGCTTGGGGTCCTGAGGATCTATCACTCTCTTGACAGAGGATACTTAGGCTACCAGCCCCATTTCTACAAAGAACTGGAGCTAGGCTTCAGGTGGCAAAATAGTTATCTTCCTTCCAGAAATCAAAACCCCACATGTGCTTGGTTGTAGGATCTGATGTCACAGGACCCATAAGGCATGAGATTCAAACCAAAAAATGCATTTACAAATTTGATTCTTGATTTCATGTGTTGCAAATATTTTCTTCCACTCTGTGGCTTGAATTTTCTTTGGTGGTGTTTTTACATGAAAAGTTCTGATTTAATATAATCTAATTGTCTTTTTTTTTTTCCATTATGGTAATTATAAAGAAAGAGAATCATGCCAGCTCCCAGTTCATGAGAGAGAATGTTGCTTATTCCCAGTTCATGAAAATATTTGTATATGTTACCTTATGTAATGTTTCATCTATTACATTTAGAATGACAATCCATTTGGAATTAATTTTTATGTGTGTTCAAAAGCGGGAGTCAATCTAGCATATATATTGGGAAAAAACTGCTATAGGTCAATAAGAAAAGAGAGATAATAAAATAAAATGGACAAGATACTTGAACAGTCATTTCAGAAAGGAAAATATTCAAATGACCAATCAATCAGCATATGAAAATGTGATGGACATTACTACTTATCAGGAATATGCAAATTAAAATCACAACTACATATACACCAGACTACATGTACATCAAAATGGCTAAAATTTAAAATAGGCAATAATACTCTAAAGTTGGGGTTGCTTCCTCTGTCATATACTGCTTGTGAGAGGAGGAAAAGTGAATTCTTAAAACCACTATATAAAATTGTTTGGTAATATTAACTAAAATTTAACATACACAGAACCAGGGACCCAAAATTCCATTCCAAACTAAATATCCAAAATTGTGTATGTGTGTGTGTGTGTGTGTTCATGTGTGTAACAATCCAACTGTTGTTTAACTTAAAAATAAATTATGCCATATTCACACAGTAAAATACAACAGTGAAAATACATGAACTGCTATATGCAACCACATGGGTAAATGCTATAGCCATAATGCTGAACAAACAAGCTAAACATAAAATGCATACATAAGTATTTCCTTTATATAAAATTATACAAAATTATAATATTATAACTCAGGATATTTTTTGTTTTGTCTTGTTTTGCTTTGTTTTGTTTAGAGAGGAGAGAGAAGGTAAGTTGTTACATATCAGTAATGTTTTTTATTTTGACTTGATTAGTGGATGCCTATATGTGATTCTATTATAACTCACTGAACTGTACACTTCATATTTTGCATTTTTTTCTGATTCCGTTTTATATTTCAACAATAAAATTTATTTTTTTAAAATCTGATTATTAATAAGAAAAATTTGAAGGTAAACTTAACAGGCAAAATATGAAACTCCTTTGTGGGAACATGTCCACAAGGCAGAGCACACAAAATGTTCACAGAATGCATCCTAAAGATGAGTGTGCTTCATAACTCAGCAATTCTACTAGGTGTAAACTCTTGGAAAATATGTACATGTACTCCAGAAGACATAGATGAGCAAGTTTGTTATAACAGTGTAGAAGCAGAAACCGAGAAACAATATAAATATTTATACTTGAAGGAGCAAATAATTAAATTGTTTTATATTCAAACAATTGTATATTGTGCAAAAGTGAACATGCAAATATATTTTGTGCATATTTTCTATGTATATTTCAATTTAAAAGTTAATTATAATATTGAGTAAAGCTAGATTTTTCTGTATATATATTGACAAATATTGAAAACAATATTTAGTTAAAAATATGATTTGGTGATATAATTTATGTTAATTTCCTATAAGTGTCCCAAGGAAGAAAAGTATATACTAGGAGTGTCCATATATATCCAAATATATTTATTTTATGTATATATTTTAAAATAATATACACCTAGTTATTACATTGGTTGTCAAGGAGAGGCAGTACAAAGAGAACTCTTAGGAACCCTCAACTTGATCTGTAATATTCTACTGTTTTTATAACAAAAAATGTTTGAAGTAGTATTCATCAACTGTGACATGTAAATGGGATTGTACTCTTCTAATTTTTAAATCTTTTAAAAACTAAAATTAATTAGTTGTATTAGTCCATTTTCATGCTGCTGATAAAGACATAACTCGAGACTGGGTAATTTATACAGGAAAAAGGGTTTAATGGACTTAACAGTTTCATGTGGCCGAGGAGGCCTCACAATCATGGCAGAAGGCAAGGAGGAGAAAGTCATGTCTTATATGGACAGCAGTAGGCAAAGAGAGAGCTTGTGCAGGAAAACTCCCATTTTTTAAATCATCAGATCTCATGAGGCTTATTCACTATCAGGAGAACAGCACAAGAAAGACCCAACCCCATGATTCAATTACCTCCCACCAGCTCCCTCCCACAACGCATGGGAATTCAAGATGAGATTTGGGTAAGAACATAGCCAAACCATATCATTGCACCTCTGGCCCCTCCCAAATCTATTGTCATCACATTTCAAAATCAATCACGCTTTCCCAACCATCCCCCAAAGTCTTAACTCATTTCAGAATTAACTCAAAAGTCCATAGTACAACATCTCATCTGAGATAAGTCTAGTCCCTTTCGCCTATGAGCCTGTGAAATCAAAAGCAAGATATTTACTTCCTAAATACAATGGGAGTACAGGCATTGAGTAAATATATCCATCCCACATGGGAGAAATATTTACTTTGCTAAAACAGAAGGGCTACAGGCCCCACGAAAGTCCAAAGTCCACTGGGGCAGTCAAATCTTAAAGATACAAAATGATCTCCTTTGACTCCATGTCTCACATTCTGGTCATGCTGATGAAAGAGGTAAGCCCCCATGGTCTTGGGCAGTTCTGCCACTGTGGTTTTTCAGGGTACAGTCTCTCTCCAGGCTGCTTTCACAGGCTGGCATTGAGTGTCTGTGGCTTTTCCAGGCACAGGGTGCAAGCTGTCGGCACATCTATCATTCTGTGGTCTGGAAGATGGTGGCTCTCTTCTCGCAGCTCCACAAGGAGGTGCTGCAGTAGGGACTCAGTGTAGGGGCTCCCACCTTGCATTTTTCTTCTGCACTGCCCATGCAGAGGTTCTCCATGAGAGCCCCTCCCTCACAGCAAACATTTGCCTGGGTATCCATATGTTTCCATACTCCTCTGACATGTAGGTGGAGGTTTTCAAACCTCAGTTCTTCACTTCTGTGCACCCACAGACTCAACACCAGGTGGAAGCTGCCAAGGCTTGGGGCTTCCACCCTCTGAAGCCACAACCTGAGCTGCACCTTGACCCTTTTTAGTCATGGCTGGGTGGGCTGGGATGCAGGGCACCAAGTCCCTAAGCTGCACACAGCAGGGGTACCCTGGACCCAGCCCAGGAAACCATTTTTTTTCCTCCTAGGCCTCTGGGCCTGTGATGGGAGGGACTGCTGTGAAGACTTCTGACATGCCCTGGAGACATTTTCCCCATTGTCTTGGTGATTAACGTTTGGCTCCTCATTACTTATGCAAATTTCTGCAGCAGGCTTGAATTTTTCCTCAGAAAATGAGATTTTTTATTCTATCACATTGTCAGGCTGCAAAATTGTTGAACTTTTACGTTCTGTTTCCCTTTTAAAACTTAATGCTTTTAACAGCACCCAAATCACCTCTTGAATGCTTTGCTGCTTAGAAATTTCTTCCGCCAGATACCCAAATCATTTCCCTCGAGTTCAAAGTTCCACAGTTCTCTAGGACAGGAGCAAAATCCTGCCCATCTCTTTGCTAAAACATAACAAGAATAACCTCTGCTTCAGTTCCCAAGTTCCTCATTTCCATCTGAGACCACCTCAGCCCAGACTTTATTGCCCATGTTGCTATCACTATTTTGGGCAAAGCCATTCAACAAGTCTATAGGGAGTTTCCAACTTTCCCACATTTTTCTGTCATCTCCTGAGGCCTCCAAGCTGTTTCAACCTTTCCCTGTTACCCAGTTCCAAAGTCTTTTCCACATTTTTGGGTATATTTTCAGAAGCACTTCACTTACTGGTACCAATTTACTGTTTTCATGCTGCTGATAAAGACATACCTGATACTAGGTAATTTATACAGGAAAAGGAGTTTAATGGACCTACATTTCCATGTGGCTGAGGAGACCTCACAATCATGGTGGAAGGCAAAGAGGAGCAAGTCACGTCTTACATGGGTGGCAGCAGGCAAAGAGAGAGCTTGTGCAGGGAAACTTCATTTTTTTAAAACCATCAGATCTCATGAGACTTTTTAACTATCATGAAGACAGCATGGGAAAGACCTGCCTCCACGATTCAATTACCTCCCACTGGGTCCCTCCCACAACACATAGGAATTCAAGATAAAATTTGATTGGAGACACAGCCAAATATAGTAAGTCAGATATTTTTTTCTGAACTTCAGAATGTATAATAAGACCATGTAGTACAATCCTCCAGGTAAATTAACCAGCACCTTTACCAGCATATGTGGCTATGCTATGCTTTTAGGAGAAAGAAGCATATCAGACCAAATCCAGCTGATATCAAGAAATTACTTAAAATGGAATGAAATGCCTTCCAAAAGAATGTGTTTTAAACTCAGTTGTCCTTCAGCACATTTTCCTACATCATATCTCCTTCATTTTTTGATCTTAGTGAATTCTGTAGTAATAACCCAGAGATTATAGATTCAAGTAGCAAAACAAAATTTTACACATATAGTAAGATAAATGAACTCAACTGAAACATTTTCAACATCAGGATAAATTTAAAAAATTAGAATTTTTCCCAATTCATTAGAAATTTCAATTAACCAGAATATTCTGTACCCTAAGCATTATTATTTTGAATGTAAATTTAATAATTGAAAAGAAGTCTGTAGGGGGTTGCAGGGACATTCATTTCCATATGAATAATTGATATGCTAATTATGAATGGGCCATTTATTCATAGAAGTTAGATCCACAGTTCCTCTACTTGGTAACAGTTTGCTAGTCATAAGTTTCAGGAATTTTAATGTACTGGAAAGTAGTAAAACTATTTAATTAAGAATTGTATTTAATTCAGAGTTTGCACAAACCTAACTGTTCTTTTAACTCACTTTATTTGTGTGCATATTTTCCTCACTTAATTAAGGTGCAAGTATTGATATATACACTATTCTATATTACTGAAGTTTCAAATAAATAAATCATATAATATTGAAATGTGAGAGGAAAATTCCTTATCAGCTTTGATTCTCTATGCCAATGTCTAGGCTTTAGATTTCACAGAGAAAGAATTTTAAAGGAACCTATTAGCTATCACTATTACTTTACAAAATAAAGGATATTTTAACGTTCAAAGGATAGAAAAGACATAACTTCAGAAAACACCGAAACGCCTTAAATTGAATAATTTTAACATTATGTAAGATGTATTTCATTATGTTTGCACTTCTGATTTCACTTCTAAGCAGTAAAAACTTTTTCATTTTCATGTAGTAGACTGCATGGTTTATGAATTTATCCTGGTGTCTAAAAAATTAAAGTCTCTGTGGTCAACAACTCATGTATAGGTTCCACTTTTCTTTCTTCCCTCTTATTTTGTTGCATCTAAAATGTTTTCAGAAAATGCAAAGACTGAAAGCAAATGCTTTGCCATGATTAAATCTCAATGAAGGTGGTGATAAAAAGAGATGATATAGCTGATCCACAAATGATATGCTCATTATAAATATCTAAAATATCTGTTTTATTCATTGATCCTTCATAGGAACATAACAGCATACTGTGTTAACTATCTATCCTCAGATGCATCCAAACTGATATTAAAGGCTGGGAAAAATTAAGCATACCCTGAAAGTTAGCCTCAATATTTATAGAAATGGAAATGTTTGCTAACCACATATGATGAGTGGCAAATTTACAAAATACACAACATTGTTGATTATGTAGCTATCTATTGATGCCATATTGAGTTTTTAATCTAATCTGAATTTTCTGTTTCATATTGAATGATGTAATTTATTTAACGAAGTATTTTCAGAGTTTTCCTTACATTTAAGAAATCTGTGTTTGGACCAAGCCATTGCTTTTTTTTTTTTTTTTTCCTTAATTCCCCTTGACAAATAAAAAAAATAAAAAACATCCAAAACAAAATAAATAGAAAAGCAAGCAGCACACATCTGTGTCCCTGGGATTTTGTGAGCCATCTTGCAAACTCATGACTTCTAATCTCTTTGTTACATGGAAGGAAAATTACCAATTAGCTTTGAAATCAAAACACTACCTCTGTACGTCCCAGTGGATCACAGATTTATTTGAAATGTGGTATTGGCAGTCCTAAATGGTAATACAGGAAGCTCATTTAGGATCCAGTTGAATAATCTTCAAACTGTCCCTCTCTTCTTTCTTATTAAGAATTTTAAGCTGCCTAGTCCAGTACTCTTCTTCTTTTCAGTACACAAATATATATTAAAGAAAGTGACAACTATCCTTCATGATGTGAAGGGCTACAAATTTTGCCATAATAATGTTTAGCTTTCCTGAATAACTACCATCCCAGAATTCATCTAAATCTAAATAAAATGAATTGATCTTTCTAACTATACCTACCATTAAGGGTAACGAGCACTACACATTTTCTAGTATATGTTAAGAAATAAGTACTCCATTTCAGGTGCTTCAAATGCAGATTTTTAAGCATCAATAAACTTGTTTCAGTTATATTAATAACTGATAAACACTTCTTTTCCATCCACTTAGTTTCCAAACACTGCTTTAGGCATTCTGTATTTGATATTTTCAATTTTCACAATGATGATGATAATACTGTGGAAGGATTCATTGAATAACTATAAGTGTTTTACATGAATCTTATACTCTTATCAATATTCTGAAGTGTTTATTATTGCAATTCCCACTATAATTACTGTTATGGGGGAACTGAGTCTCAGAGGGGTTAAAATTTGTTAAGCAACAAACAGCTACTATGTAAAAAGTCAAGATTAGAGCCCATATCTGAACCTTACGGGTGGGCTTTTTGCCCTACTTTACCATCATGTCAATCATGTGATATACTAAAAATGAAGCAATGGAAGAGAAGACCAATATCTTGGTTTGGGTCCCCATATCCCACTTAAGACATGCATAAACTTGGGCTTATTATTGAACTTCTTTCAGATTCAGCTGTTCCTTTTAAAAAATGGAGCAGGATGTTGAATCAAATGTGATTCTGAATGCAAAATGTAGAACTGTAAATTACTATATAATGATAAATAAAATTAATAACGCTGAATATAGACACTATGCCTAACACAACATCTGACATTTATTAAGTGTTTGATATGTGTTGGGAGAAAGGAAAAACGGGAGTAAAGGAGAAAGTGAGAAAAGGCAGATAAAATGTTAAGTAACGTGGGCTTAGATATGAGGTAGAATTGTATTAAAATGTGGCAGTCACTTATTAGCTCTGAGATCTTGAGAAGATTACTTACCCAGTCAGTATATTGTTTTCTCATGTACCAGACAGCATATTGCCTTACGATGATTAGAAAGAATGTGTGTAAAGAACCTAGCATAGTATTTGACATGCATTAATAGCTCATTGAAAAATGATGATGGACTAATTTGTTGGACATGGCCTATTCACATAAAAAGTGTCCTACTATTCCAACCTCTATAGTGGTAGTAGTTGCGTTATGAATATGATATGAGTTAACATTGCTAATCTTCTTGTTATTATTCATTAACTCACCATTCATTAAGGCCCTACTCTGTGTAAACTCTGTACTAGGTATTGATAATTATAAAACAGCAAAACAAGGTTCTTGAGGCGAAATGCTTACAGATTACTACTAATATATCTGAAAAAAATAGAATCTGGAAATGAGCCTTCCAGAATATCAAATTGATGTGTCAAATACACAATCTTAATTAGGAGGTTAAGCTAAGATCTTGTGGGGAGAATGTTCTCTCTTTCTCTTTCTCTTTCTGTCTCTTTCTCTTTCTTTCTCTTTCTCTTTTGCTTTCTCTTTCTCTCTCTCTCTCTCTTTCTCTCTCACTGTCTTCTAGTCTCTTGCTGCTGCTTCTAAGACCTAAAGGTAGATTCACCTTTCTTCACTGCAGCCTCTGTCATTTTCTCCTTGATGTTGATCTTTCAGAGTGGGATTGGAAAGGAAAGGAAAGGAAAGGAAAGGACAAACAAAAAGAAAATTCTCATGCCCTGGATAAATTTTCAGTTGTGCCTTGGGATATCTTACAGACCTGTAGGATGGCATTTCACTTGACTGGAAACCAAATTCTAAAATTCTAAGGCTTAATTAGAACAATTTTCAGCAATGTGATTTTTCAGATAATTTACTTTGTGACCTTGCTGAGGTCCATTAATGCTATGTTTTTCCCTTTTTATATTACAGGGACTGTGCTAAGTGCATTGCTTTCGTAAAATCACATTTAATCTTCACAATAACCCTTTAAAATGGATTCTATCACTGTTTGTTTTTACCATATATAAATAAAATTTAGGCTCAAAGTCATATCAGGAAATATGTCAGTATAAGAGAAAGGATTAAAATAAGAGAGTACCAAGATCCAAGCTCAAGTAGTAACTCCTACTTACAACTTGAACTTGTACAAAATTATAATTTCACTTTAACTTGCTCATTTATGAAATGAGGGTGCTGAGTTATACTGTTTCTATTTTTCCTTCCACTCCCAAAATTATAATTATTTACTCTATTTTCACTGGAATCTGAGTAAAAATAATTTACATGGTATTTTTGGTAAACTAACTCCTTACTTACTCTAGAATATAAAGACTATTTTTCCAAAATTTTAGTGAGATTTTCCATTTAGAAATAATTATAGACACAGTCTTTATGAAGAGTGTTATGAACTATGCAACTCAGATATTATTTGTATCTAATAGACTAAGGTTACATTTATCATTTATAATCCATGCACTGATACGACCTTCAAACAGCCCAAGACTTAAATGCACCCATTGCCATAGAGCAATTTTTTTCAATCATTTTTTTTTTCCAATAGAAACAGGACTACTCAGAACCACTCACAACTCACAATGCCATACTCTTCCCAGGCAATTATTTAATGATTATTTAATAATAACAAAAAGGACATTACTCTTCAAGCAATATCAGTGACTGCTATATTTAAACAAATTTTGCCCATGTAATAGAAATATAGTTATTACTATATAAAACTATGAGTATTTCATGAGACCAGTCAGCTAGATCAATGCTTTTCAAATTTTATGTGTATAGGAATCACTTAGAGATGTTGTTAAAATGCAGGTTTGCATTCATTAGGTACCTCTGAGGTGCGACCTGATATTCTGTATTTAAAACAAGTTTCCAGAGGTGGAACAAGGTGACGGAACAGAAGGCTCCACCAATCACATCTCTGCAATGACATCAATTTAACATGTGTCTATACAGAAAAAAAAAAAAAATACCTTCATGAGAACAAAAAATCAGATGGTCACCTATAGTACCTGGTTTTAACTTTCTGTCACTTAAAGAAATACTGAAGAGATAGAAAAAAAAAATCTTCAATATTGAATGCTACCCCTTTCCCACACCTCAGTCAGGGTGGCCTGGTACTGAGAGTGTCTCTGGGTACTGGGGGAAGGAGAGCACAGCAAATGTGAGGCAGGCACTGAACTCAGTGCTATCCTGTTAGAGCAGAAAGGAAAACCAGACCAAACTCAGCTGATGCCAGCTCATGGAGGAAGCATTTAATCCAGCCCTAGCCAGAGGGTAATTGCTGATACCAGCAGTCAGGACTTAAGTTCCCTCAAACCTTGCCACCAAGGGCTGGAGTGGTATGGGTCTCTAAGTAAACTTGAAAGACAGTATATATCATAAGGACTGCAACTCATAGGTAAGCCCTAGTGCTGAAGTAGGCCCAGAGACAGTGGACGGGGGTGGGGCACACAGCACACTAAAATACCAGCTGAGAAAGCTAAGGGAGTGCTGGCATTACCCCTCCCCTACCCCCAATCTGCAAAGCTCACAGCTCTAAAAGAAACCCCTTCTTGTATCTTGAAGAAAGGAGATGTAAAAGTGGGGAGGATTTTGTCTTGCATCTTGGATACCAGCTGAGTCACAGCAGAATGGGGCACTGGCCAGTCATGAAGCCTCTGTTCTAGGCCTTAGCTCCCAGACAACATTTCTAGACACACTTTGGGCTAGAAGGAAACCCATTGCCTTGAAGGAAAGGACCCAGTCCTGGCAGGATTTATTAGCTGCTAATTCAAGAGCCCTTGGGGCCTCAATAGTCAGCAGAAATACCCAGATACTATGTCCAGGGCCTTGGGTGAACCTCTGAGACTTTCTGGCTTTACATACTAGCACAGCCACAGGGAAAGTAGACCACTAAGCAGGCTCATGGGATTCCCAATTCGAGGACTTGATTCTTGAACAACATTTCTGGACCGGTCCTGGTGAGAAGGGGCCCACTGCCCTGAAAGGGTGAGTCCTAGGCCAGGCAGCATTCACCACAAGCTGACTTAAAAGCCCTTGGGTTTTAAAGGGACATTTGTCGTATTATGACAGCACACTTAATGGCCTTGGGTGATGATAGCTACTGGGTAAGGCTCTACTGCTTTTGGGCAGGGGAGGCAAGAGTAGGAAGGTCTGCATTTTGTGGTTTCAGTGTCTGCTCAGCTACGGTACAATAGAACACCAGGTAGACTAGTAAGGTTTTTGACTCTAGTCCCTGAAACAAGGACGGCACTTCTGGATCTACCCAGGGCCTAAGGAACCTTCCTGCCCTGAAGTGGAGGACACAGGTCTGGCTGGCTTGGCCACCAGCTTATTGTAGAGCACCCAGGTCTTGAGTGAACATAGTCAGTAGTATGGGAATGGTTAAAGCCAGCCTTGGGTAAAACCCAGTGTTGTGCTGGCATTGGATCTCACCACAGCACAGTCAGGGGTACTTGTGTCACTCCATTCCCAGCCTTACCTGGCTCAGAGCAGAGGGAGAGACAGACTTTTTTTCTTTGGGAGAAAGTAAGGTAAGGTAACAAAAGTCTCTGCCTGATAATCCAGAGAACTCTCCCAGATCTCGTCCAAGACCATCAAGGTGGCACTTCTGTGATTCTGCAAGAACCACAGTGTTACTGGGTTTGAGGTGGCCCCTAAAGCAGATACAGCTGAGATAATAACACCAAAGTTCTTTCAAATAGCCTGTAAGCTTTCCCAAGAAATATGGCTACAAATAAGCCCAGACAGTAAAGACTAAAATAAAAATCTCACCTTTCAATGCCTAGAAATCAAATAACGTCTGTCTGCATCAACACCATCCAGGAAAGCATGACTTCACCAAATGAACTAAATAAGAAACTAGGGATCAATCCTGGAGAAACAGAGATATATGACTTTTCAGACAGAGAATTCTATAACAGAAAAATAATTCAGAATTATATCAGATACAGTTAACAAAAAATATTGAAATAATTAAGAAGAAACAAAACTTCTGGAGCTGAAAAATACAATTGGCATACTGAAGAATGCATCAGAGTCCCTTAATAACAGAATAAATCAAGCAGAAGAAAGAATTTGTGAGCTTGAAGACAGATGATTTGAAAGTACGGCAGTGAGAGGAGACACAAGAGAAAAAAAGAATAAAAACAATGAAGCATGCCTACAGGATATAGAAAATAACTTTGAAAGGGGAAAAGTTAGAGTCTTTGGTCTTAAACATGAGGTAGAGAAAGAGAAAGGGGTAGAAAGTTTATTCAAAAAAATAATAACAGATAAGGTCTTAAACCCAGAAAAAATATCAATATCCAAGTGCAAGAAGTTTATAGAAAACCAAGGAGATTTAACACAAAGAAGACTATCTCAGGGTATTTAGTAATGAAACTCCCAAAGATCAAGGATAAAGAAAGGATCCTACAAGCAACAAGAGAAAAGAAACAAATAACAATCAATGGAGCTTCAAAACATCTGGCAGCAGACTTTTTAGTGGAAACCTTACAGACTAGGACAGAGTGGTATGATATATTTAAACTGCTGAAAGAAAAAATACCTTAGAATGGTGATCTGGTAAAAATATCTTTCAAACATAAAGAAGAAATACAGACTTTCCCAGAAAAACAAAAGTTGAGGGATTTCATCAACACCAGACCTATCCTACAAGAAATGCTAAAGGGAGTATTTCAATCAAAAAGAAAAAGACATTAATGAGCAATAATGAATCACATGAAGGTGCAAAACTCACTGGCAATGTAAGTACACAAAAAATAGACGTAACACTGAAACTGCAATGTGTAAACTATGCTTATCCTAATTAGAAAGACTAAGCAATAAACCAATTCACAAATAATAACTACAACAAGGTTTCAAGACACAGGCAGTAAATATGATATAAATAGAAGCAACAAAATGTTTAAAAATGGGGGGACAAATTTAAGGCATGAAATTTCTATTGGTTTTCTTTTGCTCGTGTGTTTGTTTATGCAAACAGTGCACAAAACAACCAGGAAACAACTAACAAGATGGCAGGAATAAGTCCTTCATTGTTAATAATAACATCGACTGTAAATAGACTAAACTCTCCAGTCAAAAGACATAGAATGGATGAAAAACAAGACTCATTGATCTGTTGCCTACAAGAAACATGCTTCACTTATAAAAACACACATAGACTGAAAATAATGGAATGGAAAAAACTATTCTATGCCAATGGCAACCAAAAAGAGCAGAATTCACTACACTTAGACAAAATATATTTCAAGATGAAACCTGTCAGAAGAGACAAAATAGGTCACCATATAATGATTAAGGCATCAATTTAGCAAGAAGATATAACAATTTTAAACATATAAGCGCTCAACATTGGAGTGTCCAATATATAAATCAAATATTATTAGAGCTAAACAGAGAGAGAGACAAAATACAATAACAAGTGAGGACTTCAACACCTCATTTTCAGCATCTGACAGATCTTCCAGACAGAAAATCAACAAAGAAACATTGGACTTAATCTGCACTACAGACCAAATAGATCTAATAGATATTTATAGGATGTTGTATCCAGTGGCTGTAGAATACACATTCTTTTCCTCAGCACATGGATTATTCTCAAGGATAGACCATATGTTAGGTCATAAAGCAACTCATAACATACAAAAAATTGAAATCCTATCAAGAACCTTCTCTGGCTAGGTGCGGTGGCTCATGCCTGTAATCCCAGCATTTTGGGAGGCCGAGGCAGGTGGATCACGAGGTCAGGAGATTGAGACCATCCTGTCTAACATGGTGAAACCCATCTCTACTAAAAAAAAAAAAAAAAAAATAGCTGGGCGTGGTGGTGGGCACCTGTAGTCCCAGATACTCAGGAGGCTGAGGCAGGAGAATGGCATGAACCCAGGAAGCAGAGCTTGCAGCGATCCAAGATCGCGCCACTGCACTCCAGCCTGGGTGAAAGGGCGAGACTCCGTCTCAAAAAAAAAAAAAAAGAAAGAAAAAAAAAAATAAAAGAAACGTCTCTGACCACGATGGAATAAAATTATAAATAAATAACAAGAGGAATATTTGAAATGTTATAAATAAATGAAAAACAATGGGCTTCTGAATGACCAGTGATCAATGAAGAAATTAAAAAGAAATTGGAAAATTTCTTGAAACAAATGATAATGAGACAGTGGAAGCACAGTATACCAAAACCTATGGGATACAACGAAAGTAGTATTAATAGGGAAATTTATAGCTATAAATGGCTTCATCAAAAAATAGAAAAAAATCTTTAAATTAGCAATCGAATGGTACATCTTAAAAAACTAGAAAAACAGGAACAAACCAAATCCAACATTAGTAGAAGAATAAAAAATAGAGATTAGATAAAAAACAACTGAAATTGAAATAATGAAAAAAATACAATAGATTAATGAAACCAAAAATTGCATTTTTAAAAGTTAAGCAAAATTGACAAAATTTTAGCCAGACTAAGAAAAAATAGAGAATATACAATTGATAAAATCAGAAATGACAAATGAGACATTACAACTGATAGTGCAGAAATTCAAAGAATCATTAGTGGCTACTATGAGCCACTGTATGCAAATAAACCGGAAAATCTAGAAGAAAATGACAAATTTCTAAACACATACAACTTCCCAAGATAGAACCAGGAATAAATCCAAAAGGTGAACTGACCCATAACAAGTAATAAGATCAAAGCCATAATAAAAAGTCTCCCAGAAAAAAAAAAAAAAAAAAAAAAAGAAAAGGAAAAAGTCACAGGACCTGGTGCCTTTACTGCTAAATTCTACCAAACATTTAAAGATCTAATACCAATCCTACTCAAACTATTCTGAAAAATAGAGGAAGAGGGATTACTTCCAAACACATTCTAAGAGGCCAGTATTACCCTGATACCAAGATCAGTACGTAGTTTTCTACTCGTAAAGCATCAAAGCACCTATGACTTTTTTAAAGGTTATGCTAAAAACTCACTTGTCAATGAAAATACTTGGCTCCTCTTCATGATATATTCTGTTTGTCTAAAGGTGTTGCTTTAAATTAACATACTCAGATCGGGCGTGGTGGCTCACGCCTGTAATCCCAGCACTTTGGGAGGCCAAGGTGGGCGGATCACAGGGTCAAGAGATGGATACCATTCTGGCCATCATGACGAAACCCCTTCTCTACTAGAAAAACAATACAAAAATTAACTGGGTGTGGTGGCCCGTGCCTGTAGTCCCAGCTACTAGTGAGGCTGAGGAGGGAGAATCGCTTGAAACCGGGAGGCAGAGGTTGCAGTGAGCTGAGATCATGCCATTGCACTCCTGCCTGGCGACAGAGCGAGACTCCGTCTCAAAAAAATAAAGAAAATTAATTAATTAATTAACTAACCTATTCAAATACAAATATAATAAATAGAAACCAGAAATTCCAAGCTATGTGTTTATGTATTACTAAGCCCTCAATTTAGGCACAATTAACTTGTGTTAAAGTTCACTAGCAAAATATCATCTTATGAGTCTAAGCAAATTTGCCTTCAACTTCACATTTAAAGTTCAAAGCATAACTTTAGTTAAAAATTACTGTAAAAACAAAGACTTCACCCATTTTCCTGGACTTTATGCAAGTTGTCTGACATTAAGGAGATTCATAATCTTAAGTCTTCAAATTATAGTATTCCCTTCAGCTCAAAAACTTTGCTGTAAATTGTGCATAAAGCGCTAACACACATTATTGAGGAAATTTAAATACATTTAATTAGTTACTATGCCTCCTGAAAGTGATAGGACATTGAACTATTATGTTAGAGGTCTCCTACTGAGTTCACTAACACTAGAGAGTATAGAAGAGGTACACAGCGAACACTTTTGAAGCACAGTGAAAAAGACTGAACAAAAGGAAAATGTACAAAGACAACTGATAACAAAGATTTATGTGGTACAGGGAAACACAGCAGCCATTGGGACTAATTTGCAGAGTGTTTTTCAGGCTAGGCCAATTATATAAAACACGAGACTTGATTATCTGTGTACATGTAAGCTTATATTTACAGTTTTCTGCTCTTGAAAATATGATCATACATGAAGGATGCTGAATTTAGTGTTTGTTGTTGTTGTTGCTAAAGAGAGGTAATTATATCTTCTGATCATGTTGCCTAAAAGCTTCCAATGTATATGTCACTTCCAGAGATGTGTATGTTTGGAGCTACTTATTGTTTTGTATTTAAAATCAAAGTAGATGATTGTCCCTATAGAGCTTTGTGAGCAAATAAGCATAATGATACTGATATAACCTTGATAGCTGTCCACACTGTCCCCGTTCTTGTATAGATTAATGATATTTGAAAGGAAATTAATTGAAGCACTTCTCTCTATTGTGTCTAAAAGGCAAAGTGCACAAGGCGAACTAGTAAGATTAGTAAAGATTTAGACACAAATGGATTGTGCTACATTTATTAACGAAACAATCGTTCTATCATACACATCAAGGAAAGTGTAGAGAAAGATTTGTTTATCCTGCTTTTTTTGGAGAACTATTTGAAAATTATTGAAAAGCAGAATATCTTCAAGACACCAGCAACAGTACTCCCAAGAATGATCATTTGAAATCTAACTTGGATTACACATATTGAGAAAAAATTTATTTCTCCATTTAAATATCCACATAACCATGAGTCTAAAAAACAAATGTAAATATTCCACCTGCAGCACTTCCACGCTAAAACCCATTTTCAGCACTGTTCACAAAAAATAACATAATGTGTTAGCCTAAGTCATATATTACAGAAGAATTCTGAATAGGAAGAACCAGAAAAAGAGTTTTTTAAAAGAGAAATCAGAACCTGTTCCAACTCTGCAGCCTCACTTGAATATTCTTGGAGAAGTTGAGATGCACAGTAAAATTATATGATCAGAATATCTATCAGGTGAGGACACATTTGTGCCTGGAAAATGCAATTGCCCTTGCAGGCCAGATTTTAATGTGATTTTGATGCAATTGTCAATAACAGCAGACAAACCATTCAGACGAAACAGGATGTCATGCTAAAGAAAAAAGATCTACACATGTGAGTATGTCATTCATTTCTTGACAGAAAAATAATGAAATGGTCTCAAAATAAGAATACTGTTTATCACGACAATAATTTCCCACGGTCCATGTGAAGAATTCAAAGTTCACTGTCCCTTCTTTATATGTGCTACAAAACCAAATACCACCTAAGGCTTAATAATGATAACCATTGAATCATCATTATATTATCTTAAATGTTTTTAAATTTCAAGTTGATATTTAAATATGCATTAATAATTACTAAAATTACTAATATCAGCTGTTAACGTATCAATATAAGATCCTCACTGAAAATAATCCATGGTATTTTGGAGATTTAGTGATTCTTCATTTATTCTTACTTTCTGTCAAAGACCATGTTGGATACTTTCAAGATAGTACAAACATAAATGATGCCACCTAGCTTTTAAGCACACACATAATTGATTGCTGGCAAGAAGAGACAGAAAGAAAACATTTTTTAATTGGAGGTCGAACATTACTGAAGGGTGGGAGACAGTTTTCTTGGCAGGAGTCTTACCAGCCTGTAAGGAACAGTTGAATGATAAACAGTGTATCAGGACTACAAATGTGTTTCTGATCTATGGTGTTTAAAACAATAATAACAGCAACAGCAAAATAGAGTAGCTGAAAGATTAAATATATATAATTTAAAACATACAAAATAGTCAACACTAAGAAATGTACTATTTTTCTCTTTTAGAAATTGGAAAATTTTTATACTATGTAGTAATGATAACGAATACAAATTTGACTTGTATAATTTTTATTAGTCACTGTCATGGCAAGAAAATTCAATACTATTCTCAGGTAAAACCCGTGTTTCTTTATGAAAATACTAGAGCAAGAAGATTAGTATTTTATATGTAAGGCTTTAATGCAAGGATGGAGCTCTAACACATGATATTGCCAGCATTTTGATGTTATTACTATTTTTATCCTATTGTACCAATGATTCATTAACCCAGGCCTACTTTCTCAAACCAGGATGTTGAGGATGATGCAACTCAGTGGACCACACTAAGCCAAAATTTTATGTAGATAGGGAAGGGAGAAGAGAGCTCAGTGGGAAAGACAGAGACATCAGAGAATCAGAAATAGTCACAGGGCAATGTCGTGTTATTAGCGCTGTAATGGAATAATAAAGTAATACCAAAGAGCTTTGCTATAAAGTAATCTGGATACACTATTTTCCCTGACTAGACTATACAGGAAATTTGTTTATATTTGTTCCCTAACACCCAATTTGAGAATATTTCATGAAGAATAGCAATTAAAACTGTGCCTTATGTGTAGTAGAAGCTCAAATATTTTCTTGATTTTCTTACTGATTCAGCCACAAATCCTCAGTTCAACATACAAGCTCCTCTTAAGTACAATATTACGTAGTGTTGATTTATTACAATGCCATTTTTGTTTTGAATTTATTTTTTCATTTGTGTGTGTGTTACATATGAGTTCACTGATGGGAAGTGATTCATATGGGTCTGAGGAATACAGTTGTGAACAAACAAGACAAAAAGCCTTGCTGTCATTGTGAAAAAAGCATACGATACACAAATGTACAAGTGAAACACATGGCAGGTTAAATGGTGATAAGTTCTATAAAGAAGAGTAAAGCAGGAAAGGAGTAGAGAGTGCTGATGTTTTAAATGCAATAGTCAAAACAAGCCTCAATAATTTTGAAGTTGAAAAATGATTTGAAATTTGAGAGAGCTAGAGACACAGCCATCTGGAGGGAAAACAATTATAGGCACAAGAAGCAGAAGGTTGTCAACAACAGTATGAGATAAGGTGGTCTATTACAACCATGAAAAGCTGATGTAATCACTTAGGGATTAAGTGTAAATAAGAGGCTCCAGGAATGAATGATTCTCAGAGAACGCCAAAATTTTAAAGGCTGAGAGATCAATTCCAGCACATGTGCTCTCTTTCTTTCTCTGCCCTCCTTGTTCTTTCATCACTTAATAATCTGTGTGCTCTTAGATACACTCAGGAATGAGAGCATTCTCCCAGTCATTAAGTGTCAAAAATAGCATACTGCCAATATTGCTCTAACTATCCTGAGTTGGGTGTTTTGCTATGTGCATTATTTACACCACTGTGGTCCTTCTCCCCTTTATTTTACATTCTGGCTAACAGATTTGATTATAAGTTTAAAGCAATAGTATCAGATCTGTCCTGAGAAAATTATTGCCAAAGTGAATATTAAAATGTAAGTTTTATGGTGACTAGAGTTACCTTTACGCAAATGGTGGAAAAAACAGGGTAAAATTTGCAAGTAAACAAAGACTGGGAAAGACTTTTGATATTATGAAATGTATCACAAACTACTTCAACTTGGAAAGACTGATCAAAACAATATGAAGGAAACTGTGGCCAGAGACATTTCATGATTTCAGAGGATTTAAAGAGAACAGAAAAGTAGATGTCAATGTAATATTTCTGGACACTTCTCCATAGAGGCTTTGCTGAAAAGGCTCTGACTAATTCAGTGAGTGCTCCCATTTGCAGAAATGCAGTCCACAGGCATATCCATAATGTGTTCTTTCTTTTGGCTGGCCATAAAGCAACATTTTTTAATGGAAATTTTACTAGTTATTAAGGAATCTCCCCTCTTCTAGTCCAAGTCCATTATGTCTTTTGAGGTTGAATTTACTTGAAATTTATCTCATAGAGTGTTTAGATATTAAAGACTATTTAATCAAAACTCCCTGTTTTACAGATAATAAAATGAGGTCTAGAGAGGAGAAATAATTTGCTTAAGGTCAGAACATCAATTGAAAGACATATCTGGCACTTTAACTTCTGTCTTCAGACTTTGTCTTTATGTGAAAAATTAGAAATAAGCAATTACAAAGTAAACAAGACTATAAAGTTCTTCCTCCTTCGCTTTTTAAACTCATAGCATATTTCCCTCTTCTAGAATATTCAGATGTATATTTTATACAAAGAATAATGCAAGACCTCTGTAATTTTTCTTTAGCTATTTGCCAAATTAGACACTATTACGCACTTTGAGCAAAGAAACCATGTCTAACTCATCTTTCAATACTGCTATGACACTTAAAAGTGTTTCATATATGGCAAGTACCCACAGAATATCAACTGAAAGTTGATCAAGTGAAAGGAGTCACTTCTTGACATGTACAAAAATGAACCACACATATAAACCTTATGGTTTATTTTCCATTAAGCAATACTTGGTGTCATTTACTTAGTGCTGAGTACTGTGCTGAGAAATCCACCACATCCATATTTTACTTTATCTTCACAACAACATTATGAGATAGGGGTTATTACTATCCTCATTTTATAGGTGAGGGAATTGAGGGTCAAGCAAAATTTTGCAGCTTGCCATGATTATATAGCTAGTAAGATGTATGAAGCAGAGGCTAGAATGTGGGCCTGGCTGATTTCAAATCTTGGGCTTTTCTTAGATATTATACTGTACTTCCTCATAATTAAAAAATAATTGAAAAAAATGAGATCCAGACTGAAAATTACTCTGGCTTGTACCAAAATCTAAATGAGACAATAGAAAAATGAAATTTTCCATATGATTTCTTGGGACTTATTACTCAACATTTTTCACTGTTTCTGGATTTTAGAAATGAGTACAAAGATTTTGGCTGAAGATTGAAAGAAGTGTAGAAGGCTAACCCAACCAGTGATTCCACCAGCATTTACAAAAATGAAGAGTAAATCTGTTGGCCCACTAATGGTAGTAAATGAAATCCTGGGGAATGATTTCAATGACATATATGGCAAAAGATATCTGAACTTTACTGCTTTCATGCTATATGGCAGCATATTTTTACAATTTAATTTCCTTTAATAAGACCTACTCCTATACAGCTACACTTAATAATGACCACTAATAAGAACCCACAGTATGTTTAGTCTTTAGTCCTTATAACAAGCATGCATGAATGCATTGGAATAATTACTTTGCAGGACTATAATTGTCATAAAATTCTTGTTAGCCCAAGGAGACATTTAACTGGCAGACTGTATGTTTCTGACAGTTTCCAAAGATTTCAGACAAAGGCAGAAAGAGGAGCTTACAAATGTCAGTGACTTGGGCTAGGATTATTTTTCACACCTTGTTCGTAATCATGTCTTATTCAATCATCACTACAGCAACATTTTTTAAATCAGTGTGCTTCTAAAAATGCATTTGGGGATCTTTGTCAAGTAAACTACTTTAAAAATTGTACTTCCACAGTTTTCTAGAATTGTGTCCACTTGTCTTTCTAGAATTCCCTGTCTGTAATTTTAGAGAACTCTATTTTTCTGAGATGTCCATTGCATTCATATACTATTCCTGCATTAAAAATGAGGGACTGACACCACCTTCAAAAATTCTTGCAGGAGCAGAAGATAGGTATGAAGATGTATCTAATACTTTGGTCTATCAAAGGAATTCATGGCACCACATCTTGGGAAAACAGCTTCCTTGGGAAATATTCCATATGTGAATAATAATGCAAATCTTTGTATTATTGTCTGTGAAAGTAGCATTTGTTTGAATAAAAGAAAATTCTATTTCTGTAGTATGTCATCCACATGGAATTCAAATGATTAAACACATACTATTGGCCCCTTCAGTACTGTATTACCTTTTCCCCCTCCATGCTATGCCGCCACCAAAAAAAGAAAGACATTGCAAACACTATTCAGTGTTAAATCTTGTCTGCAAGCTTGTAAAATCTCAAGTGCAAAATGTAAGTTACTTCCTGTAGTATTCTTACTGTCAATATGAAAATGTATTTGAGAAAAAAGTTCTACTTAATAACACAGAGATATTATGTACTGTTTTTCTCTGTCTAAACAACTTCATTCATAGCTTAGGAAAACTTCTGCTAGAATGGTTTAAAGTTTCTCTCTCTCTCTTGCTTTCTCTCCCCCCTCTCTCTCTCTTCCTTTTTCTCTTGCTCTCTCACTGTTGCTCTCATTCTTGCTCCTTCCTCTTTTTGATAGGTTCAATGTTCTAATCACTGATTAGTGCACCAAACAGCCTAATAAATACATTTGATGGGAATTGAATGAGAAAAAGAAGTCTTCATGAATTTCAAGTGAAATTTTACCAACACACTTAATACATTACACTCAGGTTATAATAGAATGGAAGCTAATTTTTAAAAAGTAGGAGGCCTAAATTAGGATTTTGGCTCTGCAAATTACAAGTCCTATTGTCTTTCACAGTTCTTCTTGCTCAAGATTTTATCTGTAGAATTAAAAAAAAAAATAACCTGCCAATATTTCTAGATTGCTCTGAATATTATAGAAAATTCAGGATATAAAACTGAATTTAAAATTGTCAAGTAAAATAATTGAGTAAGGAAATTAGAGAAATATTAGTACAAAATAGTGAGAGTTGTAAATTCTAAATAATTTTAAGGCAATACAATTTAATTATCTTCAAAGGTGGGAAGTAATTCCCACTAGGTTCATGCCTTACTGACTGATTTAATAAATACTTAAGAATAAGTTAAAATTTGCATCTCATTTGTAAAGGGAAATGTTTCAGGTCATTGAAATATTTTTTTCTTTTAAATCTCAATTTGAGCTGTCCAACACAGTTTCTACTTGCCACATGTGGTTATTTATATTAATATTAAAATTAATGAAAATTAAAATTCAGTTCCTCAGTGTGCTAGCCACATTTCTAGCAGTCAATACCCACGTGTGGTTTGTGCCTACTACATTTCACACTACTGACATATAGACCTTTCCCACTAACACAACGTTCTATTGGACAGGACTACTAGATAGAGGGAAGGTGTCATTTGATTTGGGGCTTGAAAAATGAATAAGAGTTTACCTGTCAAAGAAACACATGCACATGGGTCAGCATAAGGCTGTGTTGTGTGTGTGTGTGTGTGTGTGTGTGTGTGTGTTTGGAGAAGGGTGTTCTATTGAATAGCTTTAGTCTAAATAGTCTTAGTACCCCCCAAACCTTGTTTTTTTTAGTTTAGCAAAACTTTCATTTATAAACATCACATATTTTTTGTAAACCGGTATTACAAAGTTAAAACCTAACCCAGATGTATTCTAGTTATCATGCTTTAGGGAAAATGGTGTATTAAGTAGTCGGCTTTAATAGCACCACATAAACTGATGATTCATTTCACATTTTTCATTCCTTTGTAGTTTTTAAACTTATACTGACGCTGAGTCACGGTCCATCAGAGTTTCACAGAATATTAATGATCACTAGTTTAAAACCCGTATTCTCCAAGAGAAGAGACTAAGGCTCAAAATGAAGGTCTTGCCAACAAAATGTGGACTTTAAGCGACAAAGTTCACTGTAATTTTACTAGTAAGACAAGAAATGGCAATACTTGGGGTTTCTCCCAGATTTGATATAAATTACTAATATCCTTTTTCTTATGTTTTCCCCATATAAAACCAGACACATTTTATTATTAGATACATATAAAGATATTACCTCTAGCCTGCTGATGATGAAGTCTATAGACTTTTTATCAAATATGTTATTCTTATTAGGTTGGTGCAAAACTAATTGGAGTTTGGCATTACTTTCCATAGCAAAATCTGCAGTGATTTTTGCACCAAACTAATATTACTCTCTGGATATCCAAATAAGCAGAAAATTTTGAGGAGACCTAATGAAATTTAATAGAAATTTGCAAATTTACTCATTTTTTGGGTAAATTCTAAATTTTGGAAAGTTTAGAATTATTAAGTTAGAAAAAGTAGAAATCTATACACTATTTCTAAATATAGAAAAAATATTGATTTTTCAAGACTCAGGTAAAAATTCAACCTTCCAAATCATTAACACATTTAATACATTTTTTAGGTTTATCATTCATTAGGCACAATGCTAGATTCTAGCTACACATACCTAGAGTAAAATTTGATTATAATCTTGTGGATAAATAAATATGCAAAGAGATCAATAAATGGTCAGTAAGAAACATACATTTATTAATTAAATACTATGTGTAAGGTACACAATGTGGTAATTGCAATGTTGGAGGAATGAACAACTTTCAGTGGAACCCTAGAGAAAAGATCACCTAATTAATATCTCTCCATGTTTCTATAAATGACATTTATTGCTTTGTTATGTCACTTATATTTTTACATTCTTCACTCTTCAGTGATTTATGTATGCATTTATCTTCTTTAATAACTCATATGAAACTGATGGACAAAATATTATCTTAGACCACAGAGTTTAGTATTCTGTTATGTGCACGGTAGGTACTTTGTAAATGCCACCTGAATATTTTTTACTAGTAAGAATAAGCTATGCAAGGTGCAATGCATGTTTGATTATGAATGGACTTTCATTGACTTATATTGATTTTTGAAAATAAAACATTCTGAAAATATTGCAAAGCAACATTTTTTTTTCTTATTAGCAAAAGAAATAAAAACATTTTTAACAGTCCATAAGAATATTTGATTAAAGCTGCTTTTGGTTTTGAGTACCTTACTTATCTCAGAAAGAATGATTATCCTGTAAATAGATTTTATGCTTCTTGAAGTAAGACTGTTACCCAACCTTATGTTTCTCTTTCTTTCTTGTCAATAGGGATACAGTTGCCATGGTAACTGAGTTATGTAGAATGTAACAGAGCAATATTTGTTGATAGTTTCTAGTCTGATTACTGCCCGACCAGGCTCTTAGAAAAAAAAAAAAAAAGACAGTGCATATTACCAAAAATGTTCTCCTTAGTTTAATTCAAACATATTCCCTATCCAAAATGTCATTGCCATAGAAGTCCACTTATCTTTTTGCAGGGCGGTATTTAAAAAATAATTGTGCTTGTCTTATTTGGGCTGATTTCTCTGATGCAATATTATGTGCAAAGCTTTATTTATGGTGAAGAGCCTCAAAAAGTTACTGTTGAATTATTTTATCCAAATAAGCACATTGTGTAGGAGTAATGTCATGGGTAGGAAGGGCCAAAAGGGCAGTTACCATAATGACGATGCCTTTCTCTCAGAACTATTTTTAAGATGATTACAACATAGGAGATGTATGGAAACTTACTTCATTTGTTGTACCCTCTATTATTTCTAACCAAAATTAAACACATTGTCCCATGGATGAAGAGAGAGACAAAAAAAAATCTAAGTTGACTGCAACTGCTCTGGAAATTTTCTTTTGGCAGACTACAGTATGTCAGAAGATCATCTGAGTTATGTTTAGTGATAAATGTGTTTGTATATCAAAAACTTACTAGCTGTATAAAACTTATTTGCTCTCAAAGGCAAAGAAAAACATAAGCTGAAGGGACAGCTCCCAATCTAAGCTACATTATTACATAAATGACTTTCTAGTCTAGGCTATGAAAAAGGTAGATGGTCTCGGATAAGGAAGGTGAAATGTGGGGCTAAGATTGCAAAAGCTCTAAAGAGAAAATCAGGCAAGACCAACTGATCAAAGAAAACAATGAGGCTAGTGGCTCCTGATTCTTTTTCCAGCTAATTCGGCTCCATATACACACCAAGAAGACCCAGTTAGAACACCATCAGCTGGCAACGAATCAGTCATTTGTCAATTTCAATGTTGGGTACAGGTCTGTTTACCCCTCCGTAAATAGAAATGCATTAACCTCCCCAATCTCTTCTCTACATCTCATCAACGCCCTCTAACTCTATCTGTCTAAGGTGATCTGCTTGAAAGATTTCAGGAAGAGCCTCTAAAGGAAAATTCCTTAAAGTTAGGGTATTCAGAAAGTTCTTGAAATTGAATTAAAAAAACACATTTCTATTTTCATTAATGTTTCATAGAAATTAAGCACTTCTTACAATTAGTGAATGTTGCTAACAGTCCACAGTGTTATCATCAGAACCTTAACTTGGTCACCAACAGAAATCATAGATATTATTTTACATAACATTACAACTTTTGCCAATATCACTAAAAGTATTACTTTGAAATTACTTTGAAATTTTTGCCAATATCACTAAAAGTTATAAGGCCCACTCCTAGATATTTTTACTTAATGTGTTTATAATTCACTGCATATATTATCATAATACAATTTATGTTATACAATATTTTTATATCTTCATTTCAGTATAATTGGTTTGTAATCCTTTGTATTTTATTTTGTGCATTTAAAAATATCATTGTGAAGGTGTCTGTAGATTTCACCGAAATGTCAGGGAGATGAGTACCATGACAAGTATAATAACCTCTGCTATAGAGGGAAAGGAAGAAATCAGTAATTGTTTTCATGCAGCTTAAGTACTCACTGTTTAGAGTAGGCAATTATTTTACTCTGCAAATAAAGTAAAATTTGCTTTGCGCTTCAAAAACTTGTCTGAGGGGAAAAAAACACTTAAAGCATCTCTTTAAAAATGCAGAATCTTGGGCTCATCCCTAGACTTGCTGTATCAGATGGAGTAACCTGGCAATTTTTACTTTAAGTAGCACAAATCTGTGCTTTTATCTCAGGAAAAATTGAGGAAAGACTGAATTAGAGGAACTGTAAATGACTGAAAAGAGGAATTCAGTGGGAGGTCAAACAACTAGGTGACTGGACTTTTAAAACTAGAGTACCTTATGTTCTCACTTATAGGTGGGAGTTGAACAATGAGAACACATGGACACAGGGTGGGGAACATCACACACAGGGGACCGTCGGTGGGTGGGGAGCTGGGGGAAGGATAGCATTAGGAGAAATAGCTAATGTAAATGACGAGTTGATGGGTGCAGCAAACCAACATGGCACGTGTATACCTATGTAACAAACCTGCACGTTGTGCACATGTACTCTAGAACTTAAAAGTATAATTAAAAAAAAAAAAAACAAGCTAGAGTAATCTGCATGGTTCTGCTAGCAGAGGAGGGGTGCTGATAGGCTTAAGGAAGTTGTTCATAAAGTCTGGTCTTCAGACCAGCAGCAGCCTCGCCTGGAAACTTTATTAGAACCTGGGCCACAACACAGGTTCCATCTCTTACTAAAGAATCACATTGGATGAATAACTAAGGCCCACTTAAGTGATATCCTCTGGTGGTAGGACCTAGCAATCTGTGCTTTAAGAAGTGCACCAGGTGATTCTGACTCCAGCTTGTATTTGAGAAACAGTGAACTTACTAATGAATTTTGTACCATACTAAGGAGTTTGCTCTTTTCTCAGTAGGACAGTAGCTTTTAAACTGTTTTTGACATTGACCTAAAATAGGAAATATGTATTACATTGTGACTTAGTACACATATAAATATTTCTATATTCACATATGGGTGTGTATATATATATATTTACTATAAAATCATTTTCCAAGAAAGTATCTGCCTCTGATATATATGAGCACCCTGAAATACTCTCTTCTGTTGTTTAAATTGATGGTAGTGACCCACTAAATTAAATTCACTACCTCTTAACGGGTCAAAATGCCTGTTTGGAAATCACTACAGTAAATAATAAATAAGCACTAAAAGTATTAAACAAAAGAGTAAAAAGACAAGCTTTGCATTTTAAAAGATACAATCTCTGACAAGCAGGGATTGAATGTGAGGTTAAGACAACATTTAGAAGCAAAGAGTTCAATTTAGAGACGATTGCAATAATTCTAGAGAGAGATGGTGGTCTTTGATAGTGGCAGTGGGGATGGAGAGAAATGTACATGTTTGATAAATATTTAATAGAGTAGGCAGACATTAGTTATTCATCCTTTGTGATCCCATAGTGAGGGAGAGGAACAGATAAAGATATCTCTGATGGATAATTAATTAATTAATTAAATAGATATCTCCACCTTTATGAAATGGTTACATAATGATTATTCACTTCCTCCCTTCAGTTCTATTTCGAAGGATCAGAACTCCAGTGAAGATTGACCAATGTTGGAGTTTTGTCAGACTTCTCAGGGAATGGCTATCTAGATCTTCAGGCCTCTTCTCTCTTTGATGTGAAGAAAGGGGAGACTTGATTCTGCCCCTAGGATTTGTAATCGCCTAATGGCTTATTTTTCCCATTTTTTTTAATCTCCTGAGCTCAGTTTTCTATTTCCAGCATGACTACAGAAGGGATGCTCTTATAGTTATGTCAACCTTTTCTGGGAGTAGGGCAATCTGCTTTTGAGAGGTATTCATGATGTCTACAAAGCTACCTCTGAATGCCATGTTTTGGCATTCAAGGCTCTGTGTCATCTAAACTTATGATATCTATATAGCTGTTCCTCTCTTTCTTTCTTTTGATTTCTGCTTAATGTAAAACTTCAATTCCAGAGAGGCTTGTTTCTTCATGCTCTCTGGAACATATACTCGTTCACACAGCTCTGCCATTTTCATTGCAAGATTTTCTTTATAATTCCTTCCATAGTTATCCAATCTCTATTTTTAAGGCACAGCTTAAGGACCATATTCTCTAGAGAGTCTACAGTGAACTCACTCTTACTTGCAGAAAATGTAATATCTACTCTTGGCCTCAATTGTTTTTATCCTTCAGTCATGCACCACCTTGTATGGGCATTTTTAACTTGTTGATGTGATTGAAAACCATGAGACATAGTTTACTGTATGACTTTTTCATAGATTGATTGCGTCATCCAGTCAAGTCAAAACCCCACATTTAGACTCAGTTTCCTCATGTATAACATATTGGACTAGATAATATCTAAGGCCATTGTTGCTTTACATTTTTATAATTATTTATTTATATTCCTATCATCACCCAGAAATGCACATGCTGCCCTATAACAAGTATATAGTGGGATATATAGACACATATTCACATACACACAATATCAAATAAGTTAATCATAGAAGATAAAGGTATAGGTTTAAAAAAGCAATGTGAAGATAAACCAGAAATGAGGCTAATAAAAAATATGGGCTACAAATTATTCTGTATACTTATTACCAGCAGACCATCAATTTTGCTCTTATACTTTCTAGCAACAAGAGTGAACTGTGCTCACTTCCTGGGTGATGAGACCCATACTCCAAACCTCAGCCTCATGCAATATTCCCATGTAACACACCTGCACATTTGCTCCCTGTATCTAAAGTAAAAGTTGAAATTTTTAAAAAGCGAACAGAGAAACTTGATCAAATACACAGTGCAGAGAATTGAAAACAAGACTCAGGAAAGGCAAAACTTTCTAATGCTAAAATCAAGATTAAATTTCTCCAGAAGGTTCTTGTAATGTACTAAATGTTATCTGCAACATCCTTGTAATACACTGAGTGATGAGTTTCATAAGGACTTTTCCTATAGCTTTCCTTAAAATAGACAGACGGAGTTACAATGAACAGTGTACAAAAAGCAATGCAGTCACTGGTATGGATAGAGAAGGAGAGAAGGGGAAAGAATAAAATGGGTCTAGGGAAATAGCTCTCATTTAATTCAAGGCTAGATTTTAGATAATCTAGACCTATAAATGAATATACTGCATCCATATTCTTCAAATACTCCTCAATAAATAGTTTACTCAGCAAAACTTTTGATAGATAATTGTAGCAGTGAGTGTGAAGTCCTATATATTCCCTACAGTATCAATCAGGGTTTTTCAGGGAAACAGAACCAATAGAATAAATACACACACACACACAAACATACACACACATGCGCGCACACATGTATAGACATACAGATACAGGTGAATTCTAAAAATTTCTGTAAAATTTTGATATTTTTTGATATTTTGATAAGACATCGTGTTAAATGAATCTGTAGATTGCTTCAGATAATACAGTTATCTTAACAATGTTAAATCTTCTGATCTTGAACAACGGATATCTTACCACTTGTTTGCCTTCTTTATTCTCTTTCCGCAATGCTTTGTAGTTTTCAGTCCTTACCCAACTTTGTTAGATTTATTTCTAATTATTTTATCACTTGTGATGCCATTGTGAACAAAATTGTTTTCTTAATTTCTATTTCAGATTGTTCATTGATAGCATATGAAATCACAGCTAATTTTTGTGTGTTGATTTTGTTTCCTGTATCTTTACTGAAATTGTCTTCAGTTATAGCAAATTTTTGTAAAATTTTAAGGATTTTCTACATATAAGATCATATAATCTGCAAACAGAGATCATTTTAATTCTTCCTTTCCAATTTGGATGCCTTCTTTTTTTATAATTTCAACTTTTATTTTATATATGGGATACATGTGCAGGTTGGTTACATGGGACTATTGTGTGATGCTGAGTTTGGAGTACAAATCCTCTCTCCCTGGTAGTGAGCATAGTACCTCATTGGTAGATAGTTTTGTTTTGTTTTGTTTTGTTTTGTTTATTAACCCACCACCCCTCTACCTTTTAGTAATTCACAGTGTCTATTGTTCCCATATTTATGCCCACATGTGCTCAATGCTTAGCTCCCACTTATAAGTGAGAACATGTAGTACTTGGTTTTCTGTTCTTGTATTAATTTGCTTAGGTTTATGGCCTCCAGTTTATCCATGTTGCTGCAAAGGAAATTATTTCATTATTTTTAGGGTTGCAGAGTATTATTTTTCTTGCCCAATTGCTCTGGCTTGTGCTTCTAATGCGAAGTTGAATAGAATTGTTAAAAGTGGGCATGCTTGCATTTATCTGGAACCTAAGGGAAAATCTCTCAGTCTTTCACCATTCTGTATGATGTTTTTAGCTCGGAGTTTTTTATAAATGGCTTTTATTATGTTGAGATAGTTACATTTGATTCTTAATTTTAAAAATGTTTTATCATGAAAAGATGTTGAATATTTTCAAATGCTTTCTATGCATCAATTGAGATAATCACGTGGTTTTTGTCCTTCATTCTGTTAATGTGGTGTCTTGCATTTATTAATTTTCATATGTTGAACCACACTTACATTCCAATAAGTCCTAGTTTGTCATAGTGCATAATCCTTGTAATGTGCTGCTGAATTCCATTTGCTAGTATTTTATTGAGGATTTCTGCATCAATATTCATCTGGGATATTGGCTGTAGTTTTTGTTTTTGTTTTTGTAGTGTCTGTCTGGCTTTGGTATCAGAGTATTCTGGCCTTGTAAAATCACTTTGGAAATGCTTCCTCCACTTCAGATTGTGAAAGATTCAGGAGGATTTATGTTAATTCTTCTTTAAATGTTTAGTGGGATTCTCCATTGAAGCCATCTGGTTTGGGGCTTTCTTTTTGTTGGAGGATTTGATTACTAAATTCAATCTCCTTAACTGTTGTTTACTGTTCTTGTTTTTTTGTTACTTATTGATACAGTCTTGGCAGATTGTATGTTTGTAGGAATTTGTTCATTTCTTCTAGGTTATTCAATTTGTTAGCATTCAATTGTTCATAGTATTCTTATAATACTTTTTATTTCTGTGATGTTAGTTGTAAAGTTCTCTCTTTTATTTCTGATTTCACTGGAATTTTCTCTTAGTTTATCTAGCCAAAACTTTGTTTGTTTTATTGCTCTTTGATGAAACAAACTCTTAGTCTTATTAACTTTTCCATTTTTTTTTTCTATTCTGTTTCTTTTATGTCTGCTCTCATCTTTATTATCTCTTTCCTTCTGCCAGCTTTGGGTTTAGTTTATTTTTCTTTTTCTAATTTCTGTGGTATAAAATTAGGCTGTTGATTTGAGGATTATTTTATGTTTACATTTGCATCTACAAACTTCCCTCTTAGCACTGCTTTCACTGCATACCATGTATTTTTACAAAAAATTTAATTGGAAAATGAAACTTTTATATATTTATTATATACAACATGATGTTTTGAAATATGCATACATTGAGGAATGACTCAGTGAAGCTAATTAACATATGCATTACCAGTTGGGACTAGATTGCAAGTCCCACTAGGACAGACAGAGCAGTGTGTGGAGACTCGCATTGTGAACTTTTGCTCCAGAACTACTGGAGGAATAAACCAGGAAAGTCAAGAGAACCCACAGATGATCTGAAGAAAGTGGATTGCTCCTGCAGCACCCAGGAGACAGTCCAAATACTACTGTGAGTGCCCAAGCTGTGAAAGTGGGAAAGAGGGAGTGTCCACCCCTGAACCCACACCCTCACTGGGGAACCTGAAGGTCTAGATCCTAGGAGAAGGATCTGACCTTACCTGGAGCTGAGTCAATTTAGAGAAAATACAGCAAAATACAGGAGTAGAGGAAGCAGTGAGAAAAGCCCTGTGGGTTCTCTGGATTCCCTGGGAAGCTGTTTTGGACTTGTCTCACAGGGGTCCTTAGGGAGAGCTGCCAGAGGTACTAGGAAAATACCCCCGGGAGAAGGAAGTCTCCAGCTGAACTTTGTAATAATTCCAACTGAATGTAAAGTCTCCTGGTCAGAAATCAGGGGAGGGCATGAATCTCGTGTGCAGACTCCCCAGCCTCCCTGCCTGCTTTTGCAGCTGGGAGGCTGGCAGCCTAGGGGAAGTTCTCAGTCCTGATCACCCACTGCCTGGAAATACATGTGGTATTGTTGTGAGGGGCATGGTGTGGAGTGAGACCGGCCTTTTGGGCTGTGTGGGAGCTGGTTGAGGCCTGTGACTGCCAGATTTCTCCCACTTCTCTGACAACTTGCAAGACACAACAGAGGCAGCCATAATCATCCTGGGAACATAACTCCATTTACCTGGGAACCACATACATCCATCGCCCACAGCAGCTGCAGCAAGACCTTCCCAAGAGAGTATGAGCTCAGATATGCCTGGCCCTGTCCCTACCTGATGGTCCTTCCCTACCCACCCTGTTAGCTGAAGACAAAGAACATATACTCTTGGGAGTTCTAGGGCACTGTCCACCTCCTAATTCTCCCAATACTACCATAGCTGATGCTCTTTTGAAAGTGCCACCTCCTGGCAGGAGATCAACCAGCACAAAAATAATGCATTAAACAACCAATGGAACTCTATCCAAGGAACCACATAGTTCATTTCACCCCAGAGCAGGTGCTGGTATCCACAGCTGAGAGAACTGCGGATGGCTCACATCAAAGGACTCTGTGCACACAACCTCCAGGTAAAGCCCGGAGCCTGGTAGATCTGCTGAGTGGCTAGATCCAGAAGACAGCTAATGACTACTATAGCTTGACTTTCAGGAAGTCACATCCCTAGGAAAAAGGGGAGAGTACTACATCAAGGGAAAACCCTGTGGGAATGGTTCCAAACCAAGGAGAAATTCCTGATTTACCTGACAAAGAACTCAAAAGGTCAGTTATTAAGACATTCAAGGAGGCACCAGAGAAAGGTGAAGTCCAATTTAAAGAAATAATTTCAAAAATATATACAAGAAATGAGAGGGAAATCTCCAGTGAAATAGATAACATAAATAAAAAATAATCACAGCATCAGGAAACAAAGGACACACTTAGAGAAATGCAAAATGTTCTGGAAAGTCTCAACAATAGAATCGAAGAAGAAGAAGAAGAAGAAGAAAGAATTTTAGAGTTCATTGGGAGGCCAAGGCAGGAGGATCACTGGAGGTCAGGAGTTCAAGATCAGCCTACCCAATATGGTGAAACCCCGTCTCTACTAAGAATACAAAAATTAGCCAGACATGATGATGTGTGCCTTTAAACCCAGCTACTTGGGAGGCTGAGGCAGGAGAATCATTTGAACCCAGGAGGTGGAGGTTGCAGTGAGCCAAAATGGCACCACTGCACTCCACCTTGGGCAACAGAGTGAGACTTCATCTAAAAAAAAAAAAAAAAAAAGAAAAAGACAAAAACCTAAAAAAAACAAAAAAAAAAAAAGAAAGAAAGAAAGAAAGAAAGAAAGAAAGAAAGAAAGAAAGAAAGAAAGAAAGAAAGGGAAAGAAAGAAAGAAAGAAAGAAAGAAAGAAAGAAAGAAAGAAAGAAAGAAAGAAAGAAAGAACGAACTTCAGGCCGGGCCTGGTAGCTCATGCCTGTAATCCCAGCACTTTGGGAGGCTGAGATGGGTGGATCTCCTGAGGTCAGGAGTTCAAGAGCAGCCTGGCCAACATGGTGAAACCTGTCTCTACTAAAGATACAAAAATTAGCCAGGTATAGTGGCATGTGCCTGTAATCCCAGCTACTCGGAAGGCTGAGGCAGGAGAATTGCTTGAACCTGGGAGGCAGACATTTGCAGTGAGCTGAGATCGCACCACTGCACTCCAGCCTGGGTGACAGAGTGAGACTCTGTCTCAAAAAAAAAAAAAAAAAAAAAAAAAAAAGAAAAGAAAAAAGAAAAATAGAACTTCCGTGCTCCAAGAGAAAGTTTTCAAATTAACCCAATCCAAAAAAAACTACCAAACAAAGAGAATGAAAAAATAATGAAAGCATCCAAGAAGTTTAGTATTATGATAGGCAACAAAACCTAAGAATAATAGGCATTCCTGAGGCAGAGGAGAAAACTAAAAGTTTGGAAAGCATATTTGGGGGAATAATTGAGGAAAACTTCCCTAGCCTTTCTAGAGACCTAGACATCTCAAAGAACACCTGGGAATCTCAAAGAAAGATAAAAATCTCGAAGAACACCTGGGAAACTCATCATAAAAAGACCATCACCTAGGCATTTTGTCATCAGGTTATCTAAAGTCAAGATGAAGGGAAGAATCTTAAGAATTGTGAGACAAAAGCACCAGGTAACCTATACAGAAAAACCTGTCAGATTAATAGCAGATTTCTCAGATGAAATCCTACAAGTTAGAAGGGATTGGGGCCCTATCTTCAGCCTCCTCAAACAAAACAATTATCAGCCAAGAATTTTAAATTCAGCAAAAGTAAGCTTCATAAGTGAAGGAAAGGCAGTCTTTTTCCAACAAACAAGTGCTGAGAGAATCCACCACTACCAAGCCAGCACTACAAGAAATGCTAAAAAGGAGCTCTAAGTCTTAAAACAAATCCTGAAAACACATCAAAACAGAACCTCTATAAAGCATAAATGTCACAGGACCTATAAAACAAAGATATAGTAAAAAACAGACAAAAAAACCCTAAGGTATACAGGCAACAAATAGCATGATGAATAGAATAGTACCTCACATCTCAATATTAACACTGAATGTGAATGGCCTAAATGCTTCACTTAAAAGATACAGAATTGCAGAATGGAAAAAAAAGTAATAATTCACTAACCAACTATCTGCTGCCTTCAAGAGACTCACTTAACACATAAGGACTCACAGAAACTTAAGGTAAAGGGGTGGAAAAAGACATTCCATGCAAACGGATGCCAAAAGCGAGTGGGAGGAGCTATTTTTATATCAGACATAACAAACCTTAAAGTAATAGCAGTAAAAAAGACAAAGAGAGACGTTATATAATGATAAAAGGCCTTGTCCAACAAGAAAATATCAAAATCCTAAATATATATCCACCTAACACTGGAGCTCCAACATTTATAAAACAAATAGTACTTGACCTAAGAAATGAGATAGACAGCAACACAAAAATATTGGGAGACTTCAATACTCCACTGACCGCACTAGGCAGGTCATCAAGACAGAAAATAAACAGAGAAACAATGGATTTAAGTTATACCCTGGAACAAATGGACTTAACAGATATTTGCAGAACATTCTACCCAACAACCATAGAATATACATTCTATTCATCAGCACATGGAAGTTTCTCCAAGATAGATCATATAATAGGCCACAAAACAAGTCTCAATAAATTTCAGAAAATTGAGATTATATCTAGTACTCTTTCAGACCATGGTGGAATAAAACTAGTAATCAACTCCAAAAGGAATGTTCAAAACCATACAAATATGTGGAAATTAAGTAACCTGCTCCTGAGTGATTATTGGGTCAACAATAAAGTCAAGATGGAAATTAATAAATTCTTTGAATTGAACAATAATAGTGACACAATGTATCAAAACCTTTGGGATACAGCAAAGGCAGTGCTAAGAGGAAAGTTCATAGCCATAAATGCCAAATCAAAAAGCCTGAAAGAGTACAAATGAAAAATCTGAGGTCACACCTCAAGAAAATAGAGAAATGAGAACAAATCAAATCCAAACCCAGCAGAAGAAAGGAAATAACCAAGATCAGAGCAGAAATCAAATGAAATTAAAAGAAGAAAAACAATACAAAAGATAAATGAAATAAAGGCTGTTTCTTTGAAAAGATAAATGAAATTGCTAGACCATTAGCAAGATTAACCAAGAAAAGAAGTGAGAAAATCCAAATAAACTCAATGAGAAATAAAACTGGAGCTATTACAGATGACATCACAGAAAGACAGAAGATCATTCAAGGATACTATGAACACCTTTCCATCATAAACTAGAAAATATAGAGGAGATGAATAAATTCCTGAAAATATAAATCCCTCCTAGGGAACATGGATGAATCTGAAACCATCATTCTCTGCAAACTAACACAGGAACAGACAACCATCACCACATGTTCTCACTCGTAAGTGGGAGTTGAACAATGAGAACACATGGAAAAAGGGAGGGGAACTTCACATACCAGGGCCTGTCAAGGAGTGCGGGACTAGGGGAATGATAGCATTAGGAGAAGTACCTAATGTAGATGATGAGTTGATGGGTGCAGCAGACCACCATGGCACGTGTATACCTGTGTAACAAACCTGCCCATCTACACAAGTATCCCACAACTTAAAATATAATAATAATAATAGTAATAATAATAATAAATTACCATAAAAAAAAAGTCCACAGCCAGGCGGATTCACAGCTGAATTCTACCAGACATTCAAATAATAATTGATACAAATTCTATTGACACTATTCTACAAGATAGATAAAAAGGAAATCCTCCCTAAATCATTCTATAAAGCCAGTATCACCCTAATACCAAAACCAGGAAAGGATATAACAAAAAAGGAAAACTACAAACCAATATCTCTGATGAACATAGATGTAGAAATCCTTAACAAAATACTAACTAACTGAATCCAACAACCTATCCAAAAGATAATCCACCATGATCAAGTGGGTTTCATACCAAGGATGCAGGGGTGGTTTAACATACACAAGTCAATAAATGAGATACACCACATAAACAGAATTAAAAACAAAAATGACATGATCATCTCAATAGATGCAGAAAAAGCATTTGACAAAATCCAGCATCCATTTATGATTAAAACCCTCAGCAAAATCGGCATACAAGGGACATACCTCAATAAAATAAAATCCACCTGTGACAAACTCACGGCCACCATAATACTGAATGGGAAAAAGTTGAGAGCATTCCTTCTGAGAACTGGAAAAAGACAAGGATGCCCACATTCACAACTTCTATTCAACAGTACTGGAAATCCTAGTCAGAGTAACCAGACAGGAGAAAGAAATAAAGGGCATCCAAATCGGTAAACAGAGAGTCAAACTGTCACTGTTTCTGATGGTATAACTGCATACCTAAAAACCCTAAAGACTGCGCCATAAAGCACCTACAACTGGTAAAATAATTCAGCAAAGGCCGGGTGCAGTGGCTCACATCTGTAATTCCAGCACTTTGGGAGGCTGAGGCAGGTGGATCACCTGAGGTCAGTAGTTCAAGACTAGCCTGGTCAACATGGCAAAACCCCGTCTCCACTAAAAATACTAAAAATTGGCCAGGTATGATGGTGGGTGCCTGTAATCCCAGCCACTTGGGAGGCTGAGACAGGAGAATTGCTTGAACCCAGGAGGCGGAAGTTGCAGTGAGCCAAGATTGGCACCATTGCACTCCAGCCTGGGTGACAGAGCGAGACTTTGTCTCAACAAACAAACAAACAAACAAGTGAACAAAAAACAAACAAACAAAAAAAGAATTCCGCAAAGTTTTAGGATACAAAATTAATGTACACAAATTAGTAGCTCTGCTATACACCAACAGCAATCAAGCTGAGAATCAATCAAGAACTCAACCCTACTTAGGAATATACTTAACCAAGGAGGTGAAGGACCTTTACAAGGAAAACTACAAAACACTGTTGAGAGAAATTATAGATGACACAAACAAATGCAAACACATTCCATGCTCTTGGATGGGTAGAATCAATATTGTGAAAATGACAACACTGCCAAAACAATCTACAGATTCAATGTAATTCCCATCAAAATATCATCATCATTTTTCACCAAACTAGAAAAAAATTCTAAAATTTATATGGAACAAAAAGAGATCCCTCATAGCCAAACCAAGACTAAGCAAAAAGAACATATCCAGAGGCATCACATTACCTGATTTCTAGCTATACTATAAGGTCATAGCCACCAACACAGCATGGTACTGGTATAAAAATAGGCACATAGACAAATGGAGCAGAAAAGAGAACACAGAAATAAACCCAAATACTTACAGCCAACTGATCTTTGACAAAGCAAACAAAAATATAAAGTGGGGAAAGGACAACCTATTCCACAAATGGTGCTGGGATAATTGGCAAGCCACATATAGGAGAAAAAAACTGGGTCCTCATCTCTCACCTTATACAAAAATCAACTCAAGAAGGATCAAGGACTTATATCAAAGACCTGAAACTATACAAATTCTAGAATATAGCATTGGAAAAACCTTTTTAGACATTGACTTATGCAAGGACTTCATGAACAAGAACCCCAAAGGAAATGCAATAAAAACAAAGATAAATACGTGAGAATTAATTGAATTAAAGAGCTTTCATATGGCAAAAGGAACAATCAGCAGATTTAACAGGCAACCCACAGAGTGGGAGAAAATCATCACAATCTATACATCCAACAAAGAACTAATATCCAGAATCTACAATGAACTCAAACAAATTAGTAAGAAAAAGAATTCCATCAAAAAGTGGGCTAAGGACATGAATAAACAACTCTCAAAAGAAGATATACACATGGCCAGTAAACATGAAAAAATGCTCAACATCAGTAAAGATCAGGGAAATGCAAATTCAAAATACAATGGGATACCACCTTACTCTGGCAATGATGGCCATAATTTAAAAATAAAAAAATAATAGATGTTGGCATTGATACAGTGAAAAAGGAGCACTTCTACGCTGCTGGTGGGAAAGTAAAAGAGTGCAACAACTAGGGAAAACAGTGTGGAGATTTTTTAAAGAACTAAAAATAGAACTACCGTTTGATTCAGCAATCCCACTATTGAGTGTCTACCCAGAGGAAAAGAAGTAATTATACAAAAAAAGTACTTGCATACGCATGATTATAGCAGCACAATTCGCAATTGCAAAAATGTGGAACCAACTCAAATGCCCATCAATCAAAGAGTGGATAAAGAAACTGTGGTATATATATGATGGAATACTACTCAGCCATAAAAGGAAATGAATTAATGGCATTCACAGTAACCTGGATGGGATTGGAGACTATTATTCTAAGTGAAGTAACTCAGAAATAAAAAAGCAAACATCGTATATTCTCACTCATAAGCGGGAGCTAAATTTTGAGGATGCAAAGGCATACGAATGACACAATGGACTTTGGGGACTCAGGGGGAAATGGTGGGAGGGGGTTGAGGAATAAAAGACTACAAATTGGGTTCAGTGTGTACTGCTCAGGTGATGGGTGCACCAATATTTCACACATCACTATTAAAGAACTTACTCAAATAACCAAATACCACCTGTTTCCCAAAAACCTACGGAAATAAAAAAAAAATTAAAAATAAGTAAATAAAAATAAAGTGAATGTCCTGGAGAGAGCATATAATTGGATCCTGTTTTTTAAATTCATTCAGCCTGTCTATATCTTTCGATTGAGGAGATTCATCCATTTACATTTAAAGTAATTACTGATAGGGAAGTACTTACTGTTGCCATTTTGTTCATTGCTTTCCATATGTCTTGTAGCTTTTTTGTGCATTTCCCCTCTTACTGACTTCCTTTGTGTTCTGTTGACTTTTTGTATTGATGTGATTTTAATGCCTTATTATCTCCTTTCATGTATATTTTGTAGTTATTACTGCGATTACATAAAACATCGTGGTTATAGAATTCTGTTTTAAACTGATAACAATTTAAGTTCAATCACATATGAAATTCAACTACTTTAATGCTCCATCTTCCATACTTTATGTTATCGATATTACAAAATATATCTTTATATGTTGTATATACATTAACATTGATTTTTTTGTGTCTTTATCATTAAAATTATATGGACCAAAATCACAATGGATATATTAGCCCATGTATTTACCATTAATAGAGATCTTTGTATTTTTGGATGGCTTTGTGTTACTGCCTACTGACTTTTTGTTTCAAATTGAAAGACTCCCACTAGCATTTCTTACAGAGTAGGTCTAGTGGTAATAGACTTCTTTGGCTTTTGTTTATCCGGGAAAGTGGAGGAGTAAGGCCTGGAACAGGTTTTTTTCCTTACAGCCCTCAGGAAGAACCAACCCTCCTGACATCTCAATTTCAAAATTATAGCCTCCAGAACTGTGAGAACATAAATTTATCTTGTTTTATCTGCTCAGTTTGTGGTGGTTTGTTGTTGTGGTCCTAGCAAACTAATACATCCAGTAACTTAATTACTCTGATGTAAAGTGAACCATTATTAAAACATCTTATGTTAAAGGATAAGGGAATAATAAAGAAGAAAACAAAAATTTTATATACACACAAACTCAAAACAAAATTCAGTATACATATTGATAATTATTAGAGTACTCATAACTGAAAACTGACTGCAGGGTTATAGCTTCTATTTATACTTACCTTACCTTTTTCCACTTTCCATTGATTACATTCTTTGTTCTCAGCAAGAATGTCAGTTGGCCATGGTTCTTTGTCTGCTGGGTAACACAAACCTTCATTCTTGTAGGGTCTTGGCTATTGGTAGTCCTGCCTGGATTTGGTTATCATAGTTTTCCATTGACTTTAACCACAGGGCATGGTAGCACTAACAGATATCCAAAAAGATCTCCTGCCTTCTAGACATAGTCTTCCCTTACTGCTATTGTGTAGCAACAGTCCGATTTCTTCTTGGTAGTCAGGATCAATTGTTCCAATTAGCACAGTAACTAAAAATAAGCAAAATTTATTTAGAGGCATGAGGAACCCAAAGTAGATGGGTAGCAGTCTTAACTTCTATTTCAATGAAATAATTGTTGGGTCTTCTGGTAGAAGCAGTCTTTCCTCTGGAACTATAATCTTTTGGCCAACACGGCATAAATTCACCAGAACAAGAAGAAAAAATTTTGTTCATGGGTTAATAGAGGCAGTAGTGAGTGGTGTCACTCCCATTTCTAACCTTGATTTTTTGACACACATATTGCATATATAGTAGAATCAGCATTATATGTTGGACACTGATTCAGAACATATACATCTTCCTGGAGAACCTTGCCCCAGCCCTGCAAGGTATTGCTACTTAGCTGCCACCATCACTGACTCATCAAAAGATTAGTACACTGATTTATAAGGCCAACTGCTTCAGCATGGTGAGAAACACAGTAAAATTATTGAATTCCATGAACATAAGCATATTGCCTATAATTGCCGTGAAGTAAATTATTTAATCATAAATAATGGTGTATTATATACCATGGTAGTGTGTAAGGTATTCTGTAAGTCCACAGATGATAGTTTTTTCAGAATCATTGTGTTCAGGGAAGGCAAATATTTTTGTAAAGTAAATGTCCATTCAGGTCACATAACAGAGTGCTGGCTGTTCTTTCATAATGGAAATGGCTACATGTAATTAACCTGTTACCAAATAGCTGTCTGTTCATCTGGTGAATAGTCCATATCAGAGACTCAGTGTTGGTTTCTGCTGCTAGCAAATTAGACACTCAGCAGTGGTGGTAACAAAATCAACCTTGATGGGTGGAAGTTTATGTTGCTGAGCCAATGCATAATCTCTCTCTCTGCCATCATGGCCATTGTTATGAGCCCACTGGTTAATAGAGGAGTGTCTTGGAAAAAAAGGCTGATTGCTATCATCAGAATCAGTCATTCTATCCATTTAATTTTTTTCTCCATCCCTCTGAGAATTTTCTTCTCCCCCTAAAATTTAAAACCAGTGTACAGCTTGAGTTTCTGCCTACTGAGAGAATTTTCCTTCACCACTGTCATTCAGAGATGTCTCAGAAACGGGCTGCTGTGCTGCAGCTGTCCACCTTCAGGTGGTACTGCATATTGTATAGAACAATCTGCAAACCAGACCTGAGTTTTCTCTTATTCAGTGAAACAATCATAAAGAACTCCGCATGAGTCTATAAGGGTGGGATGAGTGAGTAAAGGTTATGACCTTTATAGTAACAAACGTCGAAACTATAGGCATTGGGGCTACTTTGTTACATAACTTCCTTTTGCCTTTGGGTCTACTCAATCATGATAATGTTTGTCACTTCAATTTAATAATGCAATGCTGTTGTGCATGCTCGACTTTATAGATTCATGGGTTAGACAATATCCAGTTTATAATGAGAAACTCAGGTCATATGTTAACTCGGTGGTTCATAATCAAGCATTCATAATGTACTAAGGCCCAGTACCAAGCAAAAAGCCACTTATCAAAATGACAAAACCTTCAAAAAGCATCTCTATCTGCCATAGACACTTGAAACACCATTGGATCTGCTGGATCATATGGCCCAAGTAATAGAACAGCTTGCACAGCCACCTGGGCCTCTGGAAAGTCTTCTCTTGTGCTAGACACCACTTAAAACTAGCAGCGGGGGGCGGAGCAAGGTGGCCGAATAGGAACAGCTCCAGTCTCCACCTCCCAGCGCGAGCCACACAGAAGACCGGTGATTTCTGCATTTTCAACTGAGGTACTGGGTTCATCTCACTGGGGAGTGCCGGACGATCGGTGCTGGTCAGCTGCTGCAGCCCGACCAGCGAGAGCTGAAGCAGGGCGAGGCATAGCCTCACCTGGGAAGCGCAAGGGGGAAGGGAATCCCTTTTCCTAGCCAGGGGAACTCAGACACACAACACCTGGAAAATCGGGTAACTCCCGCCCCAATACAGCCCTTTAAGCAAACAGGCACACCAGGAGATCATATCCCACACCTGGCCGGGAGGGTCCCACGCCCACGGAGCCTCCCTCATTGCTAGCACAGCAGTCTGTGATCTACCGGCAAGGCAGCAGCGAGGCTGGGGGAGGGGCGCCCACCATTGCTGAGGCTTAAGTAGGTAAACAAAGCTGCTGGGAAGCTCGAACTGGGTGGAGCTCACAGCAGCTCAAGGAAACCTGCCTGTCTCTGTAGACTCCACCTCTAGGGACAGGGCACAGTAAACAATAACAAACACAGCAGAAGCCTCTGCAGATGCAAACGACTCTGTCTGACAGCTTTGAAGAGAGCAGTGGATCTCCCAACACGGAGGTTGAGATCTGAGAAGGGACAGACTCCCTGCTCAAGTGGGTCCCTGACCCCTGAGTAGCCTAACTGGGAGACATCCCCCACTAGGGGCAGTCTGATACCCCACACCTCACAGGGTGGAGTACACCCCTGAGAGGAAGCTTCCAAAGCAAGAATCAGACAGGTACACTCGCTGTTCAGAAATATTCTATCTTCTGCAGCCTCTGCTGCTGATACCCAGGCAAACAGGGTCTGGAGTGGACCTCAAGTAATCCCCAGCAGACCTACAGCTGAGGGTCCTGACTGTTAGAAGGAAAACTATCAAACAGGAAGGACACCTACACCAAAACCCCATCAGTACATCACCATCATCAAAGACCAGAGGCAGATAAAACCACAAAGATGGGGAAAAAGCAGGGCAGAAAAGCTGGAAATTCCAAAAATAAGAGCGCATCTCCCCCGGCAAAGGAGCGCAGCTCATCGCCAGCAACGGATCAAAGCTAGATGGAGAATGACTTTGATGAGATGAGAGAAGAAGGCTTCAGTCCATCAAATTTCTCAGAGCTAAAGGAGGAATTACATACCCAGCATAAAGAAACTAAAAATCTTGAAAAAAAAGTGGAAGAATTGATGGCTAGAGTAATTAAGGCAGAGAAGGTCCTAAACGAAATGAAAGAGATGAAAACCATGACACGAGAAATACGTGACAAATGCACAAGCTTCAGTAACCGACTCGATCAACTGGAAGAAAGAGTATCAGCGATTGAGGATCAAATGAATGAAATGAAGCGAGAAGAGAAACCAAAAGAAAAAAGAAGAAAAAGAAATGAACAAAGCCTGCAAGAAGTATGGGATTATGTAAAAAGACCAAATCTACGTCTGATTGGGGTGCCTGAAAGTGAGGGGGAAAATGGAACCAAGTTGGAAAACACTCTTCAGGATATCATCCAGGAGAACTTCCCCAACCTAGTAGGGCAGGCCAACATTCAAATCCAGGAAATACAGAGAACGCCACAAAGATACTCCTCGAGAAGAGCAACTCCAAGACACATAATTGCCAGATTCACCAAAGTTGAAATGAAGGAAAAAATCTTAAGGGCAGCCAGAGAGAAAGGTCGGGTTACCCACAAAGGGAAGCCCATCAGACTAACAGCAGATCTCTCGGCAGAAACTCTCCAAGCCAGAAGAGAGTGGGGGCCAATATTCAACATTCTTAAAGAAAAGAATTTTAAACCCAGAATTTCATATCCAGCCAAACTAAGTTTCATAAGTGAAGGAGAAATAAAATCCTTTACAGATAAGCAAATGCTTAGAGATTTTGTCACCACTAGGCCTGCCTTACAAGAGACCCTGAAGGAAGCACTAAACATGGAAAGGAACAACCGGTACCAGCTATTGCAAAAACATGCCAAAATGTAAAGACCATCGAGGCTAGGAAGAAACTGCATCAACTAACGAGCAAAATAACCAGTTAATATCATAATGGCAGGATCAAGTTCACACATAACAATCTTAACCTTAAATGTAAATGGACTAAATGCTCCAATTAAAAGACACAGACTGGCAAACTGGATAAAGAGTCAAGATCCATCAGTCTGCTGTATTCTGGAGACCCATCTCACACGCAGAGACATACATAGGCTCAAAATAAAGGGATGGAGGAAGATTTACCAAGCAAATGGAGAACAAAAAAAAGCGGGGGTTGCAATACTAGTCTCTGATAAAACAGACTTTAAACCATCAAAGATCAAAAGAGACAAAGAAGGCCATTACATAATGGTAACGGGATCAATTCACCAGGAAGAGCTAACTATCCTAAATATATATGCACCCAATACAGGAGCACCCAGATTCATCAAGCAAGTCCTTAGAGACTTACAAAGAGACTTAGACTCCCATACAATAATAATGGAAGACTTCAACACTCCACTGTCAACATTAGACAGATCAACGAGACAGAAAGTTAACAAGGATATCCAGGAATTGAACTCATCTCTGCAGCAAGCAGACCTAATAGACATCTATAGAACTCTCCACCCCAAATCAACAGAATATACATTCTTCTCAGCACCACATCGTACTTACTCCAAAATCGACCACGTAATTGGAAGTAAAGCACTCCTCAGCAAATGTACAAGAACAGAAATTATAACAAACTGTCTCTCAGACCACAGTGCAATCAAACTAGAACTCAGGACTAAGAAACTCAATCAAAACCGCTCAACTACATGGAAACTGAACAACCTGCTCCTGAATGACTACTGGGTACATAACGAAATGAAGGCAGAAATAAAGATGTTCTTTGAAACCAATGAGAACAAAGATACAACATACCAGAATCTCTGGGACACATTTAAAGCAGTGTGTAGAGGGAAATTTATAGCACTAAATGCCCACAAGAGAAAGCAGGAAAGATCTAAAATTGACACTCTAACATCGCAATTAAAAGAACTAGAGAAGCAAGAGCAAACACATTCGAAAGCTAGCAGAAGGCAAGAAATAACTAAGATCAGAGCAGAACTGAAGGAGATAGAGACACAAAAAACCCTCCAAAAAATCAATGAATCCAGGAGTTGGATTTTGAAAAGATCAACAAAATTGACAGACCACTAGCAAGACTAATAAAGAAGAAAAGAGAGAAGAATCAAATCGACGCAATTAAAAATGATAAAGGGGATATCACCACCGACCCCACAGAAATACAAACTACCATCAGAGAATACTATAAACACCTCTATGCAAATAAACTGGAAAAATCTAGAAGAAATGGATAATTTCCTGGACACTTACACTCTTCCAAGACTAAACCAGGAAGAAGTTGAATCCCTGAATAAACCAATAGTAGGCTCTGAAATTGAGGCAATAATTAATAGCCTACCAACCAAAAAAAGTCCAGGACCAGATGGATTCACAGCTGAATTCTACCAGAGGTACAAGGAGGAGTTGGTACCATTCCTTCTGAAACTATTCCAATCAATAGAAAAAGAGGGAATCCTCCCTAACTCATTTTATGAGGCCAACATCATCCTGATACCAAAGCCTGGCAGAGACACAACAAAAAAAGAGAATTTTAGACCAATATCCCTGATGAACATCGATGCAAAAATCCTCAATAAAATACTGGCAAACCGGATTCAGCAACACATCAAAAAGCTTATCCACCATGATCAAGTGGGCTTCATCCCTGGGATGCAAGGCTGGTTCAACATTCGCAAATCAATAAACATAATCCAGCATATAAACAGAACCAAAGACAAGAACCACATGATTATCTCAATAGATGCAGAAAAGGCTTTTGACAAAATTCAACAGCCCTTCATGCTAAAAACGCTCAATAAATTCGGTATTGATGGAACGTACCTCAAAATAATAAGAGCTATTTATGACAAACCCACAGCCAATATCATACTGAATGGGCAAAAACTGGAAAAATTCCCTTTGAAAACTGGCACAAGAAAGGGATGCCCTCTATCACCACTCCTATTCAACATAGTGTTGGAAGTTCTGGCTAAGGCAATTAGGCAAGAGAAAGAAATCAAGGGTATTCAGTTAGGAAAAGAAGAAGTCAAATTGTCCCTGTTTGCAGATGACATGATTGTATATTTAGAAAACCCCATTGTCTCAGCCCAAAATCTCCTTAAGCTGATAAGCAACTTCAGCAAAGTCTCAGGATACAAAATTAATGTGCAAAAATCACAAGCATTCTTATACACCAGTAACAGACAAACAGAGAGCCAAATCAGGAATGAACTTCCATTCACAATTGCTTCAAAGAGAATCAAATACCTAGGAATCCAACTGACAAGGGATGTAAAGGACCTCTTCAAGGAGAACTACAAACCACTGCTCAGTGAAATAAAAGAGGACACAAACAAATGGAAGAACATACCATGCTCATGGATAGGAAGAATCAATATCGTGAAAATGGCCATATTGCCCAAGGTAATTTATAGATTCAATGCCATCCCCATCAAGCTACCAATGACTTTCTTCACAGAATTGGAAAAAACTGCTTTAAAGTTCATATGGAACCAAAAAAAGCCCGCATCTCCAAGACAATCCTAAGTCAAAAGAACAAAGCTGGAGGCATCACGCTACCTGACCTCAAACTATACTACAAGGCTACAGTAACCAAAACAGCATGGTACTGGTACCAAAACAGAGATATAGACCAATGGAACAGAACAGAGTCCTCAGAAATAATACCACACATCTACAGCCATCTGATCTTTGACAAACCTGAGAGAAACAAGAAATGGGGAAAGGATTCCCTATTTAATAAATGGTGCTGGGAAAATTGGCTAGCCATAAGTAGAAAGCTGAAACTGGATCCTTTCCTTACTCCTTATACGAAAATTAATTCAAGATGGATTAGAGACTTAAATGTTAGACCTAATACCATAAAAATCCTAGAGGAAAACCTAGGTAGTACCATTCAGGACATAGGCATGGGCAAAGACTTCATGTCTAAAACACCAAAAGCAACGGCAGCAAAAGCCAAAATTGACAAATGGGATCTCATTAAACTAAAGAGCTTCTGCACAGCAAAAGAAACTACCATCAGAGTGAACAGGCAACCTACAGAATGGGAGAAAATTTTTGCAATCTACTCATCTGACAAAGGGCTAATATCCAGAACCTACAAAGAACTCAAACAAATTGACAAGAAAAAAACAAACAACCCCATCAAAAAGTGGGCAAAGGATATGAACAGACATTTCTCAAAAGAAGACATTCATACAGCCAACAGACACATGAAAAAATGCTCATCACCACTGGCCATCAGAGAAATGCAAATCAAAACCACAATGAGATACCATCTCACACCAGTTAGAATGGCGATCATTAAAAAGTCAGGAAACAACAGGTGCTGGAGAGGATGTGGAGAAATAGGAATGCTTTTACACTGTTGGTGGGATTGTAAACTAGTTCAACCATTATGGAAAACAGTATGGCGATTCCTCAAGGATCTAGAACTAGATGTACCATATGACCCAGCCATCCCATTACTGGGTATATACCCAAAGGATTATAAATCTTGCTGCTATAAAGACACATGCACACGTATGTTTATTGCAGCACTATTCACAATAGCAAAGACTTGGAATCAACCCAAATGTCCATCAGTGACAGATTGGATTAAGAAAATGTGGCACATATACACCATGGAATACTATGCAGCCATCAAAAAGGATGAGTTTGTGTCCTTTGTAGGGACATGGATGCAGCTGGAAACCATCATTCTTAGCAAACTATCACAAGAACAGAAAACCAAACACCGCATGTTCTCACTCATAGGTGGGAACTGAACAATGAGATCACTTGGACTCAGGAAGGGGAACATCACACACCGGGGCCTATCATGGGGAGGGGGGAGGGGGGAGGGATTGCATTGGGAGTTATACCTGATGTAAATGACGAGTTGATGGGTGCAGCACACCAACATGGCACAAATATACATATGTAACAAACCTGCACGTTATGCACATGTACCCTACAACTTAAAGTATAATAATAATAAATAAATTTAAAAAAAAAAAGCTAGCAGCTTTTTATTTCAGTTGAAAAATATACTGGAGTAGTATACCTCAATGAGATATGATTGCCTGCAATGGCTAAAGAGGCCCATTAGATGTGTCTTTTTCTTTTTCGGTTGTACAAGGATCCAGATGCACCCACGTATTCTTCATCTCAGGAAGTATATCGTGACATGCTCCATACCACTGGTCCTCTAGAAATTTCACTGACATCGAAGGCCCTTGAATTTCTGTGAAATTTATTTTATTACCTTCTAACACAAGGAAATATTTTACCAATAATCCTAGAGTAATTGCTACTTCCTACATACTGTAAACAATCAACAAAATATTATCAGTGTAATGGACCAGTGTAAAGTCTTATGGAAGAGAAAAACAAATCAAATTTTCCTTACCTCTATGATGGCATAGGGCTGGAGTATTGATATAGCCATGGAGTATAACAATAAAGGTGTATTGCCGGTCTTGTCAGTGGAAAGCCAACTGCTTCTGGTGGTCTTTATTAAAAGACAACAATAAAAAAGCATTTGCTACATGAATACCCACATACTAGGTACCAGGGGGTGTGTTAATTTGCTAAAGAAATTAAGTCACATCAGATACAGTGGCTGTAATTGGAGTCATCACCTGGTTAAGCTTACAATAATCCACTGTCATTCTCTAAGATCTATATGTTTTCTGCACAGAACAAATAGGTGAGTTTAATGAGATTTGGGGTGAGAACCTTTCAAGTCCATGATTGTGATACTAACCTCCGGAGTCCCTCCAGACATGTGGTACTGCTTTTGTTTACAATTTTTCTAGGTAGAGGCAGTTCTAAATTTTCAGATAATTTAGCTGGGAATTATAAGCCTTGAGCTCATGCTTCACCTCCTGCCCATCCACTTCTAACAGCATAGTTAGAAGCAACAAGCCAGTTACGTTATTCTCATTAGTTTGACAAGATGTTCTAAGGTATCAAATGCCTGGTTACTCAGGACTTTGCCTTTTTGTAAGGGGTTTTTGTTTTATATTTTTAAAATAACTATTAGATTAGGGGTATCTAAAGGTGATATTTCACATATCTCTATTGCCACATTATGCCATTGACTATCAGTGTCCTCTTTACCAATAAAAATAGAATAATTAGTGCCTTGAAATCTAATAAGATTAGAGAAGAAAGGCCAAAAAAACCCAGAAATAATTAAGAAACTCATTTTTAAGATTATGTTGCTGTGAAAATCTCTTGGTACCAAAATTTATATCATTTGAGGTTTCCAGAGAAACAGAACCAGGAGAGAGAGGAGAGAGAAAGAGAGAGAAAGAGAGAGAGAGAGAAAGAGAGAGAGAGACAGAGAGAGAGAGAGAACTGATAGATAATACAGATAAAGATAAACATATGTATCTTAAATAGATTGGTAGATAAAGAAGTCTATAGATTATCTCAGTCTATTTATCTCTAGAAGTGTCTATCCGTCTATTTATTTTTCTACCTCTCTGTAGAAATATATTTATTGTGAGAAATTGTCTCACGCGGTTGTGGGGGCTGGCAAGTTTAAAATTGGTAGGGCAGGCCGGCAGTCTGGAAAGTCAAGTAGGAGTTAATGCTGCAGTATTGAGGCAGAATTGCTCTTTTTTTCAGTTAGCATCCATTTTCATTCTCAAAACCTTTGAACTAACTGACTGGGTGAGGTCCTACTCACATTATCCAGTGTAATGTTTTAAATTTAAAGTCAACTTATTGTAGATGTTAACTACATACAAAGGATATGTTCACAGTAATACATAGATTATTGTTTGATTATTATAAATAATTGGGGACTATCTTCTAGCTAATTTGACACAAAAAACTAATAATCAGACGTAGCATATACCTGAAATATTGCTATTTTTGTTAAAAAAATCTATTTAATTTTTTGAAGATTAGATATTGATCTAAAATGCATTCTATCTAATACAACTTTAGATCTTATCTTTACAAATGAATATATTGTTCTGAGTCATTTGAGAATAACTGGGGATTGGAGATATTGAATGCTATGGGTTGACATGTGGTCACCCAAAATATACATGTTGAAGTCCTAACCCCTAGTGCCTCAAAATGTGACCTTATTTGGAGATAAGGTCTTACAGAAATAATCAAGTCAATGAGGGATGATTACAGTGGACCGCAATACAAAATGATTGGTGTCCTTATGAAAGGGGAACATTTAGGTACAGGGATACAGGTATAACACCATGTGATGAGACATAGGGGGAAGATAATCATCTATAATTCAAGAGGAATACATGAAATAGATCTTTCTTTCACAGCTTCAGAAGAAAAAAACCTCATTGACATCTTGATTTTGTATTTCTAACTTCTAGAACTGTGAGAAAGGATTTTTTTTGTTTATTTAAACCACCCAGTTTGTGATGCTTTGTTACTGCAGCCCTAGCTGTCTTGAACAGTTCTTCACATGCCTGAATACTTCAGTACAGGTTTTCTAAAAATAAAAGTAAAACTATTCTCCTACATAGCCAGAATATAATTAGTACATTCCATACATTTGATATATGCTACAATACTATTACGTAATCCACAGTCCATAAATACATTTTTACAATCGTTGAAACAACATATGCTAAAGCTATACAATTTTCCTATTCATCATCTAATACAGGAGCATGCATTATATTTAGTTTTCATATATCCTTAGTCTCTTTTAATTTTTTGAAGTGTACAGGCCTGTTATTTTGAAATATATCCCTAAATATTAGATATTTTGTCATGATTATGTTTAATTTACACATTCTAGCAGGGATACTAGGAAAGTGGTATAACCTTTCCAAGGAATCATAACAGAAAACAAGTGATATGAGTTTATTTTATTATTGGTGATTTTAACTTTGATTGCTTACATAAGGTGATGACCTCTAGGTTTCTCCACTTTCAAGACACTTTTCCCCTCTTTTTAATTAATAGGTAATTTTTGAGAAGATACTCTGAGATGATATAGATATCCTGTTCTTTATTAGAGTATCACTCACAAGCTTTACATTTCAGTGATTATTTTCTAACTCCATCATTCTTTCTACATTTACTAATTGGCATTCTACTATAAGAAAGACCTTTTTCTTCTTCCCCATTTACTTATTTACTTATTTTTATCACTATGGAAGTATGGATTCTTACTATATTCAATAAGTTATAATCCATTACTATTAGTATTTATTTTGATGCTTAAATGCTGTCACAATTGGCCCAGTATAGTGTTTTTCAAGATAACTCTGTGTCCTTTTGACATGTCCCCATGATGTTTTGGACACTTTTTTACTTTCTAGTATAAGAAGACATCTAAGATCATCTTGTAACATTCCCTGTCTCATTCCTTTGGGAGCATGCAAAAACTCGATATTGTTTTTTAATCCTTGAGATATACTTGTACAAGAAGACCATTCAATATCTGTGGTAAGATACTGTAGGAATAAGACCTTCAATCTCATAAGACAATAATTTCAAAACCTATCTAACACAATAGAACTGAAGTATTCACAATACATTGTACATAACATGGATTATCTTCACCTAGAAAAATTTTAAAGCAGGTATAGCCAATACCCTCATTAACCAATAAGTAATTACAATAAAATAGACATTAAGAATTTCTAGAACATGGACATATGTTGTTCTCAAGTGAGTTTCCTCTTGCTAGAAGACAAAGTCATTGCTCTTCATTTTGAGTCCCCTATGATGCCGAAAACAGTGTTGAGCATATAATAATTGAATTATTTAAAAGAAGTGTGGTTGCAAGACATCTAATTCAAACATGCCTGCTGGCATGGGATTGCATCCCCTTAATACATTTTAATGTCTATTTTATTGAGATTATTTTTATAGTTAATGTGGTTATTACTTACACATGCATGAATTATTTTCAAGGTTAAGATTATTTCATCCATGATATATAAAATCTCACACATGATATGTATAACAATTATACCTATATATTTTATGGTATCCTCTCATCAAAATGGTCCCTTGTAAAAGTAGGAGAGGGAAAAAGGAATATTTCAGGGATGGCATTGTTTTCTAGGTCTTATTACAGAATCAGTATTTTCAAGATCCTGAGTAGTAAAAGTCACCTGAACCAATCGAACCAGTTTGGTTCTTTTGGCATGTGCTGAATTCTCAAACTCATTAGGCTCAGCATTCCACTCCTCCTATGCCAAAGCAGAAGGCTCAACAATGAAGTCAAGCAAGCGACGTGAGGCTTCCTGTCACAACACGTAATTCTTGGCTCTTAAAAAGCAAATACTTCGCAGAAGTGCAGGTGTATCTGTATTTCCCCCATGAGTCTAGCAAGTTATTTTCACGGTTACCTGAATCGCTTATTCTGTCAGCCATAGTTTTCTTATCCATGCTATCAATTCAGTCCTCTAGGAAAAGGCAACTCCACAAGTTCAGAGGCTTCAACTTTTGTTGAATTTTAGATGTTCCAAACCACATTGTACTTAAAATTGCTTGGGGACTGTTGTCATTGCAAATAGGTAATACAACAGCTTTGAGCTTACCAGCAACCTCTGATATATTATCAACTCCATGTTATGGATTATTTGGGCACATCTGGCATTTGAGTTTCTATTGACATAATTGCAAATACATCATGAGTTGAGATCTCAGCTTTTATACTGGCTTCCTAGGAGAACTTTTGAAAATAGCCCTCTCTTTACCTCTCATGCGGATTTATTGCTCAGCTGTCCAAGCTCACTAACCACTCCTCTGTAGAGAAGTTGGGGAGGAAACCTAGGGAAAGAAAAAAAAAAAAAAAAACATTTCCAGAAGTGTCTCAATAGGTCCATCGGCAATCTACAGTGGTTAGTTTAAAAATACTGAGATGTTTTAGGGACCCTCAAACCTTTGAGGTGAATGCTATGTTCTGTCATCCTTGTTAGTGAACAATAATCTCTAATAGTGCAACACTTGCTATTTATACACCCACAAATACATTTTCTTTGAAATAATTAACAAATGTAAAGGTTTCCCCATACATACTAGATAATTATTTCCTCATGACCCAAGAAAATATCACTGCCAGATAGGTCCACTCAGTCATATTCACACAAACTTGAAAAACGTCTTAATGCTGTAAATTGAGAAGTAAAATTAAGTAGCTAATAATATTCTGAATTGCACCATTACCTGTTATTTTTAAACAGTACCTTTACATTAAGGGACTTAGCAATGTTAAGAAAGAGAACATAATGAAGTGACAAATCATTTTATATTACCATGATGTCTAGTCATTTGAATAGTAAATATAGATCAATATCCTACCTGCCCATGTGTTGCAAATGGCATCTGGATTTCCTATCTGCAGTGATAATATGCCAGCTATTTCTCTAGTGATCTTATTAGTTGTCTGCTACATGTCTGAATAATAAGATACTAAGGGAGTTGTAGGTAGCAAATAGGCCCTTATTATTAAGAACTGTAAGTATGGAAAATAACTTATTTCTTAGAGATATGACAGTTCACTAATTTCTACAGGTAAGTCAGGGTACATTGTGAACACTGGTTTAAAACACCCGAATTAGGACAAATTGAAATTGTGAAATTTGACACTAAGGTTAAGGCCGACATTAAGAATTTTAGTGGCTTTATTCCAAGTTAATCATTATTAGTATAAAAATATAGATTTCCAAGGTGATGAGAATTTTTTGCAAAGGTGTTCAGCAGACAGGAAGGCATCAAGCACTGTGCATATGGTTGGGGGATACAAGAATAGCTTGGCAATAATATGGGTTTTGTTCCAGACCACTGCAAAAAGTACATGTTGCAATAAAATGAGTCAAGAGTATTTTGGTTCCCTAGTGCATATAAATGTTATGTTTACACCATACTGAAGTCTACTAAGTGTACAGTAACATTATGTCTAAAAATGTAGATACATTTATTTAAAAATATTTTATTACTAAAAACTGCTACTGATCATCTGAGCCTTTAGTGAGTCATAATCTTTTTACTGGTGAAGGCTCTTGCCTTAATGTGGATGGATGCTGACTGATCAAGATGATGGTTGCTGAAGGCTGGGATTCCTGGAGCAATATTTTGTAAAAGACAACATCGAAGTTTGCCACATCACTTGACTCTGCCTTTCACAAAAGATTTCTCTGGAGCATGCAATGTTGATTTACAGATTTTTACCTACAGTAAAATTTATTTCAAAATTGAAGCCAATCTTCTCAAACTCTACCACTGCTTTTTCAACTAAGTTTGTGTAATATTCTAAGTCCTTTGTTGCCATTTCAACTATGTTCAAAACATTTTTACCAGTAAACTTCATCTCAAGAAACTACTGTCTTTGCTCATCCATAAGAAACAACACCTTATCTGTTCAAGTTTATCATGAGATTGCAGCAATTCATTCACATCTTCAAGCTCCACTTCTAATTCTAATTGACTTGCTATTTCCATCACATCTGCAGTTACATCCTCCCATGAAGTCTTGAATTCCTCAAAGTCATCCATGAGTGTTGTCAAGAAGAGCATTTTTTAAGGATTTTCTTCTAGCATTTTTTTATGGTTTCAGGTCTTACAATTAGGTCTTTTGTCCATCTTGAGTTAATTTTTGTATATGGTGAGAGATAAGGGTCCAGTTTCTTTCTTCTGCATATAGTTAGCCAATGTTTCAGGAAAAATTGGAGTAGCATTTTTAATTTCCTTCAAGATATTTCCTTTGCATTCACAACCTGCCTGATCATTTGACACAAAATGCCTATTTTTCAGCTGATCTCTGCTCTTGATGTGCCTTCCTCACTAATCTTAATTATTTCTAGCTTTAGATTTAAAGTGAGAGATGTGCAACTCTTCCATTCATTGAACTCTTAGAGACCATTGTAGGATTATTAATAGGCCTAATTTAAATATTGTTCTGTCTCAGGGAATAGGAAGGCCAGAGAAGAGAGTGACAGATGGGTGAATGACTGGTCGGTGGAGCAGTCAGAACAAACAACATTTATCAGTTAAGGTATGGGTGTGGTTCATGGCATGCCAAAGCAATAACGATAGTAACATCAAAGGTCACTGATGACAGATCACCATAACAGAAATAACAATAATGAAAAGTTTAACATATTACAAGAATTTCCCCAACGTGACATAGAGACACAAATTGAGGACTTGCTGGTGAAAAAATTGTGCCAATAGAATTGCACAATGCAAGGATGCCACAAAACTAAAATTTATAAATAATGCACTATTTGTGAAGCAGAATAAAGTGACATGCAACAAAACAAGGCATGCCTGTATAATACAATCGAGTTATACAAATCTTGTGTATAAAAATAAATCCAGTTGTATAAATTTACAAAAAAAAGTCCTAAACGTGTAAGGCCAAAAGGTGTTTTAAAAAGCAATCAAAGGAGGCAGTGTTTTATGATAAATAAAACACTAAACCAAGTATCACGAGCCTTGGATCTGGTTCCAGTTGTCTGACCAACAGGGATCTCAGTTTTTTTTTCTTATATAAATAATTATGCTACTAGCCACCATACATTAAAAGGTTGTTGAGATTATCAACTGGAATAATGTATTTGAAAATGTTTTGAAAAGGTAAAATGTTATATAAAGGCAAATAATTATTACATGGACTATTCAAGAAAAGTTAGATTGAGTCTTGTCAAAAATGGGTGATTAACTAAAATATTACCAAACAGAAAACCAATAACATTGTAAATACTGAACTCTCAAAAGAGAAGTAATTCTTCCTAGTGACTTTAATGTCAAACTAGTCCTCACAGATGATGGAAAGCTATAGATATACATATAGATGATACCGATAATATATTAATAGATGATATAGAGATATAGATATAGGGTACCTAAATATTGTAGAAGTGACAGATAAAAGCTATATAACTTCTAGATGTCATAGAATATGGCTACTAAGGTCTAGTTAGGCTTTACTTTCAACAAATTTAGTCAGGTTTCCTAAGTGATTTCTAAGTTGTGTTTGCGTGTGTACATTATAGTAACAAAGGAAAATTTGATTTGTTTTGAGTACATCTGTGATCTGTGATACATGATATAGTACAAAATGATATGATTGTTAAAACTTGACATTGAAACACCGTATCATCAGTTCACATCTCCTAACATGAGATCAGTACAGTAAAGTATTTTTACAAAACAGCAATTTCTTATACATGAAAATGTAGAGGCAATGGTAATTTGCTAGTAGTAATTCAAAAATAATTCAAGAAAAGTTTGTCAGCAATTTCATAATGGATAAATATTGTTGCAAATTTGATCTACCAGATAATAAGACAATTAAGGACAACTTATTGTTTGTGCTATTATAACGGAACTAATGTTTGTTATTTATTCGATCAGTTATTTAATAATTTATTCCTTTGTGTTTTTAATCTTGGTTGGAAATACACTTTTAATGGATCACACAAAACCACCAAAAATAATATTTGATAAGAAGGCTGAATCTTCAGAATTAGGAACAGGATCTTCTAGTCCCCAGAGGTTTGTTTGCTTTCAAAAAATGTTCTTGTTTGTGTTTTTAGTTAGCATTTTTTTCTCCTGTATATAAGAACAAATTTCTGATTGATTTAAGATGTTGACAAGTGAATCCATGTCTCAGCATTAAAATGGGCCTGGGCAATTGCATTATTCACTTCAAAAAGTGACACTGATAAAGCGCTGTCTAGGAAACACTGTAAGAGATACAATTTATACTGATTTTTGTGGCCTCTACTGATTTTCTAAAGAAGGAAAAGCATTTTAATTTCACTTGTAGTCTCTTATACTTGAAACTAAAAGGAGCTACAGTTAATACATTGTTCTAAATATTCCTTTTCCTTTCCTATTCATGTATGGATCAGCTCTCCAATTGTAGGGCATCTCATGTATTTACTATGTAGAAAGTATTAGCAGTAGCCACGCACATAGAAATTCACAGATGGACACACTAAAATGCAACATTTAAGACAAGACATTGAAATGTATATGCACCCAACAACCTGCTATTGTCCTTTTTATTGGACCAGGTTATATCAAAACACAGTTTTGGAGAGAGAGTTGTATAGCCTATTGCCTGATCTTCTGTACGCATAAAATTTAGTAATTTTGAGATAAAACAAAAAAAAGGTGAGTCAAGTAATTATGCACATCAAATTCTTAATAACCTCCAGAAAAACACTTCTATGGTCAATTTCTCATTGCTTTAACTTTCCCAAATGAGTGGATGGGGCTCAGGGTGAAGGGTGAGTGGAAAATTGAAAGATGTGGATTGCTTTTTTTTTTTTTTTTGTGAAGCCAGTTTGAATTTTTTTGAAACATTGCAGTAATATTTAGAATATTAGTCAATGATGTTAGAAAAGAGAGAAAAATTGTGGAGGAACGAAGCATCAGGTAGAATGACAATAAAAAATAGTTCTTGAGAGTCAGAGATAGAAATGAATTAGTAGTCATCTGGAATGACAAATAAGTTTTATTTTCAGAATAAAATAACTAGGAATACAACTAACTAGGGAGGTGAAAGATCTCTACAAGGAGAACTACAAAACACTGCTCAAACAAATAACAGATGACACAAATAAATGGAAAAGCATTTCATGCTCATGGATAGGAAGAATCAACATTGTAAAAATGGCCATATTGTCCAAAGCAATTTATAGATTCAATATGATTCCTACTAAATTACCATTGAGATTCTTTACAGAACTAGAAAAAAAAACTATTTTAAAATTCATAAAAAAAAACTAAAAAAGGAGCCTGAATATCCAATGCAATCCTAAGCAAAAGAAAAAAAAGAAAGCTGGAGGCCTCATGCTACCCAACTTCAAACTATACTAGAGGGCTAAAGTAACCAAAACAGCATGCCACTGGTGGAAAAAAAAAAAGGGAGAGAGACATACAGATCAATAGAGCAGAATAGAAAATCCAGAAATAAGGTGCATGCCCACAACTATATGATCTTTGACAAACCTGACAAACACAGATAATAAGGAAAGGATTCCCTATTCAATAAATGGTGCTCGGAGAAATGGCTAGCCACATGCAGATGATTGAAACTGGACCCCTTCCTTCCACCACGTACAAAAAATAATTTAAGATGAATTCAAGACCTAAATATAAAACCCAATATCATAAAAACTCTGGAAGGCACCCTAGGCAAATGAAATTGAGAACATAGAAAGGGGCAAACATTTCATGATGAAGTTGTCAAAAGCAATTGCAACAAAAGCAAAAATTGACAAATGAGATCTAATTAAACTAAAGAGCTTCTGCACAGCAAAGGAAACTATCAACGGAGTGATAGACAACCTGCAGAATAGGAGAAAATTTTCCCAAACTATGCATCTGTCAAAGGTCTAATATCCAGAATCTATAAGCAACTTAAGCAAATTTACAAGAGAAAATCAAACAACCCAATTAAAAAGTGGGCAATGCACCTAAACAAACACTTTTCAAAAAAAGACATACATGCGGCCAACAAGCATATGAAAAAGAGCTCAACATCACTTATCATTGGAGAAATGCAAATGAAAACCACAATGAGATACTGTCTCACACCAATTAGAATGGCTATTATAAAAGAGTCAAAAAAAAAAAAAAAAAAAAAAAAAAAAAAAAAAAAAAAAAACAACAGATGCTGACAAGGCTATGGAGAAAAAGGAATGCTTATACACTGTTAGTGGGAGTGTGAATTAGTTCAGCCATTGTGGAACACATTGTGACTATTCCTCAAAGACCTAAAAACAGAAATACCATTTCACCCACCAATCCCGTTACTGCATACACGACCAGAGGAATATAAATGGTTTTGTTATAAAGATGCATGCAAAAGTTTGTTCATTGCAGCACTTTTCACAATAGCAAAGACATAGAATCAACCTAAATGCCCATGAACGATAGATTTGATAAGAAAAAATATGGTACGTATACACCATAGAATTCTATGTGGCCATAAAAAGCAAGGGATCATGTCCTTTGCAGGAACATGGATGGAACTGGAGGTCATTACCCTTAGCAAACTAATATAGGGACAGAATACAAAATATCACATAGTATCATTTGTAAGTGGGAGCTAAGTGACCAGAACACATGGACATGAAGGGAACAACAGACACTGAGACCTTTTGGAGGGTGGAGAGTGGGAAGAGGGAGAGTATCAGGAAAAATAATTAATGGGTAATAGGCTTAATGCCTGGTTGATGAAATAATCTGTACAGCAAATCCCCATGACACAAGTTTACTTGTATAAAAAATGTGCTCTTGTACTCCTGAATGTAAAATAAAAGTTAAAAAATGTTTTATTTTCTTTGCACACTGGTCAATTGGTTTCGGTTTCTAGGGCTGTGAAAGTTTATTTGATCGTATCTGGGGTCAGCAAAGCATAATAGCATGATAAATTATACATGTTTGCTTATTGTTATGTTTTTGCTGATCTCAGTGATTTCTAGCCTACCTTTATTTTTCTTTTAAATGAGATTTGAAAGGTTACAGAGCAGCAGAGACAGGACTAGAATCCAGGTCCCTTGACTTCTATTTTATTACCTTTTCTACTTTGTGATATGTCTTTGGTAGAAATGTTCTATAAAATTATATTTAGGAAGGTACAATCAGCAAATACCATGCCATTTACAAAAGAATTAACATGATTTTTAAAAATTAGAATTAGGAGATTTTATTGGGACATCACCATTCTCCAGACATGTATCATTTGATACAGAGCTATGCAGAAATATTGAAACTCATAAAGGAAGATAAATTAGGGAATAATTATCTGTCTACATCATTAGTATATAATGTATTTAAATAGCCTATTTTCTCATAAAAATAACATACTTCATAAAAATATGGCTTATAAATACCTTCAAAAGGAAACATCTATTACACGTTCTTTTGAGGAGAAAATAGCTGCTAATGAATGGCATCAAAACAATAGGAATAATTTAATCGGAAAAAAGAAATTTAAAATCCCTCCAATAGAACTGAGCTACATAGTACATAGATTAGAAGAGATGCTCTACAAAGTAATAATTAAATAACCTGAATATGTGCACACCATCAGACTCAAAAGTATAAAACTAATCAATAGAGAAGAAATCAGATATAATTTTTAAAACTAGACAGAAACAGTCTTAATAATGAAAGAGTGTAATTGTTATAAAACAAAATAAAACACATCAGCATAACTTTTAAAATTACAAGTATATATATTTATTGCATCAATTAAAGCAATATGTGAATGTATTTTAAAAGTTTAATTTCCAATAATCCCCCTATCCCTTTTTCCGACTAACTTTCTCCCTGAGGTAACTGACAACAGCTGCCTAGTTCGTATCTGAGACTTGGTAATTTATAAAGAACAGAAATTTTTTTTTCACAGCCTTGGGAACTGAGAAATTCAAGAGCAAGGCACAGCAGGTTAAGGCATGGTCTCTCTGCTTCCAAGATATACTTTGAATACTGCATCTTTTGGAGAGGAGAAACACAATGTCATGTCATGGCACAAGAGCAAAACAAAGAAAACTCACCCTTGCAAGCCCTTTCTATACAGGCATTAATTCACTCATGAGGATGGAGCCCTTATGACCTAAAAACTTCACTAAGTCTCCATCTCCCAACACTATGTCATTGAAGATCAAGTGTCTAACACATAAATTGAGGGGGGACCCATTAAAACTATAGCAGCATTGGCGTAGATACTACACCTTTTTTGATTATCTACTTTGTTATTTCCAAATTTGTTTTTTTAGGTATTGACTTTGTTTAAAGCACCTTTTGCCATAGAAACATAAACTTTTGTAAATGAAAGTGCTTATTTCATTTTCTTTTACAGATATTAGGTTTCCTGTCTTGGTGATGAACTTATTTTCCAATCTTACATTGCATATTTAGTCTTGTACATATTTTAAGATTTTTAGTTCTTCATACATTGCTTTTAATTCATGTCCTTATTTTGATATATTGATGAGTAGTATTCTTATTTATTTTCTTAGAGATGTCTAGTCAGTCGTGATTATCCCATATATGAAATAAACTATTCTTTTATCACTGAATTGAAAAACCATTTTTTTACTATATTAAATTCTCATTGGTCCTAGGATCTGTTTCTGAATTCTTTCCTTTATTTCAGTAAAATATTTATTTATTCCTATGTCAATACAATATTGATTTGATTATAATAGCTTTATAGAATATTTTGATATCTAGTAGGGCAAGTAATACTTAATAATTACCTTTTATAATTTTCTTAGATATTCTGGTCATTCTTTCAAATAAACTTTAAGTAATTTGTATTTCTAAAATACACAAACTTACTAATATAACTCTATAAGATTATATTTGGAATTTCATTAAATGCATATATTAACTTTAGGATAATTTACGTTGTTGTGATATAAAATATTCCTACATAGTAGTATAATATTTATTTTCAGTATTTCAGCTAAGTCTTGAAAGAGAACATTCTTTTTCAAATCGTTATATTTTGTACTCAAAAAGTGTGACTCAGGTAAATATAAGTTAACTGCCATTGTATAAAACGACAATCAACAAATTCATGAGTCAATAGAAACAGTAGGACATAACTATGAAAAGAACATACATAGGCTTTGAATTTAGTTTGATTTTGACTCTTGAACTTACTCTAATCAATCAATCTATCAGAGTCTTAGATTCCTCATCTGTAACAAGTGTGTAATACACGACAGCGTTGTGGACATTATATTCTGGTACCCAGAAAAGTGCCAAATAAGCACATAAAAAATATTTAGTCATAAAATCCACTTTGTGATGCAATCTTGAAGTTTGGAAAGCTTCAAATGATTTTAATTCTGCTCTGTTCATTAATATTAGGCATCTTCAATCTTTTCTGTTGTATCTGTGTCTACATTGAAAAACACCATATATGAAAATGAATGTTTATACTTTAGGTTTTTCAAACACATTTTTACTACCCATGTGGACAGTTTATGTTAATTGAGTAGAACATAAAACACCTTGTTAATCACTGCATTAACTTGCTATTTCTCTTTGAAGCTTTCAGATACACGTGCTTTTTAACCTGAAGTATACACATATAATAAAGGCCCTTGAAAGAGTATACATTAAATAGAACATTTTTTTCATTGCTATTTTCTATATCTTATTCATTCACTTAATAAGCATTTACTATGTACTTACTATGTAGCAGGCACTCTGATAGGCAGTGGAAATAAAAGGATAAACATACAGGAACAGTCCTTGACCTCATGGAGCTTATGCTATAACATGGGAGACAGAAAACAGATAATTAAATATAAATTGATAAACTATAATCGTGGTGAGTAATATGAATTTAGAAAGCCTATAGGAGCATTTATGCAGTGATGGAAGGAGTATCAAAATTGAAACCTGAAGAATAGATATGTATTAAGTAATTGAAGAAAGAATGAGGCAGTGAGATTAGAGAATAGAGCAAGTAGAGTAAAACAAAACTCAGTTTGGAGAAACAGGAATGGAGCAAAATTTGGAATCTTATCATAAGAACAACAGAAAGTTACTGTAAGACTTTGAATGGGAGTAATATAATTGAACCTATTATTTTTAAAAAATTACTGCAGAGTAGAAAATGAAGAAAGGCAAGAGCACATATGAAAAGACCAAAATTAAATGATTATCCACTGAAATTTAAATGCTAACAGCTCAAGAAAACTACATGAAAATATTTTTAGATGAATAAAATTTTACTAATCAGCTTGATTTTTCTGTGGATTAGGATCATCTGATTGTTAGTAGATTGGGAACGAAACACATTGGTTCTATTTTCAGGACACCAGTGTTTTATGGTATCACACTTTGAAAACTTTTAGCACAGAAGCTGCAAGTGAATATAAACAGGTAACTTTTGGATTTTCTGAATGCACTTATTGTGTCTTATACGATAATTAACGAGATATACTTTATTTTTATAATTTATAAGTTAACATTTAGATTTATAGCTTAGATCTTGAAATATCTTGAGAAGATTGTTTAGTAGGACAGTAGACTTCATCATCAGACAGATCTGTATTTGAATTTCAACAGTTTTACTTCTTGTCTCAGTGATCATCAGCAAATTATACAATCTCACTAAGCCTTGGTTTCCTTGTTTGTAAAATGGAGATACACCTTTCTAGATGTCCATTTTACAGATTATTATTAAGCTCTAATTTAATTAATGCGTATATGGTGCTGAAAACACTATAACTGTCCAGAAAATTTGTAGAGCAATAAATTTGCTACAGTAATAATGAGAATACAAATAATAGGAATGATAAGAAGAATGAGAATAACAAGGATAATTCCATTATTAATAACAATAAAATGGTTTTAAGCTATTTTCATTAACAATAAAATAGTTGTTGTTTTAGCATTTTATTCATTGCCAAACTGAATAAAAGAAAGTTCTTCTTGCCGTACCTCTCAAAAGAAGGACGTTAGAGAGAAAGAATCTTTGATGGTAGAAAAGTGAACACATAGTGCCTCAAGGCGCTTTCATCAAAGCTGAGCCATTAGAAGATCAGACAAGGAAAAACTACTCCTAAGCTATGATACATAGAGAAATTCTTCATTCACAAAGTAGAAAATCTAGCTTTGTAGGAACAGAAATGTGAAGAGAAATCTTCAAAGAGAAAAGAAAAGGCTGAGCTGCTCAAAATCAGTCCATTTATTAAAAAGAATACAAGAATGTATTTCTTTTTATTTATGTTCATTTGTAGAATGATTAAAATCACAAATCCGTTTTGTTTTAGTCCACAAAGCATTTATAATATTAAATACTGCATGCAATGATTAATTTTATTAGTCATTTTTCCAGAGAAAATCTTTCAGATACAGAAATATCATTTATTCTCTTTTTAAAGATGAGTAAACTGAGTCACCAAATTATTAAGCAAAATTTCTAAAATGATAAAATTTGTAGATTATAGCTCTTCAATCAGTAAAATTTAATCTCAGTCAAATTTTTAATTCTCAGCTCACTGAACGTTGTTGACACATAAACCACATAAAATATAGAAGATGGCTATTAAAGCCTTGCATGCTATATCCAGTGTTTCTTCAGAGGACACAAATATTTTTATCTGTCATCACTTGAAACCGAGTATAATAAAGCCTTACTTCTCAGACAACTTATTAGCATATGCCAAAAATAGAAAGGAAATGAAAGTGATTTCTGACAATTAAAATATATAGTGGAAGAAGGCCAAATAGGAACAGCTCCGGTCTGCAACTCCCAGCGAGACCAATGCAGAAGGTGGGTGATTTCTGCATTTCCAACTGAGGTACCCAGTTCCTCTCACTGGGACAGGTTAGGCAGTGGGTACAGCCCACAGAGGGTGAGCAGAAGCAGGGTGGGGCATCGCTTCACCCGGGAAGTGCAAGGTGCCATGGACCTCCCTCCCTCCAGTCAAGGGAAACCATGAGGAACTGTGGTACCCAGCTGGGTTACTATGCTTTCCCCGTAGTTTTTGCAATCTGCAGATTAGGAGATTTCTTCATGTGCCTATACCACCATGGTCCTAGGTTTCAAGCACAAAACTGGGTAGCTGTTTGGGCACAGTCCTGAGCTAGCCACAGGAGTTTTTGTTCCTAGCACGGTGGAGTCTGGAACCCCAGCGAGATAGAACCATTCATTCCCTGGAAAGGGGCCTGAATCCAGGGAGCCAAGTGGTCTTGCTCGGTGGTTCCCACTTCCACAGAGCACAGCAAACTAAGAACCATTGTCTGGAAATTCTTGTTGCCAGCACAGCAGTCTGAAGTTGACCTGGGATGATCAAGCAGAGGTATCTGCCATTACTGAAGCTTTAGTAGGCAGTTTTCCCCCAATAGTGCTAAGGAGACTGGGAGATCTGGGTTGGGTGCAGCAAAGCAGCTGTGGCCAGACTACTTCTCTAGATTCTTCCTCACTGGGCAGGGTATCTCTGAAGGAAAGGTAACAGGCCCAATCAGGGGCTTAAAGACAAAACCCCCATTTCCCTGGGACAGAGCTCCTTGGGGAAAGGGCAGCTGTGGGTGCAGCTTCAGCAAATTTAATTGTTTTTGCCTGGCAGCTCCTAAGATAACAGCTGATCCTGACAAGAAGGATTCTCCCAGCATAGTGCACCAGCTCTGCTAAGGGACAGACTGCTTATTCAAGTGCGTCCCTGAGCCCCTAGCCTCTTGATTGGGAGAAACCTCCCAACAGGGGTCGACAGACATCTCATACAGGAGAGTCCCAGGTGGCATCAGGCTGGTGCCCCTCTGGGATGAAGCTTCCAGAGAAAGGAGCAGGCAGCAATCTTCGCCCTTCTACAACCTCCACTGGTGATACCCAGGCAAACAGAGTCTGGAGTGGACCTTAGCACACTGCAGCAGACCTGCAGAAGAGAGGCCTGACTATTAGAAGAAAAACTAACAAACAGAAAGCAACAACATCAACATCAACGTAAAGGACTCCTCCATAAAAACCCTATCCAAAGGTCTTCAGCCTCAAAGATCAAAGGTAGATAAATTCATGAATATGAGGAAAAACCAGTGCAAAAACACTGAAAATTCCAAAATCCAGAATGCCTCTTCTCCAAACGATTGCAACTCTTCTCCATCAAGGGCACAAAACTGAACAGAGAATGAGATTGATGACTTGACAGAAGTAGGCTTCAGAAGGTTAGTAATAACGAACTCCTCTGAGCTAAAGGAGCATGTTCTAACCCAATGAAAGGAAGCTAAGAACCTTGATAAAAGGTTACAGGAACTGCTAACTAGAATAACCAGTTTAGAGAGGAACATAAATGACCAGATGGAGCTGAAAAACATAGCACAAGAACTTCGTGAAGAATACACAAGTATCAATAGCCAAATTGATCAAGCAGAAGAAAGGATATCAGAGATTGAAGATCAACTTACTGAAATAAGGCAGGAAGAAAAGATTAGAGAAACAGTAATGAAAAGGAAAGAACAAAGTCTCCAAAAAATATGGGACTATGTGAAAAAACCAAACCAATGATTGATTGGCATACCTGAAAGTAACAGGGAGAATGGAATCAAGTTGGAAAACACACTTCAGGATATGATCTAGGAGAACTTCCCAAACCTAGCAAGACAAGACAACATTCAAATTGAGGAAATACATAGAATGTCACTAAGATACCCCTCGAGTAGAGCAACACCAAGACACATAATCATCAGATTGTCCAAGGTTGACTTGAAGAAAAAAGTGTTAAGGGTAGCCAGAGAGTAAGGTCACGTTACCTACAAAGGGAAGTCCATCAGATTAACAGCAGATTTCTTGCAGAAAACCTACAAGCCAGAAGAGAGTGGGTGGGGGGGGGATATTAACATTCTTAAAGAAAACAATTTTCAAAGTAGAATTTCATACCCAGCCAAATTAAGCTGTATAAGCGAAGACAAAATAAAATCATTTGCAGATAAGCAAATGATGAGGGATTTTGTCACCACCAGGCCTGCCTTAAAAGAGCTCCTGCAGGAACCACTAAATATAAAAAGGAAAAATTGTTACCAGCCACTGCCTAAACACACCAAAATATAAAGCCCAAAGACACTATGAAGAAACTGCATCAAATAATGTTTAAAATAACCAGCTAGCATCATAATGACAGGATCAAATTCACACATAACAATATTAACCTTAAATATAAATGGGCTAAATGCTCCTATTAAAAGACACCAACTGGCAAACTGGATAGAGTCAAGACCCGTCTGTGTGCTGTATTCAGGAGACCCATCTCATGTGCAAGACACACACAGGCTCAAAATAAAGGGATGCAGGAATATTTACCAAGCAAATCAAAAGGAAAAAAAAGCAGGGTTTGCAATCCTAGTCTCTGATAAAATAGACTTTAAACCAACAAAGATCAAAAAAGACAAAGAAGAGCATTACATAATGCTAAAGGAATCAATGCAACAGGAAGTGCTAATTATCCTAAATATATATGCACCCAAAACAGGAGCACAAAAGCTCATAAAGCAAGTTCTTAGAGACCTACGAAGAGACTTAGACTCCCATACAATAATAATTGGAGACTTTAACATCCTACTGCCAATATTAGATCAATGAGACAGAAAATTAACAAGGATATTCAGGGCTTGAACTCAGCTCTGGACCAAGCAGACGTAATAGACATCTAAATAACTCTCCAACTCATATAAAAAATAGCATACATGCTTCTCAGCACCACATAGCACGTATTCTAAAATTGACCACGTAATTGGAAGTAAAACACTCCTCGGCAAATGCAAAAGAACATAAATCATAACAGACAGTCTCTCAGACCACAGTGCAATCAAATTAGAACTCAGGGTTAAGAAACTCACTCAAAACCACAAAATTATATGGAAATTGAACAACTTGAGTAACTACCAGGTAGTGATAAAATTAAGGCAGAAATAAAGAAGTTTATTGAAATCAATGAGAAAAAGAGACAAAGTACCAGAATCACTGGGACACAGCTAAAGCAGTGTTAAGAGGGAAATTTATAGCAGTAAATGCCCACAACAGAAAGCTGGAAAGATTTAAAATCAACACCCTAAGATCACAATTCTAAGAACTAAAGAAGCAAGAGCAAACAAATTCAAATGCTAGCAGAAGACAAGAAATAACTAAGATCAGAGCAGAACTGAAGGAGATAGAGTCACAAAAACCTTTCAAAAATTCAATAGATCATGGAGCTGTTTTTTTGAAATGAACAAAATAGATGGACCACTAGCTAGACTAATAAAGAAAAGAAAGAAGAATCAAATAGACACAATAAAATATGATAATGGGATATCACCACTGATCCCACAGAAATAGAAACTACTATCAGAGAATACTACAAACAACTCTATAAAACAAACAAACAAACAAACAACAACAACAACAACAAAACCGAGAAAATCTGGAAGAAATGGATAAATTCCTGGACACATACACCCTCCCAAGCCTAAACCAGGAAGAAGTCAAATTCCTGAATAGACCAATAACAAGTTCTGAAATTGAGGTAGTAATTAATAGACTACCAAACAAAAAAAGCCCAGGACCAAACAGATTCACAGCCAAATTGTACCAGAGGTACAAAGGGGAGCTGGTATCATTCCTTCTGAAATTATTACAAACAATTGAAAAAGAGGGACTCATTCTTAACTCATTTTATGAGGCTAGCATCATCCTGATACCAAACCCTGGCAGAGACACAACAACAAAAAAAGAAGATTTCAGGCCAATATCTGTCGTGAACATTGATGCAAAAATCCTCAATAAAATACTGGCAAACCGAATCCAGCAGCACAACAAAAAGCTTATTCACCACAATGAAGTTAGCTTCATCCCTGGGATGCAAGGCTGTTTCAACATACGCAAATCAATAAACGTAATCAATCACATAAACACAACCAATGACAAAAACCACAAGATTATCTCAATAGATGCAGAAAAGGCTTTGGATAAAATCCAGCATCCTTCATGCTAAAAACTCTCAATAAACTAGGTATTGAAGGAACTTATTTCAAAATAATAAGAGCTTTTTATGATAAACCCATAGCCAATATCATACTGAATGGGACAAAGCCGGAAGCATTCCCTTTGAAAACAGGCACAAGACAAGGATGCCCTCTCTGACCACTCCTATTCAACATAGTATTGGAAGTTCTGGCCAGAGAAATCAAGCAAGAGAAAGAAATAAAGCATATTCAAATAAAAGGGGGAGTCCCGGTTTGAAGATGGCATGATTGTATATTTAGAAAAGCCCATCATCTCAGCCCAAAAAACTCCTTAAGCTGTTAAGCAAATTCAGCAAAGTCTCAGAACACAAAATCAATGTGCAAAAATCACAAGCATTCCTATACACCAACAATAGACAAGCAGAGAGCCAAATGATGAGTGAACTCCCATTCACAATTGCTACAAAGAGAGTAAAATACCGACGAATACAACTTACAAGAGACATGGAGGACCTCTTTAGGGAGAACTACAAACCACTGCTCAAGGAAATAAGGGAGGACACAAACAAATGGGAGAACATTCCATGCTCATGGATAAGAAGAATTAGTATTGTGAAAACGGCCATACTTCCCAAAGTAATTCATAGATTCAATGTTATTCCCATCAAGCTACCAGTGACTTTCTTTGCAGAATTAGAAAAAAAAAAAAAAAAAAAAAAACTACTTTAAATTTCATATGGAACCTAAAAAGAGTGCGTATAGCCAAGACAATCCTAAGCAAAAAGAACAAAGCTGGAGGCATCATGCTACCTGACTTAAAACTATACTACAAGACTACAGTAACCAAAACAGCATGGCACTGGGACCTAAATAGATATATAGACCAAAGGAGAAGAACAGAGACCTTAGAAATAACAGCACACATGTACAACCATCTGGTCTTTGACAAACCTGACAACATCAAGCAATGGGGAAAGGATTCCCTATTTAATAAATGGTGTTGGGAAAACTAACTAGCCTTATGCAGAAAACAGAAACTGGACCCCTTCCTTACATCTTATACAAAAATTGACTCTAGATGGATTAAAGACTTAAATGTAAAACCCCAAATCATAAAATCTCTACAAGAAAACCTAAGCAATATCATTCAGAAAATAAGCATGAGCAAAGACTTCAGTATTAAAACACCAAAAGCAATTGCAACGAAAGTCAAAATTGACAAATGGGATCTAATCAAACTAAACAGCTTCTGCACAGCAAAAGAAACTATCATCAGAGTGAACAGACAGCCTACAGAATGGGAGAAAGTTTTTGCAAACTACCCATCTGACAAAGGTCTAATATACAGAATCCACAAGGAACTTAAACAAATTTACAAAAAAAAAAAAAACTCCATCAAAAAATGCGCAAAAGATATAAACATACACTTCTCAAAAGAAGAAATTCATGTGTCCAACAAACATATGAAAAATAGCTCATCAACACTGCTCATTAGAGAAATGCAAATCAAAACCACAATAAGATACCATCTGATGCTGGTTAGAATGGCAATGATCAAAAAGACAGGAAAAAAAACAGATGCTGGCGAGGCTGTGGAGAAATAGGAACACTTTTACACTGTTGATGTGAGTGTAAATTGGTTCAACCATTGTGGAAGACAATCTGGTGATTCCTCAAGGATCTAGAACTAGAAATACCATTTGATCTGGCAGTCCCTTTACTGGGTATATACCCAAAGGATTATAAATTATTCTAATATAAATACACATGCACACATATGTTTATTGCAGCACTATTTACAACAGCAAAGACTTGGAACCAACCCAAACGTTCATCAATGATAGACTGGATAATGAAAACGTGGCACATATACACATGAAATACTATGCAACCATAAAACAGAATGAGTTCATGTCCTTTATAGGGACATGGATGAAGCTGGAAGTCATCATTCTCAGAAACCAACACAGGAACATAAAAGCAAAAACCGCATGTTCTCACTCATAAGTGGGAGTTGAATAATGAGAGCACATGGACACAGGGAGGGGAACATCACACACCGGGGCCTGCTGGGGGTTGGGGGGCAAGGGGAGGGATAGCATTAGGAGAAATACCTAAACTAGATGACGGGTTGCTGGGTGCAGCAAATCACCATGGCACATGTATACCTATGTAACAAACCTGCATGTTCTGCACATGTATCCCAGAACTTAAAATGTAATAAAAAAATAAATAAATATTATTAAAATAAAAAGTGGCAATATTAAGATTAATTCTTACTTTCTGCAGTGTCAGTATGACTACAGTTTAATAAGTGTAATAGATTAACTGATTTTGTTGTTTTGCCTGTCCTAATAACTTTATTTCTCAAAGACTTGGTGACGAGATCTCTGTAGAATTTCTTCCTAGGTTTACTCAATTTTTCATCAGTGTATTTCTTCTTTCCTATCTTGTTTAATCATTTGTAAGTCCTCATGTCTCAGATGTATATATGTCTTTTCTCTGTATTACTATTGAATTCCCACAAGATAATTATTCAATAGTAAATGAGGCAAGCATTTATAAAATTTATCCATTTTAATACCCTCCCTGCCTTTGGTCTTTAATGTGGTTCCTTTCGTACATGATTCTTATTGGCATCATAGTTTTTCTGAAATATCTATATATTCAATATTTAACCTGATAATCTCTGTTAAGTTTCTAAAGGATAGAAGCCACATTTTCACTATGTTTGATTCTCAATGGTTTCATATTATGTACCATAAAGTAAGTAATTTATGAAAGTTGAATAGAGCTGAGATGAAATGAACTGACAGCTCCAGGGTTAAATGGTTGCATATCTTCATTGTCTTAACTTACTAGGACGGTTTTTGTTGTTTGTCTCATCACTAAATATAGGTATGTAGTCATAGCTATCATCCGATGATGCTTGGTACAATTATTTCCTAAAAATGGTGGTTTTGCATCAGGGAGTGTGTATCCCTGGAGAAGTATATATATGGGGAAAAAAAAAAAAGTGGTTTATAAAGTGCAAGGATTCCAGAGACCATATTTTTCAACTTAGTAGTGACTTCTTATCCATCTCTTCTATTCTCTGTTCCAGGTACTTTCTCTCCAAGTGAATTATTTTAATTTTATCACTCCAACTTTTCCTAGGGATACCAACTTTTTTTATTTTTTATTTTTTCCCCACAACAAAGCAATGCCTGGCCAAATTCAGATTCTTAACCTTGATGAACCACCTTTTTGGCACAAGTTGTGGTGATTGCAATAGATATACAGAATTTTTCAGACTGTTAGATACATAGTCTCTGCCCTTAATTAAAACAGAAGTGACAAAGAGGTATGTTGAATCAATCACAATGGCCAACTGGATAACTACATTTTGAAGATATATATTGCTTCATACATTCCCAAGTATTTCCATTCACAACAACTTTGAGAGAAATTGCATCATTTGATATTCACAACAGCTTTGAGAGAAAACTTGGGAAGACATGTTATCTTTTCTAGTCTTTAGAAGAAGAAATTGAGATACAGATAGGTTTAATGGCATACTCAAAGTCACATAGGAACTTTCTGTCAGGAACAGAACCCTAGAATTCATATATCTGACATAAATTAGACTACTTCTATTATACAAAACTAAATTTGGCAATTTATCAAGATGTTTCCTGTTTTATGCATACAAAATATATACATACATAAAAATTTGGCTAATTTTTTACATGGATTTAATATGACTGCACTATAGTGCTGAGGTTTATTAGTCCATTTTCACACTGCTATAAAGAATACCCAAGACTGGGTAATTTATAAAGGAAAGAGGATTAATTGACTCACAGTTCCACATGGCTGGGGAGATCTCAAGAAACTTAACAATCATGCTGGAAGGGAAAGGGGAAGCAAAGGACTTTCTTCACATGGCTGTAGGAGAAGAAAGCATGTATAGGAGGAACTGTCAAACCCTTATAAAACCATCAGATCTCATGAGAACTAACTCACTATCATGAGAACAGTGTGGGGGAAAACGTCCCCGTGATCCAATCATCTCTCACCATTTCCCACCCTCCACACATGGGCATTATGAGGATTACAACTGGAGAAGAGATTTGAGGGGGGGTACAGAGCCAAACTATACCACAAGGTTTCAGTTGAGAAATAAGTTGGATGGAATGCCACATCAGCATATTTGAGAGAAAATGGAAAAGTGATTTTACAGTGAATATAAATGAAACTTTTTTTTGAAATACAATAGTTTAAATTATTGAAAGCCTTAAATTTGCTATTTTTAATTTATTTAGTAACCAGTGAACAAAACTTTATCTTTTAATGTGACAAGATTAGAAAAAGAGTTTTGTAGCTATAAAGAGTTAGAGGTGCTGTTTAGAAGACAAAATCTAAGGTGGAAGTTAGGGAATAATATTAATACACTTCTATAAATATAAGTCAGGATGCTTTGATGACAGCTCCAAATTTTCAAAGCCTTCTTTTAAACACTGACTTGGTCACAGTAACCAAAACAGCATGGTACTGGTACCAAAACAGAGATATAGACCAATGGAACAGAACAGAGCCCTCAGAAATAATAGCACACATCTACAACCATCTGATCTTTGACAAATCTGACAAAAACAAGAAATGGGGAAAGGATACCCTATTTAATCAATGGTGCTGGGAAAACTGGCTAGCCATACGTAGAAGGCTGAAACTGGATCCTTTCCTTACACCTTATACAAAAATTAATTCAAGATGGATTAAAGACTTAAATGTTTGACCTAAAATCGTAAAAATTATAGAAGAAAACCTAGGCAATACCATTCAGGACATAGGAATGGGCAAGGACTTCATGTCTAAAACACCAAAAGCAATGGCAACAAAAGCCAAAATTGACAAATGAGATCTAATTAAACTAAAGAGCTTCTGCACAGCAAAAGAAACTACCATCAGAGTGAACAGGCAACCTATAGAATGGGAGAACATTTTTGCAGTCTACTCATCTGACAAAGGGCTAATATCCAGAATCTACAAAGAACTCAAACAAATTTACAAGAAAAAAACAAACAACCCCATCAAAAAGTGGGCAAAGGATATGAACAGACATTTTTCAAAAGAAGATCTTTATGTAGCCAATAGACACTTGAAAAAATGCTCATCATCACTGGCCACCAGAGAAATGCAAATCGAAACCACAATGAGATACCATCTCACACCAGGTAGAATGGTGATCATTAAAAAGTCAGGAAACAACAGGTGCTGGAAAGGATGTGGAGAAATAGGAACACTTTTACACTGTTGGTGGGACTTTCCACAACCATTGTGGAAGACAGTGTGGTGATTCCTCAAGGATCTAGAACTAGAAATACCATTTGACCCAGCCATCCCATTACTGGGTATATACCCAAAGGATTATAAATCATGCTGCTATAAAGACACATGCACAAGTAGGTTTATTGCAGCACTATTCACAATAGCAAAGATTTGGAACCAACCCAAATGTCCATCAATGACAGACTGGATTAAGAAAATGTGGCACATATACACCATGGAATACTATGTAGCCATAAAAAGGATGAGTTCATGTCCTTTGTAGGGACATGGATGCAGCTGGAAACCATCACTCTGAGCAAACTATCACAAGAACAGAAAACCAAACACCACATGTTCTTACTCATAGGTGGTAACTGAACAATGAGAACACTTGGACACAGGGTGGGGAACATCACACACTGGGGCCTATCGTGGGGTGAGGGGAGGGTGGAGGGATAGCATTAGGAGATATACCTAATATAAATGACGAGTTAATGGGTGCAGCACACCAACATGGCACATGTATACATATGTAACAAACCTGCATGTTGTGCACATGTACCCTAGAACTTAAAGTATAATTTAAAAATTTTTTTTAAATGTGGCATATACACACCATGGAATACTATGCAGCCATAAAAAAGTAGGATTTCATGTCCTTTGTAGGGACATGGATGAAACTGGAAACCATCATTCTCAGCAAACTATCGCAAGGACAAAAACCAAACACCACATGTTCTCACTCACAGGTGGGAATTGAACAATGAGAACACTTGGACACAGGGTGGGGAACATCACACACCAAGGCCTGTCATGGGGTGAGGGGAGGGCGGAGGGATAGTATTAGGAGATATACCTAATGTAAATGATGAGTTAATGGGTGCAGCACACCAACATGGCACATGTATACATATGTAACAAACCTGCATGTTGTGCACATGTACCCTAGAACTTAAAGTATAATAAAAAAAAAATCGACTTTTTTTTATTAACATCAAAGCTGAAAAACCACAAATAAGGATAATACTTTTATTTCTAGTTGGAGAATAAATAATGTGAATCTATTAGTAAATGAAGTAAAAGTCATTGGATTCAAACTTCAGAAAACCCAAATAACCTCATAAAAATTGACGTGTGTGATTATGTGTCAGTGTAGGTGTTGTTTGTATACATTTTAATTTCACTAGCACCAAAAGTGTGACACAACAATGGACTGACTGCTTGTGATTTCCTAAAATTCATTTGTTGAAACCCTAATTCCAACGTATTAAGATGTGTTTCTTTTGGCAGGTGATTAGGTTGAGTATGGAACCCTTATGAATGAGATTGGTGCACTTAAAAAATAGACCGCAGTGAGCTCTTCCCTCTATGTGAAAATACAACAAGAAATCATTAGTCTGCAACCCAGAAGAAGGCCCTCACAGATACCATATGTGCTGGTGCCTGGATATTGGATTTTCATTCTGCAGAACTGTGAAAAACAAGTATTTGTATTTAAGCCACCCAGTCTATGGAATTTTTGTTATAGCAGCCTAAATGGACTATGACGTTACCATGATCCAGAAACATAACAAAATAAAGTGTGATTATTGAATCTCATCCTCGTGAGGGGAAAGTAATTGAATTTATATATTTTTCAGATGCAGATAGCAGGACTTACAGCATCATCTGTAGCTAATGAAAGTGAACTTTTACTTGATGTATGACTTGTTTGCTACTACCTAACTTGGGGATTACAGAAAAGTCTGTCTTACAGTTATTATAATTTCTAATATAGGATTACTAGAGAAAATGCCACTTAATGTAATTATTGTTATTTGCAGGTATTCTCACCACTGTTACAAGGGTAACATTATCTTACATAAGAAATAAATATAAATTTTTTGTGCTAATGTCATTTTTCTCATGTACCGATGAAATTTCTCTCAAGGCTTTGCTGAAAACAAATGTGATAAGCTTACGATAGGAGGTTTTGGGGCCCTAATGATCCCCAGACTATGATTCTGAACAAAAGAACTAGCAGTATTACTTTGCTGAATTAACATATCTTTATATACAAGAAAAAAGAACACAGTTGATTGTTTTATATTACTGATTTAGGAAAAATAATAACATTTGTGTTAGAAGATCGATGTGTTCTTTTAAGCTTTGATTTATGGGGATCCTCATGGGAGAAAATTAATTTTGACTTGGGTATTGTTTATACACGCTTAAAATGGAAGCGGCTCCTTGAGTACTGGGCTTCCACTTTGTATTTCTTATGAATAGCTCAGTGATTCACAAATACTGCTGGATTCACGACAGAAATTCTTTTTAAAACTTGTTGAATTGAAATGAATATACATGAATGTATATAAAACAGAGTTAAAATGGGAATTGATTGTATTCTCTGAGTTTATCTCAGTTTAGTGAAACATCTGTTGTTTATTTTCACGTTGACTTATTTACAATATATATATTATCATCTTTGGTGTGAGACTTAAGGTCTCTTCTCACAATTTATTGAGTTTTATCTGAAAATGTGAATGTTTATATGGCTCCAGCCATTTTGCAAACACCAACAACCATATGCATCTTGGCATATGAGACTGGAGTAATAAAAATAATAACTAACTTTTAATGAGTGCTTACTATGTACCAAGCATTGTAAATCCCTAAGAACTTCCTGAATAGTTTGGATTCCCAATCTGTAAAATCCTATAATAACCCTATTATTTTATTCACAATGCAAACAAGAAAACTGAAGTACAGTGAAATTAAGTAATTTCGCCAAAGTCACTTAACTAAAAATGTAGTAGGGCCACGATGAAAAGACAATTATTTTAGTGTAAGGAGGTAGGGTTTCTTAACCACAACACTTTATCACTTTTGCTTAGGCACCTAGGCTGCCTCAATAAAATGATGCAAGAATTATAATGTGTAAAAAAGAATAAAATAGTGAAGAGAGTGTGGTTTCTGGAAAACCAGATTGTTCGGTTTGTTTCATTAGCTAAAGGTTTATAAAGCAATGTTTGATCCCACATGGCTGTCTCAAATATTGCTTTCATGGTAGCATTCTTCTGTGCAAAAAATGTTATAATGTCCTATAGAAATAAGTCCACAAACCAACCTCAGCCTAGCTTTCAAAGTTGATCATATTTTAGCTTTCTTGCCTTGTCTACCTATTGTTTTGTTTAATATGTAAAAATTCACCTTTCTAGTCAGCATCCTCCACTTTCCCACTCATTACATCCCCTATACCTTTTCTCATGCCATTCTCTCTCTGCCTGGGATGTTGTCCTCAAGCAAAATCCAAACTACCTAACAATGTCCTTGAAACCACACTATCTCTTTAGGGTGCAATGATTACTTTCCATTGAAAGTACTATTGCAGCAGGAAAAATAAATTTACTTATTATTTTATAATTTTATTTAAATATTCTTCTCTAAAGGCACATTGTCTCTTTAATCATGTTAACTTTGACATTTCTTGTATATTTTTTGTGTTTTCCTGTAGCATTTATGTATAATGGTATGCAGTCAGCAGGTATTCAATAAATAAATATTGTTGGACTGAATAACCAGGTTATATTGAGAGGCTCTATGTTCATCCTCAGCAAGATATAGATAGCCCCGTTCCAAACTACTGACCCAGGAACAATTGCTGGATTTCATATTGATTGGTAATAATGTTAATGTAAATTGCTAATTAGTACTTAATAACTGTATATTCAAATTGAATTGAATCGGTTGTAATACTGAAGATTTTATTAATTGTAACACGTTTATTTTGTATTGCTATCCATGAGATCATTAGTATTTGTTGAAAGGTAAATCTTGGCACTTCAACATTTTAAAGAGTTTATTTGAGCAGACAGCAATTCATGAATGAGGTATCTTCAAACCAAAAGTATTTGGGGAGCTCCTCTGGAGGTGGTTGAAAGGAAAACTTTTTATAGGGTGAATGTGAAGGAGAGCAAAGAAATTTTTGGTTAAAGTTTGACCAATTGCTTTATTTGTACTATCCTTGTGGGAAGGTCCTGAAAATATAATTAATATTCAGTTGGCCACCTGTGATTGGCTGAGCTCAAGTTTCGTTTTCCTTTACATTAGGTGCTTAAAGGAAATGAATCAGAGTTAGGTTTTGTTTGCTTATATAGGAATGTAGGGTATTAGAACCACCTGTTTAACGGCCTCTTCCATTTAATTATTTTAACATATTCAATAGACTGGTCTCTCTATGGTTTCAAAAATTATGTTTACCTTATACAAACTTTTTCTGTTTCAAAGTCTTAGAATCAAATGAAATACTCATGATATAAAATACATTTCCAGTATCGGGGGTGGGGGGGGGAAAGCACCTCACCTTAAAAGGCCAATGATTAATTTGATTTCTCTTATCAATATCTATAAATATGTGACCTCAATTTTCCTTATTTAGTAACTCTTCCGCTATTTTGCATTTGGAATAAACTAATACGAAACTGTGCTACCCTGCTTCATACAAATATTTGCATAAAAGTGGTACTAAAAATAAACTGGAAGAAGGAGGAAAGTGAGAGGAAAAGGCCCATCTTTGTTCTATATTGAGATCCAATTGTCTTTGTTTACAGTATTAAAAGGTTTATTTTTATTTAAATTTTTAGTTTATTTGAGACAGGATCTTGCTCTGCCACTCAGGCTGGAGGACAGTGGTGTGCTTTTGGCTCACTGCAGCCTCTGCCGCCCCAGCTCAAGCGATCCTCCCAACTCTGTATCAGGAGTATTTTGGGATCACAGGCTCGCAACATCATGCCCCACTAATTTTTGTATTTTTTGAAGAGATGGGGTTTCACTACGTTGCCCAGGCTGGTCTTAAACTCCTGAGCTCAAGTGACCCGCCCACTTTGTCCTCCCAAAGTGCTGGGATTACAGTCATGAGCCACTTCACCTGGCTATTTTTATTTAAAAAGAACTAAAAATTCAGTTAGAAATTGTTAAAATAAAATTTGTCATTTCTGCCTGTTATTTTAGTTATTTTATGTATCATGCTCAGCACTTCTCAGTAGACCTGTCCCGTGAAATACATATCCTTCTGTAGAGTACTCACTTTTCCATGCTGCAATAACCAAAGAAAAGCACAGAGATGAAGATTATAATTAAAGTCTTATCTGTTAACCCATCATATTCTATTTAACAACAACTCTTGTGTGATGAGAAGGAAACCAGGAGAAATTAGAGTTGGCAGGAATAAAAGCAAAGCATAGGAGTTATTCCCAGTTGGCAGGTCAGGTTGCTATATGATGTGCATTGTGCTACTTTCACTTTAGGTCTATCATAGCTATCTTGTATAAATTGTGAAATATAAAGGCTAGAATTAGTAGTTTCTCTTTACAGACAGATGACATAGGGATCTAGGGAAAACTTCCCCTTTGCCCTCTGAAGTTTTGCTGAAAAATCAACTGACAAATGGCGTATAAATTTATTAGCATGCAAAGGGAAGTACATTATTTTTAGAGGAATTCAGTGGACTTGAAGAATACAATGGGCCTGGGACAAAGTCTATTGGACCCCCAGAGCTGACAAGGTTCATGACAAAAGACTGTCCAGGTTTATTGACAGATTGAAAGATTTCAGTCTTTCTTCCTACAGTATGAGTTTAGTTAATGAACACTCAGTTTTTGTTGTTTTAATGTTGACAAGTCTGGACTTTAGGCAGATAAGGAACTTCAGAGAACAACTTTATTCCCTGTTTTAGGAGACACATTGGATTGAGAGATGGGAGGCAGTGGTGGGGGAGTCGTGGACGGAAGGTCAGAGAGACCTTGTGGCTTCTCCTTCAGTTCAGCAAAGTCCCATAATCTGGGTTATCAGTTTCTGAACACAAATGATAAGACTGAAATAGTTATGGACGGTGTCAAAGGTCACGTAACCAGTAATGAAGTCAAGACCGTAAGTATTTAAACTCCTAGCTGTGTTTTCATTGGACCATGCCACAATCACACAGGCTGAAATATCTGACAGGAATCAATTCATGACTCTTTTTATGCAAAAATAGTGCAATCCTAGATCCTCAGTTGTTTTATCGGAATCTTTCTCTTTAATCAGGAATGTTTTGTGCCTTCCCTCATGGACATAATTAAATTTCATGTAATTCGTGTCTTAATGTAATGTGCTAAAAATTCAGTTTCCACACCATTTTCCTATCCACCTATACATACAAAAAGACTATATGTATCAGTCCTTTTGCATCTGGGTATTGGCAAGTGACTAATCGTAGAATGTAGAATGTAGACAGTGATGGATATCAAATCCATACTGGGCTGCTAAAAATCTGCATGGTCATCTCTCTCTCTCTCTCTCTCTCTCTCTCTCTCTCTCTCTCTCTTTCTCTCTCTCTCTCTCTCTCTCTCTGTGTGTGTGTGTGTGTGTGTATGTGCGTGTGTTGTGTATATTTCACTATTTTCAACAGATGGCTAAAGGTGCATTATATAGTGCAGTATTCTAAGGAAGCCCTTGGCATTGGCAGAGCTTCTAAATAAAAGGAGCCTGGAACTCTGAATCACTGCTTGGGGGTAAACCTGTGCCAAATAAATGTCCATGCAGGAACATCTGCTTTTTTTATGAGCAACTGACATTTTGGCTTGTATTATTTCTACAGCAAGCATTAATTACCTATATAATGCAGGCATTTTTGTGCCAGTCTCTATGGTTGAGGACACATGCATTAGAGACATACATTTAGTAGTCACTGGCTACTGGAAAATACTCTTGTCTATAAGAGAAATGTCATCCTTTCCAATACCAATTGTGATCAGATAGTGACTCTAGTAGTGTGAATATTAAACTATGCACATTGTCCTTTACTTGTTGCCTTCAAATCACACTGAAAGTGTTTTATCAAAAAAACATGTTTTCATTGCAGTTAGAAATATAAATCCGTGCAGGTGTAGGTGCTGCTGCCACAGTTACTCTTGTCTTGACACTAAAGTCTGCAAAAGTTAATTCTAATTGCAGGATTTTAATAACCATGGAATTAGCCATAGAAGTGCCCCAGCAGCTAACAATATGTATGCAATGTAATTATAAAAACCCACTGCATTTGCACATGCTATAACCAGTGTCTAAAGGGCCCTAATCCTTAAGTCTGTTGGGAAGTCTCCCACATGATTTGCAGTATTTCATTTGAAAGTAGCCATCCCTGGAAATATGCACATTTACCCTAAAACTTTTCCATTACTTGGTGTGTAGAAATAATGATGTTTTTGGCTTCTAAAAAACCCTTGTGTTTTGAGTTTACACGAGATGACTCACACCTGAAAAGAAAAATGAAATAAAACAACAAAACCATTTCTGATTTTCTAGTAAAGTTTCCTAGCCATGCCCACCAAGATTTTGCACCTACAGAGCCAAGGGTGATTTGCACTTCAATTACTTAAGTAAACTCTAAGTGCTTAACTTTATATGAAAGCATTTTCCATACACTTTATAATTCACTGATCTCTCTTTTTCTATTTTAGATTCAGGAGGTACATATTTGTTACATGTGTATATTGCTTAATGCTGGGGTTTGGGCTTCCAGTGAACTCATCATCCAAACAGTGAATATAGTACCCAACAGGTAAGTTTTTAACCCTTTCTCCCCTCCCTACCTATGCCTCTCCTTTTTGTGAGACAGAGTCTCCATCTGTCTCCCAGGCTGGAGTGCAGTAGCACAATATCAGCACACTGCAACCTCTGCCTCCTGGTTTCCAGCCATTCTCATGCCTCAGCCTCCTGTGTAACTGGGACTACATGTGTGTGCCACCATGCTGGCTAACTTATATGTTTGTTAGAGACATGGTTTCTCCATGTTGACCAGGCTGGTCTCAAACTTCTGGTCTCAAATGATCTGCCCGTTTTGGCCTCCCAAAGTGCTGGATTTACAGGTTGGAGACACCACGCCCTGCCCCTACACCTCTTTTAAATCCCCAGTGTCTACTTTTTTTTTTTTTTTTTTTTGCATCTTTATGTCCACATGTTCCCATTATTTAGCTCTCCTAAGTGATAACATGTGGTATTTGTTTTTCTGTTTCGGTGTTAATGTACTCAGGATAATGACCTATAGTTTCATCCATGTTGCTGCAAAGTACATGATTCCCTTATTTTTATGGCTGCATATTATTCCATGGTGTATATGTACCACATTTGCTTAATTCAATCCACCATTGATGTACTGTAAGATTGATTCCATGACTTTGCTATTGTGAATAGTGCTGATCTTTTTAAAGGTTGTTTTCAAATAAAAGTGTTCCAAAGGTGTAAAGATGTGAGTCCAAGTAATGTTGGACTAATGTTATTAACCATCTTATCTGTGAGGGAATACCACTGATTTACCAATCCTTGAGTTGGAGTTTCTCTTAGAATCACATGGATTGATATTTAAAGATCCATTGCTCCCAACTGAGCCTTCTCATAATTGATTTAATTCCATGACATTCAATTCATCCACGATAGTTTCACATCTGGTCATATTCCTTGTCATGTATTCTGTGTATTACCATACTCTAGGGTAGAAGTGTTGGTGTTGCTCTCTGATTACATTGTGTATTGATTTACACTGCAAGATATTTTTCACATATCCCTTATCCATTCATCACCTCTTCCCCAATTTAGTCCCTTTTTTCATGCTTGGGGTCTATTGCAATATGCTCTTTTCCCTCTGATTTGCACTGATTTTAAACCACTACACTCCTACCACATTGATCTTACTAAATTTCAAAATTGATTATGCCACTTACTTTCTCTAAAACTGTCCTTTGTCTTTTGAATAATATCTAAATTCCTCATGGTATTCAAAAGTACCATCATCTCTCTTAACCTACCTCTTTAGCCTGGATTCTTATCCCTCTTTCCTCTGCTGCAAGTACTTCGGGCTGCACTTGTGTGGTTCTTTACTTTTGTTCATGATGTTTTCTCTCCTTGGAATGACATCAGCTCTATCTCTGACTGTTAAGGTCATACTTATTTTTAAAATGCCAATGCCAAAATTAAATCCTACTTTCAATCACATTATTTTCTTGTCTCACACTATACTTTGTCTGGATGTCTATGATGTTACTGTTTACATAGTGTTTTCAAGTAATTATGGGTCAAATGTTGCTTATATTTTTGTCTCCTCTTCTAGAATATGAACCACTTGAGTGCAATACCCATTTCATATTCTTGTTCATATCAGATATTCTACAATACATACTTATAAAATTGAATTTGCTCACTGACTCTTATGACTTTATTTCTATATGGGATGCCAAGACTAAGCTTCTATTAAAACATGTATGATATAAAACAGTCATGCCCAGTTTTTTGCCCAGTTATCCTCATAACTAAACGCTGATCTACTTGTTTGTCTTTGTGTGTATGCACCAAGAACAAAAGGTCTGTTTCTGTACTTTCTAGTTATCAAGGGCCTAAGTGGCAGATTACTGTTGTGTGTGCTGATTCTGGCACACATCAAGAGAATTGAAGCTTTTTTTTTTTTCTTGACATTCACCTCTTGTAAGCCTACATTGTTTGCCACTGAAAAGTCAGTGAAATAAGTCAATCAAGCAACACTGAAAGTAATAGGAATTCAGAAGTTGTTTTTAAATAAATAAACTTGAGAAGTATATGGACAACGCAGAGTGCCAAGAGAAGAATAGGAAAAGCTAACATTGAATATGTTGTAAAATATCTACTTGACTTTACTCTATTGAAGGGACTTTATTAACTAGATTCACGAAATTTCACATCCCAACTTTTGCTCACTGTGTTCATGACATTTCTTTTTCAAATCCAAATAACATATTGTATAAAATGTTGGGTTTCTACTGAGTGCATATTAGCATGAGCTAGAGGAAATAAAAATAACTTGAGAAGTAAAAATTTTAATAGTTTTTGAAAGGGCAAAGCTAATTACAATACATCAATTCAATATTTATTAAGCTTACTCTAGAAACATGATACTATTTGGGGTACTAAGTTGTCATCCAAAAGGTGGAAGGCATGGTCCCCTTCATAAAGAAACTCAAAGCCAATCAATCATAAGCTATCTTTTAACATTTACTTCAGTAACGCAATTATATGTAGACTTTTATATGTGGCTTTTCTCATGTAAATCTCCCAAATTTTGAGAAAAATTTCAGATAGGCACGTTCATTATTCTATGATTTTACATAGACCACAGATCCAACTCTATCCCCATAAATATAATCTCACACAGTAATATCTTGTTGTAGAATAGTCCAGTAATATGACACGTTTTCACTGAAGACTGTGCCTGCAAAGTGCCAGACTCTGTACCAAAGGAAATGTGTACTGAAGTGATAACAATTGGCATGTATCCCAGTGTTGAGCAGCCCACAGTCTAATAATAGAAGAAACAGATAAATATGTGGATAAAGGATAGAAAACCAGTATTTATTAAAATCCTATATATTCTGGATAGCATGCTGGGTATTTTGCATATGCAATCTGTAACTAAAACATGACCTGCTGTGTCATAGTGGCCATGGCCCCATCCAAGAGCTACTAAATTGGGATCACTGTGTCACGTCAAGCTGTGTATTTAGAAAAAAAATAAAAGAGCAGAAAAACCTATATAGTAAAAACAAGTTAATCTTGTGGCCTACATGTGAATAAAAGGTAAATGTCAGTAGACATTGATGAGAAAACCTCTTAAATAATTATATTTTAACATCTGACTCATCTAGATGTGAGGTCTATATGGATGTAAGCTGACACACACTTTCCCCAACTTTTAAAAATTGGTATCTATTTTTTAGGGACAGACCATTAACAGGGGGAATTGAGGCTCTAATAAGAAAACAAATAGAAATAAAATAAAAATACAAACCCTTTAGATCCTACTTAAGCTAATTTATCTTACTAAAGTGTGAGGTGTAGACTTGTTTTAGAACTCATCCCAGCCCCATTCATCTCTGTCCTAAGCTAACATTATGTGGTCTAGAAAAAAACTTCTCAGAGATCAAGCAGATTCTCGTTTCTATTTCTGTATTTTCAGATGAGTATGCTTGTCTGTTTCTGATCAAATGCTGCTGAATGAGTGAACTAAAATGGAAGGTAAATTTTTAGTTTGAGATTGTGACTTACGTAAAGTAGCCTTACTCACATTTTATATTTTTCTATTCATTTTGTGTACTCAATCTTGTGATAATATATGGCGAGTAAATTAATTAATTATGCCTGATTAAGCACTGAATTAGAACCCATATAATCCGGATGTGACTTGAGAAAGTCATTGCATCACTCTTGGCCTTGGTTTAATTCTATGTACAATGAAAGGATTACATTCTTTCTGAAGTTCCTTCTAGTTGTAAATGGGCTTATCTCAATAATACGGATGACTTCGTATCAATAGGAACACAGAAACACATATATAAGTAGCTATTTAAATACTGCCTAATCGGTTATTCAGGGATGAAATCTATTCCTTCTTTAAATTCCGTATTGTTCTCAATCTCTATCAAAACTTGAAGACCGAAATATAATTCCCTATATTACAGTGTTCCATGATTTTACTAATATTCATTTTAATAGAACATTTGAAAGACAGCACAGGATTTTGTTGAAACCAATATATCAACTCTTCCAGAAAAGCACTGAAACCCAGACATGCTTTCTGTCACCACAGTCTATAAGAGTGAATTCTGCTCCACAGTGGTTCCTATAATTTCTCTGATTTATGCTGATATATACAGATTTACATTTCCTCACTATGAAAGTGATGACTTGCAAGCACTGTAGCATACCAGCAGCATTATATTGTTAAGAGATCAATTATTAGTTATGGGTCTGTGTATAAAATGCCCACTCCTACAAAGAAATATGTAGCCATTGAAAACCAGGTCAAGAGTACATGAAACCTCTCTGTACTATTATTGTAAATTCCTGTGAATGTACAAGTATCTCAAAATAAAAAGTTTAGGAGAATAATCCAGAGAAGGTAGTGAGACCAGTTTTAGCCAAGTGAATTTAATAATTGAGTCATAATAATTATATAACAATAATAATACTGTGAATACTTTCAAAAAATTTAACTAAATATAAATGTAGATTGGAAAGGGAAGAAAAGATAATCAAAAGTTTTTCATTATATGTAACACGAATTACTATTACAATTATCTTTAGAATTAAGAAAATAAAAGTCCTACTAAAAAACATATATCATTCTTGTCAGGGAAACGTTTGAGCTATTATCACAATAATATAGACTAATTTGTCAGGGAAATGAGTGTGAAGAATCTGACTGTTGGAGGTTCCTCAGTGAAACCTTTCCAGCAGAATCACTGTACAGTGAAGAAAAAAAATCAACAAGCTCCAAGAATGTACATAACACTTCCAAACAACTTCTTAGGACATTTTCTTAGCTATGGAATACAGTCAAGGACTAACAAATTGTTGTGGAAAAGGTCTAACGTGAGCAAAAAACAAAAGAAACAAGCAACCATGAACACTGTCAATGACATGAAAAAAAGATAAGTTATTTAATATGAGATACAAAAAGGACCTCCCTGTATCTTTCTCTCCACACACAGACACACAGACACACACAGACACACACACACACACAAACAAGTTATACATACATATAAACAGGTCTTATATAAACAGGTTATATATATAATATATATAAAACAGGTTTATAAACATAATTATATATATTTTTTATATATACCTATATATATAAACCTATAGGTTTATAAACCTAATAATATATAGGTATATATATAACCTCGTTTATAAACCTGTTTTATATATAAACCTGTTTATATGGGTGTGTATGTTTGTGTATATAACATATGTGTATATATTTATATGTGTGTGTGCATATATATATATATATATATATATATAGAAAGAGAGAGAGAGGAAAAAAAGGAAAAAAATGATATAGTTGAAGTACTCCTTCACAATGTAGAAAGGACAGGGAAGGAAGGATAGAGGAAGGAAAGGAGGGAGGGAGGAAGGAAAAAAAGAAGAAAGGTAAAAAGAAGGAAAGATTAGAACAATGACAAAGAACATAGAAGAGAAAATAATCAAAGAACTGATTTAAGGACATTTAGCAGATCTTAAGAATATGAGATTCTGGGATAAAGTGGCTCAAAGAATACTCATCACAATGAAGGAAAACACAGCTGCACAAATATTATGTTATTAAATTTTAATCCTAAACTTAAAGAGATTATCGTTAAAGCTTCTTGGAAGAGAAACACAATCTAATAACATTCAAAAGATCACAAATCAGTAGGGTATCAGACTTCTCAATGGAAGTACTGAAAACTAGAAGACAAAAGAGTATATTGAAAACTAGAAGACAAAAAGAGCATAGATTTCGAGATTATGAGGGAAGATGATTTATAATGTAAACTTACATTTATAATGTAAACCAGATTATAATTCGGAAGTGATTTAAAAAAGAAATTTTGTGACATGAAAACAATTTAAAAAGCAACTTCTCACTCATCTTTTCCAGGAAACAACTTGAGAATATGCTCAAGAAAATGAGGATGTAAACGAAAATATAGAAATTCAAGGACGTGGATTCAAAACAGTAATGAAGTGAATTTTCAGGAGGACAACAAAAGAAACTCCATAAAAGCTATGTTGTGGTCCACATTGTAATAAGAACAGAGAGTTTCAGGAGGAGTTATTCGCAAATAAAAAAGAAAAGAAAAGGAAAAAAAAAAACAAAACCCAGCCTACTTGCTATGGTGGAATGTATTGAAATGAGATTTACATGGTTTAAAGAGAGTGTAGTTATGGACTACTTATAAGTTCAGTGAAAATCAAGGTAACAAAAAAATCAAAAAGGCTATTTTTAATTCCAAGGAAAGGAAAACATCATAAATATATGAATATTTAATGCTTCCTTATTTAAAAATACTGTTATACAAGTATAATGGAAGCAGAGAAGAAAGATAACTTTTCTCTTCATTGGAGGTTGAGAACATAAAGCTAAGGCCTCATATTCTATAGTAGGAAGTTAACAGGTAATATGAAAGTAGAAAAAAAAATGAATACTACTAGTATAATCACACTATTTAGGACTGTGGAAATAACCTCTAAGAGTTGAAAGCCTGTTTTAGAGAAGAAGAAGAAGTCATTAAGAGAAACAAGGCAGAGTACCGAACAATTTCTTTTCCTTTATTAACATGTGGAATGATTTCACTTTTTAAACTCTGTGCATATTTGATTTTGATTAAAATAAAATTAAGTTCACAGCAAATCTACAAATTGCACAATTGTTCTAAAAGCTACTTTGGGCGTTGATTTTCTGGGTGATTGTAAGTCACTTATTTTGCTGCCACTTTGTGTGGCTTTTGCTTTTGCTTTTGTTTCATTTTTTAAAGCAGTAGTCATTTCATTGACAAAATAAATGTCTTTCTAGTTTCCCACAGTGAACTTGGTCAATAAAAATAGAGTGTATGTTATCCAATTCATTAGTAAGAATATTTGTATTTCTTTAATCAATTGAAAACCTCCCTGAGTTCCACTACCTCATTTCCCTGGTCTTATTTTAGGCCTTCATTATCTGTTGCCCCCACATAATCAAAATGAGCTTCTGCATGATATTTTTGCATTTACATTCTGTGAAATTAAAGTCTTTTTCTTGAAAACAACATGTAAACATAAAATAGTAATTGTGCAGACAACAGTGTTTTAATGGGATTTTATGCACACAGGCCCATTTCATGCATTATATTCCCAGAATGACAGGTTTCAACTAGGTTCAGAGAGTTAGTTAAGCTAACTAATGATTATTTGTTCATAATAGAACTTAAAACGGAACATTAAATAATAGGTGTGTGTATTAATCTGTTCTCACGCTGCTAATAAAGACATACCAGAGACTGGGTAATTTATAAAGAAAAAGAGGTTTAATGGACTCACAAGTTCCATATGGCCGGGGAGGCCCCACAATCATGGTGGCAGGTGAAGGAGGAGCAAAGTCATGTCTTTCATGGTGGAAGGCAAGGGGGAGTGTGTGCAGGGGAAGTGTCCTTTATGAACCATCAGATCTCATGAGACTTATTCACTATCATGAGAACAGCATGGGAAAATTCTGTCTTCATGATTTAATTACCTCCCACTGGGTCCCTACCATGACACATGGGAATGACGGAAGCTACAATCCAAGATGACATTTGAGTGAGGACATGGCCAAACCGTATCAGTGAGCTAGTAGCTGCTCCCTGTCTTTCAGACTTTAATCCCAAGTCCTTTTTTAACCAGTTATACATGGCTTGTCATAATTCTATGATATAATGGTAATACTGGAAATATCATCAGTAAATACTCTACATAGTATTTTTTAATTTCTTAGCCACATAAAACAGTTTTAAGCATCAAATGTATGTGTCCTGTATTAAAACTGGGCAAAGAGATTTTTATAATGGCAGATTTTTTTCTCTCTTAAGATAGTTTGAAAAGTTAAAGCCAAATTACCATGACTCACTCCAGCTCACTACTTTTAACATATTAATATATACACACAAACACACACATATGCACATTTTACAAATCTTTCTGATCTGTGAAAAGAAAAATGGTTTTACTTTTTTTTCTGTTTTCCATATCATAATTTTTGTAGCATATCACTCCCAAATTGAGTTACTTGTTTGGTTTCTAGTATCACAACTTTAAAATATCATTTTTTTAAAAAAACTGTCTCTTTAAATATCTCAGGGTGACACCTCATTGTGCACTACATTGTCTGATTACATCAGTCACATAGCATTAAGTTGTGTCTATAACGAACGCAATGTGACTAAAGTAACTGGGCATGACATATCACAGCACTTGGTTAGCTGATCTGTAAAATCCAGTGTAGGTTTCTGAAGTGGAAAAGAAGAGGCAGTAAGTTAAAGTGTAATGACTAACCTCAGAAAATTGAGTTTCTCCCATATTCCTTTATAATATAGGAGAGCCAGACAGAGTTACGAAATAGAGTTGCTCCAGCCATCAAAAATGTGTAGAAATCTACATTTTGTCCCAGAGTCTGTATATAGATTCTATCACTCTGTACAGCTTGTTCTAATGTCCAAATTTATATCCATTTTATAAAGAAGCATTTTTCAGCTGTCTTTCTTCCTTAGTCTGTTGGGTAGTGATGTACCACTATGTAAAAATAGGATCATCAACCGTTGTACATATGCCTCTACACATAAGCTCTGTAGAACCAAGCCTAATGAAAACTGCAGTTTGGTTAACTGACTCCGGACATCTCTAAAGCATACTATTATTCTTTAAAGGGCATACTAACCTTAAGAAATCTACAGGAACCTAAAGATTAGTAAAATTCTTACCGACCAGGCTTTTCTGTGCTACTAAATTAAGGAAATCCATCATTATGATCATTTTGCAGTAACATTGTTTCAGCTGTCAAAGAGATCTTTGAGGCAGTTCCTTCAATTTGAAATTACATGAAGTTTTGGAGCCTTCCCCTAAAAGCCACATGGGAAGTTTATCATTTATATGCAACATATGTGATTTCTCTACAAGATTTTTACAACCGAGTTGATAAACTCTCAGCCAAAACCAAACAAATTTATCATCTTGCTTAGGCTGTGCATCATTACATTTGATATGTGCTATATTTCCTTTAAACTTTTTGAAGTATTTAAAATAGCACACAGATGTAGAGACCTTAGGCACAGAATCTAGTATATTGCTTCTCTCCATTAGCCTATTGAAGTATATTTTTGATTAATGGTTTTGACACATTGATATTTTTATTACTCACTTTTAGTCTAGTCTCTTTATAGAGGGGAGATATCACCTGACCATTATTTTACCTTTGGGGAACGTTGATAGTTATAAATGTAACAAATGCATCACGTGTCAAAGAAAGTAATTGGCTAAACCTAAACTCAAGAGGTGGAAAGCTATACTCTGTTTATGGAGATGGGATGGGGAGGGAATCAATAATTTAGAACAATCATCTAATATAATGCAAGTGGTAACTAAGATGGTGCATTAAATGATCAATGTCCTCCTATGTTTTTAAATGCTGATCATATTACCACTATCTGTGAAGAGATGGTTTAATTAACAAATATGTAAGATAAGAGCTATTGGATAACTCTGTGGGGTTTTTTTGTATTCAATTTTGCTAGGTTCTTCTAGAGCAAACTATAAATCCAGGTTACACTGCTTTCTATCATTCAAACATTCATCTACTCATTCACTAAATATTCACCCATCACCTTTTATATGTAAGACAAATAGAGAAATAAAATTAATATGTACTGTTTGTATTACATGAATAGCACTCTGCTAAATGATTTCTACAAACAATAGTTATTTTCATTTTATAAACAATAAACTCTTGCACAAATATTAAATGAGTTGTTTAAGATCTTTCATTTGAGATACTTGAGTCAGTCCAAACCCAAATACTACACTATACCTGCTTTCAAGGATCTTGTGATCTAGAACACAAAAATCAAGTGACAGTGATTATAACAAAATGTGTACATACTACTCTGATCACATCGGTGTAATTAAATACCACTCCTGGCTGAACTAGATTTCCATAAAATCTTTCAATAAAACATACCCCTGACACGTAACATGGCATGTCTATGTATTTCTTTGATGGAGACAAGAAGATTAAAAGTGGATTATAAACAAACGAAGTTGCTAGGAAGAACTTCATTCGGCAATTTTTTATAGCAATAGATAAGGTCCATAAGGACCTAGTCTAGAGAAAAAGTAGTGTCTCAAGTACCTATCACTGACATGAGCATGACAAGACTTGAGTCCTGGCTTCGATATGAAAAAGTTGTATTTCATTATTATTAAGATGCTTTCATGATACATGATTCTGTGGTAATTATATCATAAAGTGTCAATAGCATCAAATACACTTAAAAATTCTGCATGGTTTATAATAATTGGTTAGGAATAAGCCAAGTTCCATATACAGGTTGGGGCCAGCAGTGTTTTAGATTTGGACATTTTTTGGATTTAGAATATTTGCATATACATAATAAAATATCCTGGGCACTGAACAATGTTTAAACATGAAATGTATTTATGTTTCATATTAACCTTTTACACATTGCTTAAAGGCAATTTCATACAGTATTTATAATATAATTTTGTGCGTGAAACAAAGTTTGGACTATGACCAATCACATGAGGTCAGATGTGGAAATTTTCTCATGTAGTATCATGTTGGAGGTTAAAAAGTTTCAGAATTTGGAGCACTTTGGATCTCATTTTTTTTTTTTTTTTTTTTGGTTTGGGATGCTCAACCTGTGTCCACTACATAGCCTTAAATAAGTTTCTTAATTACTTTGATTTAAAGTTTCATTGATTATAAAAGGGGAATAAAAAAAGCTACCTAAAAGGGTTTTGTGAGGTTCCAGTTACAGTGGGCATGTTAAACATCCAGTACAGAGCTTATCTCAGAAGCAGCATTAAAAAAATAGAGTTTTGTTATCTACCTAGAGCTTATGAAGCCTGAGCTACGAATCACTGTGTAATCATGGTTTTACTTACATAACTATTGCACACACAGGACTACCCTAGAGTTAAGTGCTCAATAAATATTTGATGGATCAATAAATGCATATTAAGCAGTTATGTCTTCTCTTCCTCCGACTTTATTTCCAACCAGATTTTGACAACTGATTGCATTGACTCGGTTTTAATCTCACTCTAGCACTTACTAGCTGACTATGTGACCATGGGTAAGCAACCCAACTTTTCTGAGTTTCAGTTTTTCTCATATATAAAATGAGAAAAAATATTATCTTCTTTATAGGACTTTTGTTCAGATTAAATGACATAGTGCAAGGAAGGTGCCTCATACGGTGTCTGGTCGTAGCAAGCACACAAAAAACTGGTCCTATATTTCAAAAGTTCTATGCAGCTAAATTATGTTGTTAGAAAAATAACTGTGATATTGGACTATGCATCAGTAGTATCTGTGACAAAAGTATATTTCAAACTAAAAAATCTTTGAATACTTAAAATTAATTGAACAAGAAGTACAATACATAAATAGCAAGCATTAACATACTCCAATAGCATGTACACATTTTACAGTCATATACACTGCATAAACACCAAAATATATATGTCATATTTAAAAAAATTAGTCTTCTAGTTACATAAAATTACTTAATTTAATAATAAAACTAATAAACAAATGGCTGGGTGACAATCCTAAGAAATGTAATTGATCAATAAGAATGGAAAATGAAGAAAGTAAATTAAAAGTTCACCCCTACCCATAAACATTCTTTCCAAATGCATTTAAGCGTGCTGATAAAAATCAACCTTCAGGGTGAAAAAGGAAGTGAAAGCTTTTTTCTTGATTTCAACCTTATCTATGAAGGTCATCATTTTTTTTTTTTTTTTTGTTCTAATGCACTTAGCTAACAACTGAAAAGAAAGAGAACTCTCCACAATGATACTTCAATATATTCCCTGATTGCAATCAATTTTTTCTCACCTTTACTTGTACCCTTCCCTTGGGACTTTTGACCTAGAGAGTCATTTTGAGAACAGAACTGTTTTCTGTAAACTATGATGTGATGGAAAAATTTTGTTGGCCATATCTAGATTTTTCTCTCCTGAGGGAAAAGTAAAATTTTTCTATATTGAAAAAATGTGCATATAGAGAGTGAATTACAAAACCTTATTTGCTCATGAGGTAAAAGGTAGAGAGATGTTTGTCAGAAACAAGCTGAACACAAAATGAATGGAAACTAAAACTCAGACTGATTATGATATAGCCTGGGCCATGGCACGTCTTAGTTCTAAAAGAATAAATGGGATATTTAAATTATGAGCTGTCAAGGGTAAATAAGTCTATAGTGCTGTTGATAGTAAAGGCAAAGACACCCTAGTGGTAAATTAGAACAGTGGTAATATAGAGAGGTCGTAATAACTTTAAAAAATCAATTAATATAATTCACCACATCAGCACATTTGTGAGAAAAATCAATGACCTCACGAAATAAACAAAAATCATTTGTTAAAATTCAACAAAATGTTTGTCCCCCTCATTCATAGGAAGAAAAAAAACTTAGGAAACAAGGTATATTTTTAATTAGGAAAATACCTATAAAATTAAGGGCAAACATAATAATGTTAAAATGGTAAAAGTAATTTACTTGTCTAGATCTGCGTTAATAGTTGTTGAACACTGAAGATATTCCATAGTTTACTGACTTCAGTACCTAGACAAGGGTGCTCGTTATTACCATTTATTTTCAAAACTGCACTGAAGATCCTATTCAGTAATGTAAGGGAAAAGAACAAACTTATAGGGATTGAAAAGGATTTTATGATTCTGTAGACCGACAACTCAAAATAATTTATAAATAAATCATAGAATTAAGGTACAATTTCAGCAAGGTAGTTGTTTACAAAAATCACTATAGAAAATCAAATTGCATTTGTAGATACCAGAAACTAACAGGAAGAAAATTTAATTTAAAAAATATACTTACAATAACACCAATATATAATTAAACTTATTAGATAGGGAGATATTTAAAAACTTTATGAAAGATATTAAATAATTATGAAATAAATCGTAATCCTATGGACTGAATTATGTCACCCAAAAATTCATATTAATAATCGAATCTTCAATGTGATTGTATTTGGAGATAGAGCCTTTAGGGAAATCATTCAAATTAATGAGGTCATAAGGTTGGTGCCCTAATCCCATAGAACTAATGTTCTTATCAGAAGAAGAGACACCGGAGATCTCTCTGCATGTACACAGAGGAAAGGCCATCTGAGGACACAGTGATAAGGTAAACCAGGAAGGAGACTTCACCAGAAAGCAACCCTAATGACACCTTGATCTTGGAATTGTGGCCATGAAAACTGACAAAATAAATTTCTGCTATTTAAGCCACTCACTCTCTCGTGTTTTGCTATGGCAGCCCTAGCAACAAATACAAGTGAAATATATTAGGTTTATGGATCAGAAGACTGCAAATCATTAAAAAAATCTTATCTCCTTAAAATAATCTATATAATTATTCTTTTCTTCAATATTCAACAAATATTTATTGAGTCCCTATTATACGGTAAGCATTATATTAGGCCTATGGGATACAAGTTTGAGCAAAAAAAATAATAATTATTGTCCTGAGAAGCTTACATATTGGTTTCTGAAGTTTAGAGTCAATTGCTTAAGAATATAAAATCTAGAATTTGAAAAATTTTAAGTTGAATACATTGCCAGTAAAAAAATTTCCAGGGATTTTTGGTGCAATTTTACCTAATTTTAACATATATATTCAAGTGAAAATGTCCAAAAATAGCAAAGACATGTGAAGAAGAAAAACACGGCAGGATGATTTGACCAGCAAGATGTAAACATTATTATAAAACTATATTAAGTCAGGATAGATGAATAGACAAACGTATAAATTGAACAGAACAAGGAATCCCAAACTAGAAATGAAATATAAATGGAAATTTGAGGCCTAATGAATTGGCAAGATTAGAAAGACTTTTCAATGTGTTGTTAGGACAGTTGGTTGACCACATGACTAAAAAAGTGAAATTGGACCTATAATTCACCACATGTATTTTTTTCCTAATTTTAGTTTGAATTTTTTTTAATTTTTAGTTTTTTTATGGGTACACAGAAGCTGTGTATATGTATTGGGTACATGAGATATTTTGATACAGGCACACAGTGTGTCATAATCACATTGGGATAAATAGAATATCCACCACCTCAAGAATGTATCTTTTATTTTCCTTTCTATATAATAATTTTGTTTTAATTTTTAAAATCAGGCATACAACGTATAATAATCACATCAGGATCAGAAGAAATGGGGTATTCATCACCTGAAGCATTTATCCTTTGTGTGAGAAAAAATCCAATTATACTTTTAGTTATTTAAAAAATGTATGATTAAATTGTTATTGACTATAGTCACCCTACTGTGCTATCAAACACTGGATCTTATTCATTCTTTCCATTTTTTTTTGTACACATTAACCACCCCGACTTCCTTCCCAAAGCCCTACTACACTTTCCAGCCTCTGATAACTATCATTTTACTTTCAATATCCTTGAACTCTATTGCTTTAATGTTTAGTTCCCACAAATGAGTTAGAAAGTATGAAGTTTGTCTTTCTGTGCTTGACTTATTTTACTTAACATTATGACCTTCAACTCCATCCATGGTGTTGCAAATGATAGGATCTCATTCATTTTTATGGCTGAATAATATTCCATTGTGTATATGTATCAAATTTTCTTTATTAATTCATCTGTTGATGGACAGTTAAATTGTTTCCAAATCTTAACTATTGTGAATAGTGTTACAATAAACATAGGAGTGCAGGTACATCTTTGACATACTGATTTCCTTTCTATTAGGCCTATACCGAACAGTGGTAGCTTTGCTTTTAAAATTTAAGGAACCTCCAAATTGTTCTCCCATAGTGGTTGTAGTAATTTACATTCCCACCAACATTGTATGAAAGTTTCCTTTTCTCCACAAACTTGCCAGCATTTGTTATTGCCTCTCTTTTGGATAAAAGTTATTTTAACTGGGGCGAGATGATATCCCATTGTAGTTTTGATGTGCATTTCTCTGATGAGAGATGTGATGTTGAACACACGGTCATATACTTGTTCGCCATTTGTATGTCTTCCTTTGAGAAATATCCATTCAGATTTATTGTCATTTTTGATCAGATGTTTAGGTCTTTTTTCCTAATGAGTTCTTTGAGCTACTTATATATTCTGATTATTAATCTCTTGTCAAATGAGTAGTTTGCAAATATTTTCTCCCATTCTTTGAGTTGTCTCTCCACTTTGTTGTTTCCATCACTGTGCAGAAGCCTTTTAACTTGGTTGGATCCAACTTGTCCATTTTTGTTTTGGTTGCCTATGCTTATGGGGTATTACTCAAGAAATCTTTGCCCAGTTCAATGTCCTGAATAGTTTTCCAATGTTTTCTTTTAGCGGTTTCATATAGGGAGGTCTGATATTTAAGTCTTTAATCCATTTTCATTTTATTTTTGTATAATTGGAAAATAGGACTTCAGTTACTTTTGACTGTATATTGATAACAAGTTTTTCCAGCACTATTTGGTGAAACAACTATGCTTTCCCTGATGTATATTCTTGGCACCTTAGTCAAAAACGAGTTCACTGTAGACGTGTGGATTTGTTTATGCGTTCTCTCTTCTGTTCCATTGCTCTATGTGTCTGTCTCTATGCCAATACCATGTTGTTTTGGTTCCTATATCTTTGTAATACAATTTGAAGTAAGGTAAGGTGATTTCTCCAGTTTAACTTTTTTTGTACAGGATAGCTTTGGTTATTCTGGTTTTTGTTTTTTGTTTTTTTGTGTGTGTGTGTGTTTCTATATAATTTTAGGATTACTTTTTCTATTTCTGTGAAGAATGTTATTGGTATTTTGATAGGGATTGCATTGAACCTGTAGATTGATTTGGGTAGTAAGGATATTTTAACAATTTTGATTTTTCTAATCCATGAGCATAGCACCTTTCCAATTTTTTGTGTCATTTTCAATTTATTATATCAGTGTATTATAGTTTTCATTGTAGAGTTCCTTCACTTCTTTGTTTAAGTTTATTCTCAGGTATTTTATATATTTGTAGCTATTTTAATGAACTTACTTTTTCAATTTCTTTTTCAGATTGTTTGCTATTTGCATACAGACATGCTACTGATTTTTGTACATTGATTTTGTAAACTGCAATATTACTAAATTTGTTTACAGTAATTCCATGACTTCTAATTTTTTTTTGGTGGAATCTTTAGGTTTTCCAAATATATGATCACATCACATACAAACAAGATCATTTGACTTCTTCTTTGTCCTTCTTTGGATGCCCTTCCTTCCTTCCTTCCTTCCTTCCTTCCTTCCTTCCTTCCTTCCTTCCTTCCTTCCTTCCTTCCTTCCTTCCTTTCTTTCTTTCTTTCTTTCTTTCTTTCTTTCTTTCTTTCTCTTTCTTTCTTTCTTTCTTTCTTTCTTTCTTTCTTTCTTTCTTTCTTTCCTTTTTCTTTCTTTCTTTTGTTCTTTCTTTCTTTCTTTGTCTCTCTCTTTCTTTCTTTTTCTTTCTTCTTTGTTTTGATTTCTGTAGATAGGACTTCCGTTACTATGTTGAATGACAGTAGTGAACGTGGACATCCTTTCCTTCTTCCAATTCTCAGTGTAAAGGCTTTCATGTTTTCACCATTCAGCATGAGACTGGCTTTGGGTCTACCTGTGTTGAGGGGTGTTCCTTTTATACCAAGTTTTTTGAGGGCTTCTATCATGAAGAGATTTTAGTTTTATCTAATGGTTTTTCAGCCTCTATTGCAATGATCATACGGTTTTTGTCCTTCATTCTGCTGACATAATGTATCATATTGATTGATTTGCATCTATGAAAGCATTCTTTCATCTCTGGAATAAATCCCACTTGGTCATGATGAATGATCATTTTCAACTGTTGTAGAATTTGATTTGTTAGTATTTTCTTGAGAACTTTTGCTTCGGTGTTCATCAGGAATAGTGGTCTGTAGTTTTCTTTTTTGATGTGTCTTTGTCCAGTTTTGATATTATGGTAATACAAAATTCACAGAATAAGTCTGAAAGAACTCCCTACTTCTCTATTTTTTGAAATACTTTCAGCAACGTTAGTATGAGTTCTTTAAATGTTTGGTAAAATTCAGCAGTGAAACCATCGAATCTTGGGCTTTTCTTTGCTGGGAGATATTTATTATGGCTTCAATCTCATCACTTTATATTGGCGTGTTCAGGTTTTGGGTTTTTTTATGGTTCAGCCTTCTTAGGTTCTGTGTGTCTAGGAATTTGTCCGTTGCTGTTAGGTTTTCCAATTTATTGGCACATCACAGTTGTTTATATGATCCTTTGATCCTTTAATGATCCTTTAATTTCTGTGGTATTGATTGCGATGTTTCCTTTTTCATCTCTGATTCTATTTATTTGAGTCGTCTCTCTTTTGTTATTAGTCTGGTTAAAGGTTTGTCTGTTTTGTTTATCTTTTGAAATATATCAAGTTTTTATTTCATTGATCTTTTGTATATTTTTAATTTCATCTATTTCTGTTCTGATCTTTATTACTTTATTTCTTCTACTAATTTTGGATTTCACTTGCTCTTACTTTTCTAATTCTTTAAGATGCCTCATTAGGTTGGTTATTTAAAGTTTTTCTACTCATCTGATATAGGCCCTTTTTGCTATAGTCTTTTCTCTTAGTAACAATTTCACTGTATCCCATGGGTTTTGGTAGACTGTGTTTCCATTTTAACTTGTTTCCATATTTTTTTAAAAAATAATCTTCTAAATTTATTCATTTGACCACTGGTAATTCATTAGCATATTGTTTACTTTTCATGTATTTGTATAGTTTTCTAAATTAATCTTGTTAATGATATCTAGTTTTATTTCCCTGTGGTCAGATAAGATAATATTGCTTTATTTTTTTGAATTTTTTAAGACTTGTTGTGTGTCCTAATACATCAGATATACTTGAGGATAATCCATGTGTTGAAGAGAAGAATGTGGATTTCACAGCCGTTGGATGAAATATTCTATAAATAAATATTAGGTCAATTTGTTCTATTGTGCAGATTAAATTTGATGTTTCTTTTTAAATTTTCTGTCTGGATGATCTGTCCAATGCTGAATATAGGATGTTGAAGTCTCCAGGTATTATTGTATTGGGGTATATATCTTCCTTTAGTTCTAATAACATTTGCTTCATATATCTGGGTGCTCCAGTGTGGGTACCTATATATTGACAATTGTTATATATTTTTTTGCTGAATTGTTCCATGTATTGCTATATAATGACCTTCCTTGTTATTTTTTATACTTTTTGTCTTGAGATCCACTTTATCTGACCTAAGTATAGCTACTCCTGCTTTTTTTTTTTTTCTTTTTTTTTTTGGTTTTCATTGAAATGGAATATATTTTTCTATCCCTTATTTTCAGTCTCTGTGTGTATTCATAGGTGAAATGTTTTTCATGTGGGCAATAGATTGCTGGGATTTTTGAAATCCATTCATCACTCTATGTCTTTTGATTGGAGAGTTTAGTCCATTTATGTTCAATGTTATTATTGATAAGTAAAAACTTACTCTTATTTTTTATTTGTTTTCTGGTTGTTTTGTTGTCTTCTCTTCCTTCTTTCCTTCCCTCATGTCTGCGTTTTAGTGAAGGTGGTTTTCTCAGGTCTTATGTTTAAATTTCTTGCTTTTTATTTTGTGTGTGTATGTTGAACATTTTTTTTTAAATGATGTTAGAATGAGGCTTGCAAAGAACATCTCATAAACCATTATTTTAAACTGATGGCCACCTAACACTGATTGCATAGGAACAACCAGTCTAACAAACAAGCAAAGATAAACTAATCAAGGCTCTACCCTTAACTTCATCTCCCTGCTTTTTAACATGTTGTTGTTTCTGTTTGTATTTTATTGTATTGCCTATGTCTTGAAAAGTTGTCATAGCTATCACTTTTCATTGGTTCATCTTTTAGCCTTTCTACTCACAATACGAGTAAGTTACAGAACTGAATTACAGTGTTATAATATTCTGTGTTTTGCTGTGTACCAACTGTTACCAGTGAGTTTTGGACCTTCAGATGATTTCTTATTGCTCTATTGTTAATGTCCTTTTCCTTCAGATTGAAGAATTCCTTTTATCATTTCTTGTCAGGCAGGTCTGGTGTTGATGATATCCTTCAGCTTTTGTTTTCTGGGAATGTCTTTATTTCTTCTCCATGTTTGAAGGATATTTCCCCTGGATATGCTACTCCAGAATGAAAGTTTTCCTCCTCCAGAACTTTAGTTATGTGATCCCATTGTTTTCTTGCCAGTAATGTTTCCTCTGAGAAGTCTGCTGCTGATATATTTGAGCTGCATTGTATGTTTTTTGTGTCTTTTCTCTTGTTACTTCTAGGATCCTTTCTTTATCCTTGACCTTTTGGAGCTTTGTTATTGAATGCCTTTACATAGTCTTCTTTGGGTTAAATCTACTTGATAGTCTATTACCTTTTTGTATTAGAATATTGGTGTGTTTCTTTAGGTTTGGGATTTTTTCTTTTATTATACACTTGAATAAGTTTCTACACTGGTCTCTCTCTCTCTACCTCATTTTCAAGTCCAATAACACTTAGATTTGCCCTTTAGAGGATATTTTGTAAATGTTGTAGGCATGCTTCATTCTTTTTAATTTGTCTTTCATCTCCTCTAACTATGTATTTTCAAATAGCTTCACTAATTCTTTCTTCTGCTTATTCAATTCTGCTATTAAAGGACTCTAATGCATTCTTCAGTATGTTAGTTGCATTTTTCACTTCCAGAATTTCTGCTTGATGCTTTTTTATTAGTCTATTTGCTAAGTTTATCTGATGAAATTCTGAATTCCTTCTCTTTGTTAACTTGAATTTTATTGAGCTTCCTCAAAACAATTATTTTGAAACCTCTGTCTGAGGAGACACACTACTCTGTCTCTCTGGGATTGGTCACTGATGTCTTATTTAGTTCATTTGGTAAGATCATGTTTTCTTGAATAAGCTTGATGCTTGTGGATATTCAATGGTGTCTGAGCATTTAAGAGATAGGAATTTACTGCAGTCTTCCCAGTCCAGGTTTATTTGTTGCCATCCTTCTTAGAAAGGCTTTCCAAGTATCCCAAGGGACCTGGGTGTTGTGATGTAAATATTTGGTCATTGCAGCCATATCTACATTAGGGGACACCCCAAGCCCAGTAACACTCTACCTTTTGCAGACTCATGGAGGCATGGCATTGGTGGTCTTGGGTAAGATTTGGACCAGCCAGAGTGTGTTGTTCCCTTCCCTACCTTCCCCCAAACAAATGAAGTAAAGACTTCTGTCCATGCTAGTCTGACGGGAGCGGAGACAGGGGTTGCAGAAACACTACAGTAGCCATCAGGACTGGAAATGTGATTAATCAGGCCTGAAGCCAGCATAGCACGGTATCTTTCCCAAGGCCCGTGATGACTGTTGTCTGCCTACTACTGCCTACACTTTCTTAATGCACAAGGACATTACAATCAGCAGGTGGTGAATCCAGCCAGCCCTGCATCTTTTTATTCATGGCAGCAAGTTCCTCCAAACTCCAAGCCAGTCCAGAGATGTCAACTGGAAACCTGGACCTGAACTTAGAAATCAATCTGATATTCCATTCTACTATGACTGATCTAACACCCAAGGCACAAGACAAATCCCTTCCCACTCTTCTCTCCTCTTTTCTCAAGCAGCAAACATTCTCCTTATGGCCACCACCACACAAAACTCATGGAAAGTATTGCATGGATACTGCCAATGTTCACTCAAAGCCCAAAGGCTCTTCAGTCAGCGTGTTGTGAATGCTGCCAGGTCTGATTCTTACCCTTCACAGCAGTGGGTCAAGAAATGCCATTCAAGAGCAAAGCCTGGAATCTGGTATGCCAGGACCCCACTTGCTGCTCTATCTCATTGGTGGCTGAGCTGGTACCGAAGCCTATTTTTTTTTATGAACGTGTATTTTGGGTGGCTAATTGTTTAATTTGATATTTCTGCAGAAGAAATGATCTCTGAGGGCTTCTATTCAGCCATCTTTATCCACCTCTGACCCAATTTTAAAAATTGATTTTTAAGTAAGTTAAAGATTTAAGATAAAAAGTAAAACTGAAAACTTTTAGAAAACCACATAGACAAATAATTTCATGAACTCAGGGAAGAGAAAACATAGAAGATAAAACATTCATAAATTGTAATAAAAACTGATCAAGCCTTCAGGGGCAAGATGGTGGAATGGGAACATCCACCAACCATCCCCCACTTCAAGGACACCAATTTACATCTACACACACACACACACACACACACACACACACACACAACCACCTTCGTAAGAACCAAAAATAAGGTGAGCACTCACTCACATTACCAGATTTCAACTTCATATCAGTAAAAGAGACACAGAAGAAGCAGGAAAAACAGTATTGTATTGCTGGCACTACCCTTCTCCCATCTCCAGGCAGCACCAGTGGAATGTGGAGAGCATTTTTGTGTCCTGGAGAGAGGAGGAGCCAGCAATTGTGAGACATTGAACTCAGTCCTGCCCTTGTTATAGCAAGAAACAAAACAAGATAAAACTCAGCTAATGCCCATCCACGGAGGGAGCACTTAAACCAGCCCTAGCCAGAGGGGAAGCATCAATCCCAGCAGTTAAAATTTGAGTTTCTGCAAACATCACCACCACGGGCTAAAGTACTCTGGACCCCTAAGAAATTTGAAAGGCAGTCTAGGCCACAGGGAATGCAACTCCTAATTGAGTCCTCGTGCTGAGCTGGGCCCAGAGCCAGTGGACTGGGGGGGTCCACCTGACCTCCTGTGATACCAACTGGGACACCGCAGGGAGAGGCTTCAGAGCTCTCGGCTCAAATAAAAAGATCTCTTCCTTCCAATTGAGGAGAAGAGAAGGAAGATTTGAGAGTACTTTGTCTAGCATCTTGGATAACACCTCAGCCACAGCAAGATAGGACATTGATCAGAGTCCTGAGGCCCCTTTCCCAGGACCTAGCTCTCACACAACATTTCTAGACACACTTCTGGTCAGAATGGGACTTGCTCCCTTAAAGGGAAAGACTCAGATCTGTCAGGATTCAACACCTGCTACCAACAGAAACCTTGGGCTCTGAATAACCAGGAGCAATACCCAGGTAGTACGTCAAGGGCCTCTGAGATTTGCTGGTTTCTAGTGAGACTGAGCATATTCCCAGCTGGAGTGACTACGGGGTGAGACTCCTTCTGCTTGAGAAAAGCGCAGGAAAAAGTAAAGTGTACTTTGTCTGGCACCTTAGCCACAGGGTGGTAGAGCAGCAAGTGGGAAACTGAGATCCCCGATTCCAGGACTTGGCTCTTAGACAGCCTTTATGGACCAACCCTGAATCATATGGGGGCCCATTCCTCTGAAGGATGAGGACACTACCTCAAGGAATTTAGTAATCAAATTCCTAAGGATTTAGGAATTGCAAAGTTTAAGGATTTTTTTTAAAAAAAGGATCCTATAAGCCACAAGAGAAAATAAACAAATAAAATACAATGGAGTTCAAATACTACTGGCAGCGTACTTTTCAGTGGAAATTTTACATGGCAGGAGAGAGTGGCATGACATACTTGAAGTGCTGAAGGATCAAAACTCTTACCCTAGAATATTATATCTAGCAAAATTATTCTTCAACCATGAAGGAGAAAAAAAGACCTTTCCAGACAAACAAAAGCTGAAGGATTTAATCAACATCAGACCTGTACTAAAAGAAATGTGAAAGAGATTATTTTAATCGGAAATTAAAGGATGTTAGTGAGAAATAAGAAATCAATCAAAGGTACAAAATTCACTGGTAAGAGTAATCACACAGAAAAACACAGGATACTTTAACACTGTAACTCTGGTGCCTAAATGACTCACAGAGCACCAGCTGTGGTAATAGCAGTGAGATTTGAGTTTGCCCTAAGTTGTCCAGGGGAAGGATTCTGGTTTCCCAGGCAATGGACAGAGCTATAAAGCTCCCACAAGTTTATGTCCTGTGTGTAAAGCTACCAGTGCCACTGGGGAAATACCAAGAGGTAGGGGCCCAGTTAGGTGGGTCTGAGCTAAGACTTTCTTTGGATGGGGTCTTTTGTGGCAGCTGTGGGAAACAAAGGGTGGTTCTCAGGCCACTGGCGTGATGTTCCAGAGGGGACTCTAACTGGCTCTGCTGTGCACAAGACTTTGCAAAAGAAGTGGGGTGTAATAGGCAGCAATAAGCCTCACCCAGTTTCCACCTGTTAGGCAAGGTTGGTCTCACTCCCGCAGTGCCCTATTAATAGCACCAGATTTAGATCCAGGCAGCCTGTGCACAGAACTTACACCTTCCTCAGGTGGTATGCTTCTTTGCAGAGATAACAATCACAGCTTTCAGGTCACCACCCTCCTTGTCTGCCTATGAGGCTGGGCACCCATCTCCTATGCTCATGTCCGCAGCACACTTCCCACTTGCTCCCAGGTTCTGTTTAAAGGAGATCGTCCCTACTCAAAATAATATCACAAAATGTATTTGAGAGCTTCTTCCACCCTGCGATCCCTCCCTTGAGTTTATTGGCTGACTTCCCCCAAGGGACCCTGTGAGGTATAGTCAGGAATGGCTTCCCTGGGCTCATGCTGGAGAATGGAAATGACTACAAGGCACATCCCACTGCTTCTTCTGCTTTTATATTTCATGCCATCCATAAATCCATTTCAGCTCGAGGCAGGGTTAAGGCCTTCTCCTATGGTTTGAATTTTCAGATTTCCTGGTGGGGATGTGTGCTTAGAGGTCGGCTTTCCCTGTCTCACAATCTGTAAACTTACAGGTTTTTGCCTGTCTCACACAGTGAGCCTTCCACTTCTTTTAAAGGATCTGTGGATCCTTTTGGTTTTCCTGGTAAGTGTCTCTGACGGTTCTTGGAAAAAAAATTAAGAGTGTGAATCCCTACCCACTATTCTCTCCTTCCAAGTGGGAGAAGCATGCTAACACTGCCTTCTATCTACAATTAAAAAAAAAAAAAAAAAACAGAAAAAAATCCCAAAAACTTGTTGCTTGCATATACAAAAATCAAATGAAAATTCTTTGATGAATTAAATCTAGGATCTTGAACTATGCAATTACTACAATAAAACTTTGTGAAACTATCCAGGACATTGGTCTGAGCAAAAATTTCTTGAGTAATACCCCAGAAGCACAGGCTACAAAAGCAAAAATTGACAAATGAGATCAAATCAAGTTAAAACATTTCTGCAAGCAAAGGAAGCAATCAAAAAATGAAGAGACAATCCACAGAATGGGAGAAAATATTTGCAAACTCCCCATCTGACAAGGGATTAATAACCAGAATATATTAGAAGCTTCAACAATCCTATGGTTAAAAAATCTGATAATATGATCAAAAATGGGCAAAAGATTTGAATAGAAATTTCTCAAAAGTAGACATACAAATGGAACACAGACATATGAGAAGATATATAAAAACTACAATGAGATGTCATCTCACCCCAGTTAAAATGGCTTATATCCAAAAGTCAGGCAATAACAAATCCAGGCGATCATGTGGAGAACAGTGAACCCTCATACACTATTGTTGGGAATAAAAGTTAGTACAATCACTATGGAAAACAATTTAGAGGTTCCTCATAAAACTAAAAATAGAGCTACTATATGATCCAGCAATCCCACTGCTGAATATATACCCAAAAGGAAAAAAAAAGTCAAATTGGTATCAAATTGATATCAAATTGGCATATGCACTCTCACGTTTGTTGCAGTTCCTTTCACCATAGTCAAGGTACGGACGCAACCTAGATGTTGATCAATAGATGGATTACTAAAGAAAATGTGGTATTATACACAATAGAATACTATACAGCCATAAAAAGCAATGACGTTCAGTCATTTGCAACAACACTGATAGAACTGGAAGTCATTGTGTGTTAAGTGAAATAAGCCAGGCATAGAAAGACAAATATCATGTGTTCTCACTTATTTGTGGGAACTAAAAATTACAACAATTAAACCAACATTAAAAGAGAGTAGAAAATGGTTACAAGAGGATGGGAAGGGTAGTAAGTGAGTAGAGTGGAAGTGGACATGATTAATAAATTTAAAAAAATGTTAGAATGAATGAAAAAGACCTAGTATTTGATAGAATAGCATGGTGACTATAGTCAATAATAATTTAATTGTGTTTTTTAAAATAGCTAAAAGAGTATAATTGCATTGTTTGTAACACAAAGAATAAATGCTTGAGGGGATGGATACTTCATTTTATGATATGATTATCATGTATTGCATCCCTGTATCAAATCATCTTATGTTCCACATAAATATATACACCTACTACCTACCAACAAATATTAACAAATATACATTAAAAGATTTAAAAACTGATTGATTTTACCATATTAAAATCAACAATATCTGTTCATCAAAAGACACCCTAAAGAGAGATTAAAGACAAGCCTTATATTAGATAGTACATTTATAATACGCGTGACTGAGAAAGAACTTGTGTTCATACTGTATAAGAATGTCTAACAGTAAAGAAGAAAAAGTATTTTAGACATTGAGTAGCTGATACCAACATTTATGTGCAAATGAGAAGTGCATAGAATATCCAAAACATTCTGGAAGAAAAAAATGATCAAAGAACTTCCTTCACTAGATAGGAATACACATTGTTACAGTTATTTAAGCTGTGGGGAATTGGTTCAATTATAGACAAAAGAGATCTGTGGAATAGAATAAAGATGTCAGAAACAGACTACATAAATTGATAGATAATAAATAGATACATACATAACATACATACATATATAGACAGAGTTAGATATATTGATAAATGTATCACTCTAGCCGGGAATGATGACATTTTTAATAAATAATTGTGAGTTAGTTATACATTAGTATGGAAAATAAAAGAAATTATTTCCTTACCTATACCATTCACAATAATTTATTTCAGATAATGTGTAGATAAAAAGTGAAAGGCAAAAAAGAAAAATATGGGTTTTGGAAGATAGTACAGAGCTATATCTGCACAATCTTGATAGGAACATCCACTTTCATAAAGAACATAAGAAAGGCTAATGATAAAGAGAAAGATGTTTGAATTAAATTAAAAACCCATGAATCTAAAAAAGTTACCAACCAGAGAATTAGAAAAAAAAATCAACTGGGAGTTAATGTTTGTGACACATATCACCAAAACTGGATATGTATCCAGAATGTATGAAGAACATCAATGTATCAATAGTAAAAATAAAAACTTCATGAAAAGGCATTTCACAAGAGAGCAAAAATGAATGGTGAATGTATAATTAAAATGATGCTCTATCTCAATAGTAAGTAGAAAATGCAAATTAAAACCAAAGAGAAATGTCACTTCATTCCATATTAATTTGGCAAACATGTCAAACCTAATATTATCAAGGGTTGGTGAATATATGAAATAACTGGCAAAATTATACACTGCTGGTAGAAATGTAAATTGGGACAGTTCTTTGGAAAGCAACATAGTATTATATAATAATATTGACTATGCGTATAGCATAGGATTCAGCAATTCCACTCCTCGGTTTATATCCTAGAAAAAGTCTTAATCTTCTGTACCAGGACATACATATAAGAGCATTTTTATGAGCATTGTTTCTATTGGCAGGAAAAAACCCTAAAAGATTATGAATATACGTCAAAGTGAAAAGTCACATAAAATTCCACATTTTATGTGGAAACTCATGTGATACTGTGATAGTAAATATTCTACTTTACTTTTTTTTTTTTTTTTTTTTTTGAGACAGGGTCTCACTCTGTCACCCAGGCTGGAGTGCAGTGGCACAATTTCGGCTCACTGCTCCTCCACCTCCTGGGTTCAAGCAATTCTCGTGTCTCAGCCTCCTGAGTAGCTGGAATTACAGGCATGTGCCACCATGCCCAGCTCATTTTCTGTTTGTTTGTTTGTTTGTATTTTTAGTAGAGACAGAGTTTCACCATGTTGGCCAGTCTGGTCTCAAACTCCTGACCTCAAATGAATCACCCGCCTTGGCCTCCCAAAGTGCTGGGATTACAGGCATGAGCCACCATGCCTGGTCTCTACTTTATTGCTTAATAGTGACATAAAAGGTGAATGTTTGTTTACTATGGTTATAATTACCCATGTGTGTGTATTCCTCCCTGCTCAATTCAAAAGCCAAGCAAGAGGTCTGGGGAGCAAAAACATTCAATTTTTTAATCCCCTTCTTACTCCCATTATCAGTCAAATGACTTGATTTTATATTACTTTCAAAATTTGTGATTGTTTGCTATAGCAGTTCACAGGGCCAATGACCACGAGACTGGCCAGGCTTTGTGCTCTCAGAGGATCCCGGAAGTTACACAAAATAACATGCCAATTACTATCTGGCATATTTCTATCTGAATGACAAGGCTGTTTCGTCGTATTCTACCTTCATCCTCCGAAATGCTCACCACCAGTCAAACAATGGCAGGGCTTTTACATCTCTGAACCAGAATGCACAGCTGCCACATAACCTTTCATCGGCAACAGAATCTAGGTTAGTAATTACCCCCCACTTTTTTTTTTCTTTAGTAGCAATTTGCTATGGTATGAATGTCCTCACCAAAACTCATGCTGAAATTTAATACCCATTGTAATAGTATTAAGACGAAGGCTCTTTGAGAGGCAATTAAGATTAGATAAGGTCATCAGGATGGGACATCCATTGTGGGACTATGGCTTTATAAAAACAGGAAGAGAAACCTGATCTGTCACATTCTTGCTCTCTCATCGTATGATGCTTTCCACCATGTTATGATGCAATAAGAAGGCCCTCACCAGAGGCAGCACTTAAAGCTTGGACTTCCCTGCCTCCATAACTCTGAGGAATAAATTTCCTTGTTTAAAAAATAAGTTACTCAGTATCAAAAATTCAGCTACAGAAACTGAAAAACGACTAAGACAATTTCAACTCGGTGATTTTTTGAAAGATTTATTGAGATAAAATTGACAAATGAAATTTGTATATATTTAAGGTATACAAGGTGATGTTTCGATATTTCTATACATTGTGAAATGATAACTGCAATCAAGTTAATTAACATATCCTTCACCTCATATAGTTAGTATTTGTTTTTTGTTGTTGAGAACATTTAAACAAATTTCAAGTATATAATACAGTATTGTTAACTATAGTCACCATGCTGTAAATTAGATCCTAATGTATTCATGTGTATAGATGTAAAATGTGTTCATTCTGCACAACTGAAATTTTGTATTTTTTGACTACCATTTTTCTTACTTTCCCCAAATCCCAGCCGCTGGCTATCAGCATTCTACTCTTTGTTTCTATGAGGTCTGCTCTTTAGATTCCACAAACAAGTGAGTTCATGTAATATTTGTGTTTCTGTGCCTGGTTTATCTCAGTAAGCATAATGTCCTCCAGGTTCATCATGTTGTTGCAAATGATAGGATCTTCTTCTTCTTTAAGGTGTATATATTCCACTTTTTCTTGATCCACTCATACTTTGACAGGAACTCAGTCTGCTTATATATATTGACTATTGTGAATAGCGTTGCAATGGACATGAGAGTGTGGCTATCTCATTGACATACTGAATTCATTTCCTTTGAGTATGTATTCAGTAGTGGATTACTGAATCATATGTTGGTTCTATTTTTTAATTTTTATGGGAATCTTTACACTGTTTTCCATAATGGCCATAAAAAATTACATTCCCAAAAAGAGTATAAAAAGAATTCCTTTTCTCCTCATAACTCTTATCTTTTGTCTTTTTGATAATGGCCATATGCTATGGTTTGGATGCTTGTCCCTTCCAAACTTCATGTTGAAATTTGATCCCCAATGTTGGTAGTAGGCCCTAATGGGAGATGTTTAGGTCACAGAGGCAGATCCCTGATTAATAGACTAATGCCCCCCATTGGGGGTGAATGAGTTCTCACATTAGTAGCTCCCATGAATATTTGTTGTTAATAATAGCCCAGCATCTACCACTTCTCTTTCTTGCTTCCTTTTTTCACCATGTGATCTCAGCACACACCAGCCTCCTTTTACCTTCTGTCATGAGTGGAAGCAGCCTGAGGTCCTCAGTAGATGCAGATGCCCCATCTTGAACTTTCCATTCATGAGAATCATGATCAAATCAACCTATTTTTTAAAATTAATTACCCAGTCTCAGGTATTCCTTTTAGCAACACAAAATAGACCAAGGAACCACAGAGACCATCCAACAAGTGTGACATGATGTCTCATTGTGGTATTGATTTGCATTTTCCTGACAATTACAGATGTTGAGCATTTTGTCATATATGTGTTGGAAATATATATTTTTTATTTTCAGAAATGTCTATTATGATCCTTTTTCCATTTTTAATTGGATTGCTTTATTGTTATGAGTTGATAAAATTTGTTAAATATTTTCTACATTATCAGCTGCATGGTTTGAAAATATTTTCTCCAATTCTGTAGATTTAATCTTAATCTTGACACTCTTGAATATTTACTTTGCTGTGCGGAAGCTTTTATTTTAATAAAATTCAATTTCTATTTTTGATGTCTTGCCTGTGTTTTTAGAGTCACATCAAAAAAGATAATTGCATAAACCAATGCCAAAAAGCTTCCTCCATATGTTTTTGTTTTCATGTTTCACACATTTTCTACCACTAGATTTACACTTTTAGATCTTATTTTAATTTTTTAGCTCATTTTTAGTTGATTTTTGTATGTGGTGTGAGATGAGGGTCAAATTTCATTATTTTACATTTGCATATCCAGTTGTCCCAACACTATTTATTGAAGAGACTATCTTTTCTACATTTTGTTTTCTTGGCAACCTTATCAAAGATCACTTGATCTTACATGTGTAGGTTTATTTCTGGGTTCTCTGTTCTGTTTCATTAATGTATATATACCACGCATTCTATATCCAATCAACCACTGATGTACATTTGGGTTGATTCTATGTCTTTGCTCTTGTGACTAGTGGTGAAAACATATGTATGCATGTGTCTTTTTGGTAGAATGATTTATTTTCCTTTGGGTATATACCAAGTGGTAGGATTAATGGGTCCAATGGTTGTTACGTTTTAGGTTATTCGAGAAATCTTCACACTACTCTTCACAGTGACTGAACTACTTTACATTTCTACCAGGAGTGTATAAGTGTACCTTTTTCTGTACAACCTCATCGGTATCTGTTGTTTCTTCACTTTTTAATAATAGCCGTTCTGACTGGTGTGAGATGGTATCTCATTGTGAGTTTGATTTTCACATCTCTAATGATTAGTGATGATAAATATGTTTTCATATATTTGTTGGCCAAATATATGTCTCTTTGGAAAAATCTTCGTTCATGTTCTTTGCCCATTTTTTAATGGGGCTTTTGTTTTTTTGCTTGCTGATTTGTTTTAAGTTGTTTATAGATTCTGGATATCACACATTTCTTGGATGCATAGTTTCTGAATATTTTCTCCCATTCTGTAGGATGTCTGTTTACTCTGTTGATAGTTCCTTTTGCTGTGCATAATCTCTTTAATTTAATTAGGTTCCACTTGTCTATTTTTGTTGCTATTGCTTTTGGTGATTTAGTCATAAATTCTTTGCCAAGTCCAATGACCAGAATGGTATTTTCTAGGTTTTCTTGTAGGATTTTTAATTGCTTTAGGTCTTATATTTAAGTATTTGATTCATCTTGAGTTAGTTTTTGTAGATAGTCAAAGGAAGATATCCAGTTTCAATTTTCTGCACGTGGTCACCCTGTTATCCCAGCACCACTTGTTAAATAGGGAGTCCTTTCCCTGTTGTTTGTTATTGTTGACTTTGTTGAAAATCAGGTGGTTGCAGGTGTGTACCTTTATTTCTTGGTTATCTGTCTTGTTCCATTAGTGTATGTCTCTCTTTTGTACTAGTACGATATTGTTTTAGTTACAGTAGCCTTGTAGTATAGTTTGAAGTTGAATAATGTGATGTCTCCAGTTTTGCTTATTTTGCTTAGGATTGTTTTGGCAATTTGGACTCATTTCTGTTTCACTAATAGTTTGTAATAGTTTATTCTAATTCTGTTAAAAATGATGTTTGTTGTTTGATGGGAATTGTACTGAATCTGTAAATTGCTTTGGGCTATATGACCATTTTAAAAATATTGATTCTTTCTATCCAAGAACATTAAATGTGTTTCTATTTGTTTATGTCATTTATAATTTCTTTCAGCAGTGTTTTGTAATTCTTGCTGTAGAAATCTTTCACCTCTTTGGTAAGCTGTATTTCTATGTATTTTTTGTGGATATTGTAAATGGAATTACATTTTTGATTTGCCTCTGAGCTTAGACATTATTGGTGTTGAGAAATGCTCCTATTTTGTATGTTGATTTCATATTGTATAACTTTACTGAAGACATTTATCAGTTCTAGAAGCCTTCTGGATGGGTTTATGGGGTTCTCTAGGCTAAATGTCCCACTTAAAAGTCATAGAGTATCAAGTAGGATAAAGAAGCAAGTCTCAACTGTCTACTGTCTTTAAGAGACCTATCTCACAAGTAATGACACTATAAGCTCAAAATAAAGGGATGGAGAAAGATCTATCAGGAAAACAGAAAACAAAAAAGAGCAAGTGTTGTTATTCTTATACCAGATAAAGCAAACTGTAAACCAACGGTGATCATAAAGGACAAAGAAGGGCATTACATAATGATAAAGATCTCAATGCAAGGAGAAGACTTAACTGTCATATATATATATACACACAACATTGGAACACCCAGATTTATAAAACACTTTCTTGGAGATCTGGGATGAGATTTAAACAACTTCTGATATTCTGCTTACAATGTTAAATGGATCAATGAGGCAGAAAACTGGCAAGAATATTCTGGATTTGACAAGCTCAACACTTGACCAATTGGACCTAATCTATATCCACAGAACACTCCATCTAACAATAGAATATACATTCTTCCCATCTTCATACAGTGCATACTCCAAGATTGCCCACATGCTCAGCCATAATGTAAGCCTCAATAAATTAAAAAAAATCAAAATTATACAAACCACACTCTCAGACCACAGAGAAACAAAAATGGAAATCAATACCATGAAGAGCTATGAAATCCATGTTATGAAAACTATACAATTACATAGAAGTTTAACAACCTGCTTCTGAATGACTTTTGGGTAAAATAAAATAAAATTAAGGCAGAAATAAAAAAAACCCTGAAATTAATAAAAACAGACATACAACACAGTAGACTCTTTAAGACGCAGCTAAAGCTAAAGCAACTAAAGCAGTTAATATAGACGTTTATAACACTAAATATACACCATAAAATCACATGATGCCATAAAAAAATAACAGAATCGTTTTCTCTGTAGGGACATGGCTGGAGCTGAAGGCCATTATCCTTAGCAAACTAATGTAGAGATAGAATACAAAATATCACATGATATCACTTATAAGTGGGAGCTAAATGAGGAGAACACATGGAAACTAAGAGGGAAACAACACACAGTGGGGCTTATTGGAGGGTGAAGGGTGGGACGAGGGAAAGGATCAGGAAAAATAACTAGGCTTAATACCTGGGTGATGAAATAATCTGTACAACAAACCTCCATGACACAAGTTTACCTGTGTAACAAACCTGCACATGTGCCCTTGAACTTAAAAGTTAAAAAAAAAGTTAGAAGGATCTCAAATATAAAACCTAACATCATATCTAGAGGCACTAGAAAAAGCAAGAGCAAACCAACCCAAAGCTAGCAAAAGACAAAAAATAACTAAAATCAGAGCTGAACTGAATAAAACTGAGATGTGAATATCCATACTTAAGATGAAAGAACCCAAAAGTTGGTTCTTCAAAAGATTAAACAAGATAGATAAACCACTAGCAAGTTTAATAAAGAAAAAAAGAGAAAAGATCCAAATTAACACAATCTGAAATGACAAAGGTTACATTACAATTGATCCCAAAGAAATATAAAAAATCCTGGGATTGCTATGAACACCTCTCTGCACATAAAGTAGAAAACCTAGAGGGAAACGGACAAATTTCTGGAAACACACAGTCTCAAAAGATTGAACCAAGAAGAAATTAAAATCCTGAAAAGACCAATAATGAGTTCTGAAAGTGAATTAGTAATAAAAAGTCTACCAACCAATAAAAACCCTGGGCCAGATGGATTCACAGCCAAATTCTACCAGATGTACAAAGAAGAGCAGAAGAGCTAGTATCAATCCTACTGAAATTATTCCAAAAAATCGAGGAGGAGGGACTTATCCCTAACTCATTCCATGTAGCCAGCATCATTCTGTTATGAAAGCCTGGCAGAGACAAAATAAAAAATAACAACTTCAGGCAAATATCCTTTATTAACATAGACATGAATGTCCTCAACAAAATTCTAGCAAACTGAATCCAGCAGCATATCAAAAAGCTAATTCACTGTGATGAAGCAGGCTTTATTCCTGGGATGCTAGTTTGGTTTAACATGCACAAATCAATAAATGGGATTCACCACAGAACCATAATTAACAATAAAACCACATGATTATTTCAATAGACACAGAAAAGTCTTTTGATAAAATCCAACATACCTTCATGTTAAAAACCCTCAACAAATTAGGCATTGAAATAATATACCTCTAAATAACAAGTTTTACTCCATTGTTTCATCAAAGTTTCAAATTTTTTAGTGTACAGATTAGTCGTGTCTTCTTTGGTTAAATTTATTCTTAAATATTTAATATTTTGATCATATTAGAAATAGGATTGAATTCTTAATTTCTTTTTGATAATTCTTTGTTAGTGTATAGAGGCATAACAGATGTTTATTTTGATATAACACATTGATTTTTTCATTTTGATTTTACTTCCTGTAAATTTACTGTATTTGTTTTAGTTCCATCAGGTTTTTTTTTTTTTTTTTTTTTTTTTAGGGCAGGAGGTAGAAATTTATGGGTTTTCAAATACATATCATCATGTTAACTTCAAATAGAGACAATTCAACTTTTTAAAGCTAATTTGGATTACTTTTATTTCTTTCTCTTGCCTAATTACTCTAGTTAGAACTCCCAGTGTCAGAGTGAATAAAAGTGGTGACAGTGAATATCTGTGTCTTGTTCCTTTCTTGTTCTATTTGAGGCTCTTTACATTCCATGGACCAGGATGTTCATTTTCCTCTCCACATTTAGAGAGTCATCTTTTTTTCTTCTTCAAAATATGCTTTTTGCCTTTTTCTCTTTCTTTGTTCCTTTTGGAACTTTCATAATGCCTATTTGGCTCATATTATGTTGTCTCTTAAGTCTTGTAGGCTTTATTCTCCTTTTCTTTTTGTTTTTCTGACCAGAAAATTTCAAATGACCTGCTTTTAGGCTCACTGATTCTTTCTACTGTTTGATCATGTCTACTGTTGTAACTTCATACAATTTTTAATGTTCGTAATTTTGTTCTCCCAGTTCCAGAATGTTTGTTTGGTTCTTTTTAATGGTTAATCTTTGTTTGTTCAGATATCCTTATTCTCATTTCAAGTATAGTCATGAATTGCACAATAATGATAAATTCTGATAAATGTGTCATTAAGCAATTTTGTCATTGAGTAAACATCAAAGAGTGTACCTACACAAACCTAGACATTATAGCCTACAAGATACTTAGGCTATAATAGTATAGGCTATTGCTCCTAGGCCACCCGCCTGTAAATGTTTCTGTACTGAATACTACAGACAATTGTAATGGAATTGTAAATATTTGTGCATCTAAATGTATCTAAACATTGAAAAGGCACAACAAAAGTAAATTATAAAAGATAAAACATACTACACCTATATAGGGTACTTACCATGAATAAAGCTTGCACTCCTAAGTGAGTCAGTGGATGAGTCTTGAGGTAATGTAAAGGCCTGGGAACTTACCATACACTTCTATAGACTTTATAAAAAATACACTAAAGTTACACTACATTTATAAAAATATATTTTCTTTCATCAATAATAAACTTAGCTTATGATAATATTTTTACTTTGTAAACTTTTTATCTTTTAACTTTTTGACTCTTTTGTAATAACACGTAGCTTAAAACACAACCACACTGTACAGCTATGCAAAAATACTTTTTCTTTGTATCTTTACTAGCATTTTTTTCTATTTTTATCGTTTTATAATTTGTACTTCTTTTTGTTAAAAATGAAGACACAAACACACATGCTAGCCTAGGCCTGCACAGGATTAGGATTATCAATATCACTATATTCCACCTGTATATTTTGTCTCACAGGAAATTCTTTAGGGGCAATAATGCACATGGAACTGTCAGCCCCTATGATAACAATGCCTTTTTCTGGAATACCTTCTGAAGGACTTGCCTGAAGTTTTTCTTAAGGAGTGGGTTTGTTTTACCAGCATCATCACACATATGAAAATAAGGCATTTTTCCATGATTTAACAATAACTACAATAGAGGTAAACAGGCAGTAGGAATTTTTCAGCTCCATTATAATCTTAGGGGAACATCATTGTATATGTGGTTCATCATTGACCAAAATATTGTGACACTATTCATAACTACATTTCTTCATCCGTGCTCCCTTGTAGCTCACTGATGGGGTTTTGTCGTGCTGCCCAGGCTGGTCTCAAGCCTCTATGCTCAAGTGATCCATCTGCCTTAGCCTCCCAAAGTGCTAGGATTACAGTCACTACTAGCAGGACGCCCAGTCAATTTTCATTTTTTTTTTTTTTTTTTTTTTTGAGACGGAGTCTCGCTCTGTCCCCCAAGCTGGAGTGCAGTGGCACGACCTCGGCTCACTGCAAGCTCCGCCTCCTGGGTTCACGCCATTCTCCTGCCTCAGCCTCCCGAGTAGCTGGGACTACAGGCGCCCGCCACCACGCCCGGCTAATTTTTTGTATTTTTAGTAGAGACGGGGTTTCACCGTGGTCTCGATCTCCTGACCTTGTGATCCGCCCACCTCGGCCTCCCAAAGTGCTGGGATTATAGGCGTTAGCCACCGCGCCCGGCCAATTTTCATTTTTATAGTTGCTTACTGGTGCTTCATTTTGTTCTTTTTGTAGTGTCATATTATCCTGGTTATTCCTGACTTATGTCTTGCATTTGTGTCTGCACATTTGAAGCAGGTACATTTACAGGCTGGCTTTGTTAGGAAAAGCCCTTCAACCATCAGTCTGTCTAAAGATTTTGGGTAGTCCAGTCTGGATCCTGGGGCCACTGGGGATGCTCTGGGCATGGGACAGGCTTACAGCCTCGCTCCACAGAGTTCAGCCTAGAGTCTTATGTTGTAGGGACAGGCCTAGTTCTACGGCAAGCCTAGAGCCTGAGTCCACAAAGACAGGCCAGGAACTTGGGACTGTGGATCATGTCCTGGTGCCTGGGGCCACAGTTTCCACTCCGAACCCTGTGGCAGGCCTTGAACCACAGTCCATCTTAGCTAGCCTACTGCTGGTGTGAGTTTGGCACCTGGGTCATACAGAATGGGTGTGGTCCTTAGTCTGCATGCACCGACGTTACCAAGGCCCACTGTGGGGAGCCTGAAATGTAGGCACATGGAAGTGGGCCTTGGGCCTCGGTCTGTGGTAGAAAACCATGTGCCTGGATTGTGGTGTCTAGCCTGGACTCTAGGACAATGAGGTCAGACCCGACACTGGGACAGTCCTAGAACTTAGTTTTTGAGGTACAAGCCTGGTACCTGGGGCCACAGGGTGGGTGTGGAGCCTGAGGTGGCAGGAGATGCTTGAAATTTGGGACTTCAGCTACCGTCTTGGAGCCTTGAACCTGAGTCTACAGGGGTCATACTGGCACTGAGGTGGTCTTGGTGCATAGATCCATGGGTGCTGGACTGGTGTAAAGGCTGCAGATGCCAGGCTGGATCCTGGGATAGGCCCTAATCCTGAGTCACTGAGGGTTTGTCTGGGGCTGGGGTGTGCTTGGTGCTTTGATCCACTGGGATGGACCTGCCCTGAGTCCATAGAGACTGTTCTAATGTCAGGATCTATTGGAGTGATCCTGGTTCCTCAGACTATAGAGCTGGTCCTAGGACCTGGGTATCCAGTGACATGCTTGAGTCTGGGTCCCTAGGAGCTGGCCTGGAGTCTCAGGGCATGGGAGCTGACCTAGCACTAGGGCTTTCCCGAAGCCTGCCCCTGTAAGGGCTGGCGTGGAGTTGGGAAATGGGGGTTGACATGGTACTGAGGCTTGCCTAAAGCCTGGTCCACAGGTACTATCCTGGAGCCTGGGATTGCAGAAGATGGCCTTGAGCCTGGGGTGGCTTTTAGGCCTGAGTTCATGAGGATCCACCTAGTGCTGGAGAGGGCCTGGCACCTTGGTCCGTGGTGGCAGGCCTCATGCCTGGACCTACTGGGGCTAGTCTAGCACTGGGGCAGACCTGGAGCCTGAGGCAACTAGGACCAGCCTGGAGCCTGGATCCACAATGGCCTGCTTGGAGTCTAAGCCCTCCTAAGCCAGGGGCTTCCCTGGCACTATGGTGAGCCTAAAACCTAGGTCTTTGGGGCAACATGGAACCTTAGTCTGTGGGTGCCAGCCTGTGAATCCTAGGGATGCTGGGCCTGACCTGGCTTTAGGGTTATCTTGAAATTTGAGTCTGTAGGATCCAGCCTGGAGCCTGGGGCCACAGAGGCAAGTCTGGGTCGGGTTTGGTGTTAAGGTCAGTGGCACTGTTTCTCACTTCATTCTCCTTCCTCCACATAGAGGGAAGGGTGACATGAGTAATGTCAAACTTTTTTTGTATACCTCTTTAATGAATCCTTTCTTATTTAAGTGTTTCAACCATTTGTGGCAATTGCTTACCTGAATTACTTTGCTCTTGTGAAGTTACTTTTTTGAGTGAATGTTTGTTCAAATGCACGTTTCTGTGAAGATGCTGAGTGCTGGAAACTCCCAATCTGTCATCTTGCTGATGTTATTCTCACATGGAGGCTTTTTGAATTATAAACTCACAAAAACAGGAGAGTGGCTCAGTTTTAATGAGATGAATTTCTTGTTGGACAGTATAAACAAAAGGAGTTAGTGTGATATCTTGAAAAACACTTGAATGGAAAGAGAGTAAATAAAAGTTCTATTGCTTTTGCAGCAGCAGAGATAATAATTTGCCTATAAACTGTTAGGGTTATACCTTTGTCTCCCAAATTGTTTAAAAATTTTTTTCTACGGGGTTTTTTTTTATATATATATTTGTTTGTTTGTTTTGTTCCCCTGTGGAAAAATTTCAAAGTATTATGACAAAATTTAATGTGGTAATATAATAAATTTTACACTGAATTTTGATGGTGTATAATGCAAAATTTATTGGCATTAGATAACTATAAATTATATTGTTTTCTAGAATCAGCCAGACTTTCCCAGACAAACAAAAGCTGACAGATTTCATCAATACCAGATGAGTCCTACAAAAATGAAGTGAGTACTTCAATTAGAAAGAAAAGGACATTAATAAGCAATAAGTAATCACCTGCAGATGTAAAAGTGACTGGTAATAGTAAGTACAAGGAAACAAACCCAGAATATTATAACATCGTAGCCGTGGAGTGTCAACTCCTTTAGTCTACGTAGAAAAAATAAACAATGAACCAATAAAAAATAACTAAAACTATGTTTCAAGAAATAGTACAATGAGATATAAAGAGAAACAACAAAAAGTTAAGAAGTGGAGGGTAAAAAGTAAAGACATAATTTCCTTTTGTTTCTTTGTTTATGTAAATAGTGTTAAGTGTTTATGTAAGTTAAGTGTTTATGTAAATAGTGTTCTAAGCTTAAAATAATGGGTTATAAGGTAGTATTTGCAAGCCTCATGGTAACTTCAAATCAAAAACATACAATGAAAACACAAAATTAAAAAGCAAGAAACTAAATCATATCACCACAGAAAATCATCTTCCCTAGAGGAAGAAAGGAAGGAAAGAAATAACGAAGAGAAGAAAAAAAAACAAACAAACAAGAAAAAAATAAATAACAAAATGGCAGGAATGAGTCTTTACTTATCAATAACAGCAATGGATATAAGTGGACTAAATTTTCCAAATGAAATGCACAAAATGCATAGACTGGCTGAATGGATGAAAAGCAAGTCTAATGATCTGTTGCTTCGAAAAAAAAAACACAGACACACACACACACACACACACACATTTCACCTACAAAAGCACACAGTCTGAAAATAAAAGAATGAAAAAAGATATTCCATGTCAATAGAAACCAAAAAATAAGAGTAGGAGTTGCTATTCTTATATCAAAAATCATTGATTTCAAGACAGAAACTATAAAGAGACAAAGAGTGTCACTATATAATGATAAAGGTTGTCGTGCGCGTCCGTGTGAAGAGACCACCAAACATGGCTGTTTATTTCACCTGGGTGCAGGCGGGCTGAGTCCAAAAAGAAAGAGTCAGCGAAGGGAAAGGAGATAAGGGTGGGGCCGTTTTATAGGATTTGAGTAGGTAAAGGAAAATTACAGTCAAAGGGGGGTTGTTCTCTGGCGGGCAGGAGTGGGGGTCACAAGGTGCTCAGTGGGGGAGCTTTTTGAGCCAGGAAAAGGAATTTCACAAGATAATATCATCGCTTAAGGCAAGGACCAGCCATTTTCACTTCTTTTTTTTTTTTTTTTTTTTTTTTTCTTTTTTGAGACGGAGTCTTGCTCTGCTGCCCAGGCTGGGGTGCAGTGGCCGGATCTCAGCTCACTGCAAGCTCCGCCTCCCAGGTTTATGCCATTTTCCTGCCTCAGCCTCCCGAGTAGCTGGGACTACAGGCGCCCGCCACCTCACCCGGCTACTTTTTTGTATTTTTTAGTAGAGACGGGGTTTCACGATGTTAGCCAGGATGGTCTCGATCTCCTGACCTCGTGATCCGCCCGTCTCGGCCTCCCAAAGTGCTGGGATTACAGGCTTGAGCCATCGCGCCCGGCCCATTTTCACTTCTTTTGTGGTGGAATGTCCTCGGTTAAGGCGAGTCAGGGCATTTGCACTTCTTTTGTGAATCTTCAGTTACTTCAGGCCATCTGGGCTTATACGTGCAAGTTACAGGGGATGCGATGGCTTGGCTTGGGCTCAGAGGCCTGACAAAGGTGTCAATTCAGTTATAGGATATGACAATTTCAAATATATGTGCACCCAGCACTGGAACACTCAGACATAAAAACCAAATACATAAAAGCTAAAGAGAGAGGTAAGCCTCAATAAAATAATAGCTAGAAATTTTAATGCCCCACTTTCAGCATTGGACAGATCTTCCAGATAGGAAATTAACAAAGAAAGGTCAGACTTAATATGCACCATAGAACAAATAAATCTAATAGATATTTACAGAACATTTTATCCAAGAGCTGCAGAATAAACATGATTGTCCTCAACACATGGATTATTCTTAAGGTCATGGCAAAACTTTTTTGCTGACAATAATTTATGTACATTGGTGATATTAATATATACTTTATTTTTTTTTATTTTTTAACTATTATTTAAAGTTCAGGGGTACAAGTGCAGGCTTGTTACGTAAGTAAACTTGTGTCATGGGGGCTTCTTTTACAGACTATTTAATCATACAGATATCAAGCCTAGTACTCATTAGTTATTTTTCCCAATCCTCTCTCTCCTCTCAACCTCTACTCTCCAAAACACCCCAATGTGTTTTATTCCCTTGTATATGTCCATGTGTTCATACCATTTGGCCCCTACTTATAAGTGAGAATATGCAATATTTGGTTTTCTGTTTCTGTGTTAGTTTGCTAAGGATAATGGCCTACATCTACATCCATGTACCTGCAAATGACATGACTTCATTTTTTTTATGGCTGCATAGTACTCTATTGTGTGTATTTACCTTATTTTGTTTATCCAGTCTACTACTGATGGATATTTAGGTTGATTCCATGTATTTACTATTGTGAGTAGTGCTGCAATGAATATACATATGCATGTGTCTTTATAATAAAATTATTTACATTCATTTGGATGTATAACCTGTAATGGGATTTGTGAGTTGAATAGTATTTCTGTCTTTAGGTCTTTGAGTAATCACCACACTGTCTTCCACAATGGCCGAACTAATTTACACTACCACAAACAGCGTATAAGCGTTCCTTTTTCTCTACAGCCTCATCAACATCTTTTATTTTTTGACTTTTCAATAAATAATAAATTTATTCAACAAATAAATAGCCATTCTATCTAGTGTGAGATGGTGCCTCATATTGATTTTGATTTGCATTTCTCCACTGATCAGTGATGTTGAGTTTTTTTATATGATTGCTGGCCACATGTTTGTCTTCTTTTGGAAACTGTCTGTTCATGTGTTTTGCCTACTTTTTATGTTTTGTTTTTTTTTGTAAGCTTGTTTAAGTTTATTACAGATTCTGAATATTAGACCTCTGTTAGATGCATAGTTTGCTAAAATTTTCTCCCATTCTGTAAGTTGTCTATTTATTCTGTTGATATTTTCTTTTGCTGTACAAATGCTCTTTAGTTTGATCCCATTTGTCAATTTTTGCTTCCGTTGAAATTGATTTTGGTGTCTTTGTCATGTAATATTTGCCCATTTCTATTTTTTTTTTAGACGGACTCTCGCTCTGTCGCCCAGGCTGGAGCGCAGTGACCGGATCTCAGCTCACTGCAAGCTCCGCCTCCCGGGTTCGCCCCATTCTCCCGCCTCAGCCTTCTGAGTAGCTGGGACTACAGGCGCCCGCCACCTCGGCCGGCTAGTTTTTTTTTTTTTTTAATTTCTTTATTATTATTATACTTTAAGTTGTAGGGTACATGTGCATAATGTGCAGGTTTGTTACATATGTATACTTGTGCCATGTTGGTGTGCTGCACCCATCAACTCATCATTTACATCAGGTATAACTCCCAATGCAATCCCTCCCCCCTGCCCCCTCCCCATGATAGGCCCCTGTGTGTGATGTTCCCCTTACTGAGTCCAAGTGATCTTATTGTTCAGTTCCCACCTATGAGTGAGAACATGCGGTGTTTGGTTTTCTGTTCTTGTGATAGTTTGCTAAGAATGATGGTTTCCAGCTGCATCCATGTCCCTACAAAGGACACAAACTCATCCTTTTTGATGGCTGCATAGTATTCCATGGTGTATATGTGCCACATTTTCTTAATCCAATCTGTCACTGATGGACATTTGGGTTGATTCCAAGTCTTTGCTATTGTGAATAGTGCTGCAATAAACATACGTGTGCATGTGTCTTTATAGTAGCATAATTTATAATCCTTTGGGTATATACCCAGTAATGGGATGGCTGGGTCATATGGTACATCTAGTTCTAGATCCTTGAGGAATCGCCATACTGTTTTCCATAATGGTTGAACTAGTTTACAATCCCACCAACATTGTAAAATTGTTCCTATTTCTCCACATCCTCTCCAGCACCTGTTGTTTCCTGACTTTTTAATGATCGCCATTCTAACTGGTGTGAGATGGTATCTCATTGTGGTTTTGATTTGCATTTCTCTGATGGCCAGTGATGATGAGCATTTTTTCATGTGTCTGTTGGCTGTATGAATGTCTTCTTTTGAGAAATGTCTGTTCATATCCTTGGCCACTTTTTGATGGGGTTGTTTGTTTTTTTCTTGTAAATTTGTTTGAGTTCTTTGTAGGTTCTGGATATTAGCCCTTTGTCAGATGAGTAGATTGCAAAAATTTTCTCCCATTCTGTAGGTTGCCTGTTCACTCTGATGGTAGTTTCTTTTGCTGTGCAAAAGCTCTTTAATTTAATGAGATCCCATTTGTCAATTTTGGCTTTTGCTGCCGTTGCTTTTGGTGTTTTAGACATGAAGTCTTTGCCCATGCCTATGTCCTGAATGGTACTACCTAGGTTTTCCTCTAGGATTTTTATGGTATTAGGTGTAACATTTAAGTCTGTAATCCATCTTGAATTAATTTTCGTATAAGGAGTAAGGAAAGGATCCAGTTTCAGCTTTCTACTTATGGCTAGCCAATTTTCCCAGCACCATTTATTAAATAGGGAATCCTTTCCCCATTTCTTGTTTCTCTCAGGTTTGTCAAAGATCAGATGGCTGTAGATGTGTGGTATTATTTCTGAGGACTCTGTTCTATTCCATTGGTCTATATCTCTGTTTTGGTACCAGTACCATGCTGTTTTGGTTACTGTAGCCTTGTAGTATAGTTTGAAGTCAGGTAGCGTGATGCCTCCAGCTTTGTTCTTTTGACTTAGGATTGTCTTGGAGATGCGGGCTCCTTTTTGGTTCCATATGAACTTTAAAGCAGTTTTTTCCAATTCTGTGAAGAAACTCATTGGTAGCTTGATGGGGATGGCATTGAATCTATAAATTACCTTGGGCAGTATGGCCATTTTCACGATATTGATTCTTCCTATTCATGAGCATGGTATGTTCTTCCATTTGTTTGTGTCCTCTTTTATTTCACTGAGCAGTGGTTTGTAGTTCTCCTTGAAGAGGTCCTTTACATCCCTTGTAAGTTGGATTCCTAGGTATTTTATTCTCTTTGAAGCAATTGTGAATGAAGTTCATTCCTGATTTGGCTCTCTGTTTGTCTGTTACTGGTGTATAAGAATGCTTGTGATTTTTGCACATTAATTTTGTATCCTGAGACTTTGCTGAATTTGCTTATCAGCTTAAGGAGATTTTGGGCTGAGACAATGGGGTTTTCTAAATATACAATCATGTCATCGGCAAACAGGGACAGTTTGACTTCTTCTTTTCCTAACTGAATACCCTTGATTTCTTTCTCTTGCCTAATTGCCCTAGCCAGAACTTCCAACACTATGTTGAATAGGAGTGGTGAGAGAGGGCATCCCTGTCTTGTGCCAGTTTTCAAAGGGAATTTTTCCAGTTTTTGCCCATTCAGTATGATATTGGCTGTGGGTTTGTCATAAATAGCTCTTATTATTTTGAGGTACGTTCCATCAATACTGAATTTATTGAGCGTTTTTAGCATGAAGGGCTGTTGAATTTTGTCAAAAGCCTTTTCTGCATCTATTGAGATAATCATGTGGTTCTTGTCTTTGGTTCTGTTTATATGCTGGATTATGTTTATTGATTTGCGAATGTTGGACCAGCCTTGCATCCCAGGGATGAAGCCCACTTGATCATGGTGGATAAGCTTTTTGATGTGTTGCTGAATCCGGTTTGCCAGTATTTTATTGAGGATTTTTGCATCGATGTTCATCAGGGATATTGGTCTAAAATTCTCTTTTTTTGTTGTGTCTCTGCCAGGCTTTGGTATCAGGATGATGTTGGCCTCATAAAATGAGTTAGGGAGGATTCCCTCTTTTTCTATTGATTGGAATAGTTTCAGAAGGAATGGTACCAACTCCTCCTTGTACCTCTTGTAGAATTCAGCTGTGAATCCATCTGGTCCTGGACTTTTTTTGGTTGGTAGGCTATTAATTATTGCCTCAATTTCAGAGCCTGCTATTGGTCTATTCAGGGATTCAACTTCTTCCTGGTTTAGTCTTGGAAGAGTGTAAGTGTCCAGGAAATTATCCATTTCTTCTAGATTTTCCAGTTTATTTGCGTAGAGGTGTTTATAGTATTCTCTGATGGTAGTTTGTATTTCTGTGGGGTCGGTGGTGATATCCCCTTTATCATTTTTAATTGCGTCGATTTGATTCTTCTCTCTTTTCTTCTTTATTAGTCTTGCTAGTGGTCTGTCAATTTTGTTGATCTTTTCAAAAAACCAACTCCTGGATTCAGTGATTTTTTGGAGAGTTTTTTGTGTCTCTATCTCCTTCAGTTCTGCTCTGATCTTAGTTATTTCTAGCCTTCTGCTAGCTTTCGAATGTGTTTGCTCTTGCTTCTCTAGTTCTTTTAATTGCGATGTTAGAGTGTCAATTTTAGATCTTTCCTGCTTTCTCTTGTGGGCATTTAGTGCTATAAATTTCCCTCTACACACTGCTTTAAATGTGTCCCAGAGATTCTGGTATGTTGTATCTTTGTTCTCATTGGTTTCAAAGAACATCTTTATTTCTGCCTTCATTTCGTTATGAACCCAGTAGTCATTCAGGAGCAGGTTGTTCAGTTTCCATGTAGTTGAGCGGTTTTGATTGAGTTTCTTAGTCCTGAGTTCTAGTTTGATTGCACTGTGGTCTGAGAGACAGTTTGTTATAATTTCTGTTCTTGTACATTTGCTGAGGAGTGCTTTACTTCCAATTACGTGGTCGATTTTGGAGTATGTACGATGTGGTGCTGAGAAGAATGTATATTCTGTTGATTTGGGGTGGAGAGTTCTATAGATGTCTATTAGGTCTGCTTGCTGCAGAGATGAGTTCAATTCCTGGATATCCTTGTTAACTTTCTGTCTCGTTGATCTGTCTAATGTTGACAGTGGAGTGTTGAAGTCTCCCATTATTATTGTATGGGAGTCTAAGTCTCTTTGTAAGTCTCTAAGGACTTGCTTGATGAATCTGGGTGCTCCTGTATTGGGTGCATATATATTTAGGATAGTTAGCTCTTCCTGTTGAATTGATCCCGTTACCATTATGTAATGGCCTTCTTTGTCTCTTTTGATCTTTGATGGTTTAAAGTCTGTTTTATCAGAGACTAGTATTGCAACCCCCGCTTTTTTTTGTTCTCCATTTGCTTGGTAAATCTTCCTCCATCCCTTTATTTTGAGCCTATGTATGTCTCTGCGTGTGAGATGGGTCTCCTGAATACAACAGAATGATGGGTCTTGACTCTTTATCCAGTTTGCCAGTCTGTGTCTTTTAATTGGAGCATTTAGTCCATTTACATTTAAGGTTAAGATTGTTATGTGTGAACTTGATCCTGCCATTATGATATTAACTGGTTATTTTGCTCGTTAGTTGATGCAGTTTCTTCCTAGCCTCGATGGTCTTTACATTTTGGCATGTTTTTGCAATGGCTGGTACCGGTTGTTCCTTTCCATGTTTAGTGCTTCCTTCAGGGTCTCTTGTAAGGCAGGCCTAGTGGTGACAAAATCTCTAAGCATTTGCTTATCTGTAAAGGATTGTATTTCTCCTTCACTTATGAAACTTAGTTTGGCTGGATATGAAATTCTGGGTTTAAAATTCTTTTCTTTAAGAATGTTGAATATTGGCCCCCACTCTCTTCTGGCTTGTAGAGTTTCTGCTGAGAGATCTGCTGTTAGTCTGATGGGCTTCCCTTTGTGGGTAACCCGACCTTTCTCTCTGGCTGCCCTTAAGATTTTTTCCTTCATTTCAACTTTGGTGAATCTGGCAATTATGTGTCTTGGAGTTGCTCTTCTCGAGGAGTATCTTTGTGGCGTTCTCTGTATTTCCTGGATTTGAATGTTGGCCTGCCCTACTAGGTTGGGGAAGTTCTCCTGGATGATATCCTGAAGAGTGTTTTCCAACTTGGTTCCATTTTCCCCCTCACTTTCAGGCACCCCAATCAGACGTAGATTTGGTCTTTTTACATAATCCCATACTTCTTGCAGGCTTTGTTCATTTCTTTTTCTTCTTTTTTCTTTTGGTTTCTCTTCTCGCTTCATTTCATTCATTTGATCCTCAATCGCTGATACTCTTTCTTCCAGTTGATCCAGTCGGTTACTGAAGCTTGTGCATTTGTCACGTATTTCTCGTGTCATGGTTTTCATCTCTTTCATTTCGTTTATGACCTTCTCTGCATTAATTACTCTAGCCATCAATTCTTCCACTTTTTTTCAAGATTTTTAGTTTCTTTGCGCTGGGTACGTAATTCCTCCTTTAGCTCTGAGAAATTTGATGGACTGAAGCCTTCTTCTCTCATCTCGTCAAAGTCATTCTCCGTCCAGCTTTGATCCGTTGCTGGCGATGAGCTGCGCTCTTTTGCCGGGGGAGATGCGCTCTTATTTTTGGAATTTCCAGCTTTTCTGCCCTGCTTTTTCCCCATCTTTGTGGTTTTATCTGCCTCTGGTCTTTGATGATGGTGATGTACTGATGGGGTTTTGGTGTAGGTGTCCTTCCTGTTTGATAGTTTTCCTTCTAACAGTCAGGACCCTCAGCTGTAGGTCTGTTGGAGATTGCTTGAGGTCCACTCCAGACCCTGTTTGCCTGGGTATCAGCAGCAGAGGCTGCAGAAGATAGAATATTTCTGAACAGCGAGTGTACCTGTCTGATTCTTGCTTTGGAAGCTTCCTCTCAGGGGTGTACTCCACCCTGTGAGGTGTGGGGTGTCAGACTGCCCCTAGTGGGGGATGTCTCCCAGTCAGGCTACTCAGGGGTCAGGGACCCACTTGAGCAGGGAGTCTGTCGCTTCTCAGATCTCAACCTCCGTGTTGGGAGATCCACTGCTCTCTTCAAAGCTGTCAGACAGAGTCGTTTGCATCTGCAGAGGTTTCGGCTGTGTTTGTTATTGCCCTGTCCCCAGAGGTGGAGTCTACAGAGACAGGCAGGTTTCCTTGAGCTGCTGTGAGCTCCACCCACTTCGAGCTTCCCAGCAGCTTTGTTTACCTACTTAAGCCTCAGCAATGGCAGGCGCCCCTCCCCCAGCCTCGCTGCTGCCTTGCCGGTAGATCACAGACTGCTGTGCTAGCAATGAGGGAGGCTCCGTGGGTGTGGGACCCTCCCGGCCAGGTGTGGGATATGATCTCCTGGTGTGCCTGTTTGCTTAAAGCGCAGTATTGGGGTGGGAGTTACCCGATTTTCCAGGTGTTGTGTGTCTCAGTTCCCCTGGCTAGGAAAAGGGATTCCCTTCCCCCTTGCGCTTCCCAGGTGAGGCGATGCCTCTCCCTGCTTCAGCTCTCGCTGGTCGGGCTGCAGCAGCTGACCAGCACCGATCGTCCGGCACTCCCCAGTGAGATGAACCCAGTACCTCAGTTGAAAATGCAGAAATCACCAGTCTTCTGTGTCGCTCGCGCTGTGAGTTGGAGACTGGAGCTCTTCCTATTCGGCCATCTTGCTCCGCCCCCTATGAGGCTAGTCTTAAGCTGTAGCCAATCTGGAGTGCTTTGTGTGTCTTTCTGTATGGTTGTGTCATAAGGAGGAATACCTTAGGATAGAACACAGGCTTGGGACACCACGAGCCTGCTGTTCAAGCCAACCTAGCAAACAGGTTAGTAACAAACTTTGCTACAGGCCTCCATCTTGTTCTACATCCTTTGGAGCTTGACCTTGTAACCATGTGGTAGTACTTTATTTTGACATTTGCCATTTTACAATGGTGGCCCAAGTTCAACCACAGCTTAGAGAATGAGTACTTTTGGGTTAATATCTGCATGACTTTTAGCATTTGCTGATTCCCTTCCACTCCATTAACAACTTCTAGCTTTCTTACTTGAATATTTCTCTCTTTGAGCTACCTTTGAAGATTCTAGATTTTGTAGAAACTGCATACTATATCTTTAAAAATATCTCATGCACTCATGGTTCAGTAATAACATTAGTTGAGGCTTGTTAGTTTCACTCATGAGGTTACTTTTGCTAAAGCTCAAAAGCCAGAAATAATGATCACTTGGCATGGCTAAAGTCAGGTAACAAGGTATTTAAAAAGCTTTCCTTAAAGAGCACTGAGCTTAATTTAAAGTGGATATCAAAGCTATAGGTATATTTGAAAATTCTTTATGTTTTTCTCTTCTTGGATCTTGTTTTTCTGGAGAAGGTTTTTCTCTCAATCAACTGAATTACTTTTTTCCGTTGTATCTCACCAATATTTATGCATGCATGACAGGTTCTAAGAAAACTTCTGATAGCCTGGGACTCCTGGGTAAATACAGAGAAGGCATCATAAACCTCATTTTTGGGTAAAAACCCTCTGTCTTTATCATAGGGCCCCAGGAATTAAAAGCTGATAGATCCCTCTCAAAATCTGTTTTTGTCTTCCAGTTATATCTGCTTATTAGGCTCTGTTAAACCACATGCTTTCTTAGCTCTGTTTCTTGAAAGGCTCCACTCTGAGGACAATAATCCAATTAGGAAACTGGCAAATGAGAAATCTTATAATTACCAGATCTTCTCATGTCTGTCTGTGTAATTAAATATGTCTTATAGGTGTGATGTTTATATAAAAAAGAGAGTTATAATTAATTGGCTTAAAGAAAAGTCAGTTCTTAGATCAGATATCAGATATTTTTAAAGAAAAAATAAAAGCAGTAATGAATTTCAGTTTAGGTTATTTAATTTTTAAGAAATAAAGGCAGTTTTAAAGATAATTGGTCAAATACAAATGTCTTCAAAATGTAAATATGTGGGCTGAATCATGTAGGTCAGATACTAGGTTTGCTAAATGTTTCAGGTTTATAAACTTCTTCGACCTTTAAAAACTCTTTGACCTGCCTACTTCACAGTTGGTAAGGCCTGGTTACATCTGGAATTAACTTTGCCCTTAACTATGCTGGAAGAACATCAGGTTTTATCAATGCCTAGTATATAATTAAAGTAACTTAGCAGGTTTTACATTAAAGTTAAAAATTGCTAAGAGTTACAATTACAACATGTAATTGAAACTATTGAAAATAGATTTACATGTAAGTTGTATAAGGAAAGTAAAGTGTGTTTTTAATAAATAATTATAAGAAGGCATGGAAATGTAAATTTTTTCCTAGGGTTAAATGATTGTTTTGAATTGGATAAGATAAAGCTGAAGGTTTAAACATGTGGCAGAAGGTATATAAAAATTAATCTTCCAAAAGAAATTCTGTGTGTTAACATATTGACTAACTTCAAAAAGGTATATACTTTTTAGGTAAATTGAGAATTGAAGGCCGGGCGCGGTGGCTCAAGCCTGTAATCCCAGCACTTTGGGAGGCCGAGACGCGCGGATCACGAGGTCGGGAGATCGAGACCATCCTGGCTAACATGGTGAAACCCCGTCTCTACTAAAAAATACAAAAAACTAGCCGGGCGAGGTGGCGGGCGCCTGTAGTCCCAGCTACTCGGGAGGCTGAGGCAGGAGAATGGCGTAAACCCGGGAGGCGGAGCTTGCAGTGAGCTGAGATCCGGCCACTGCACTCCAGCCTGGGCGGCAGAGCGAGACTCCGTCTCAAAAAAAAAAAAAAAAAAAAAAAAAGAGAATTGAAATAAATGCACAGCAAGGTTTTCTTAAGGTAGCGATCTGCTCTTTAACAAAAATTTGTCAAGGGTTATAAAAGGTTTACAAGAATCTCACCTCATGGTCAAGCTTGTTTAGATAGAATTATCTAAAAGGTTTTATTTTAAAAAATGGAGTTGACATTTATAGTAGACTAATGCAGGGGTGAAATTTGGCTTTCTTTCTCTTATACTGGATTACTACGTAATATTAAAGACAGATTTTTTTGGAAAAGTAAGTCTTACCTCTTAATGAGTAAAAGATTTTGCCTTGTTTAAAAATTTTTGAATAATCATTTTGGCTAAAATAAATGACTTATGGTAATCTGGAATTCTATTTTATAGTATCAAGTGCTTTGAACCTCTAACATATTTAACAGGGTTCCAAAAATCAAACTTCAGCTTCAAAAATTGTCATTCCCGACTCTTGGCTTTTGGATGCTACAGAGGGCACCTGGAGCATCCAAAAGAGAGGTAAACAGGATTTTTTGACATGTTTAGTTACATGGGATGGCCAAAATGATGTTCAGTCTTCTTTAGGTTATATTTTAGTGAATAATATTAATATATATTTCAAAATTGTATGGGATTTCTAAAATTCTAATGTCTGCCTAAATGCTATCAATCATAATTAAGGTTATTATGTTAAGTTATTGTAAACCACAGAAATAATATAAATTTTCTTGTCAATTGTGTTCTTGACTGTAATCACCCAGGATATTTTGTCATTCACAGACAATTGTTGTCTTGCCTTCATCCTTTTCAAAAGATGGTTTATAATCAGCTATAGGACTCTGACAAGTGCTCTCAAAATTCAGGTTCCTGATAACTTTGGGTATTATGTCCTTGGAATAAAGGAAAAACATACGGGATTTATGAAGAGGTGAAATGTTCGTGATTATCAAGCATGACAAGAGTTAACAGAGTGGACTGAACTAACAGAAAACTGAAGTAATCTTTTAAACCTTTTTGAGCAAAATGTTGCTTATCCTTGTTTTGGTTTTCAGAGTAAAGGAAAATATTTTTTGAGTCATTTAAGGTCTTTAATAATTAAGTTTTACTCCTATGAACAATATTTGTAATACATTTGTTTCTCACTGCCTGGCGTCTCCAAACTTTGGAAATTATTTGTGAGTATTCTTAACTTATGGAAATACAGTTATTTGTATTGGTGCAATAAAAATTCATTGACTTTTGCAATGGGGCACAGTTGGAGAAACTGGTTGTTTTACCAAGACTTTGACTGGGAGGATATGTTTTCCTTTTTTTTTTTTTTTCTCTGAGACAGACTCTTACTCTGTCACCAAGGCTGGAGTGCAGTGGCATGATATTGGCTCACTGCAGCCTCCACCTCCAAGGTTCAAGCAATTCTCCTGACTCAGCCTCCCGAGTAGCTGGGATTACAGGTGCCTGCCACCACACCCCGCTAATTTTTTTTTTTTTTTTGGATTTTTAGTAGAGATGGGGTTTTGCCATGTTGGCCAGGCTGGTCTCGATCTTCTGACCTCAGGTGATTCACCTGACTTGGCTTCCCAAAGTGCTAGGATTACAAACGTGAGCCACCATGCCCAGCCAGATATGTTTTCCTTTACGGAATCAAGGTTGATATGTAGAGCCAATAAAAGCCCCTTGGGAAAACTGGTCTCATACCTTGTTTACACAGTCCCTATACAGGGTTTCTAACCTGTGGTGAGTAAAGAATGTCACTTTCTAACAGGCCAAGGAGCCCCATGTCCTTGGTACCTCAAGAAGAGAGGAATTTACCCTACTCATAGGTATCTGAGGGTTCAAACCCATTGGTTTGGCTAGGCTTTAAAATGTCTTATCTGAGGTTCCTTGTGGAACAGAGTTCCATCAAAGCCATTTTAAAAAGTCTATGTAAAAATAATTATTCTTGCTGCACTTTATGCAAATAATCCAGCCAAGTATAAGACTAAATTTTATTTTGCAAATAATTCAGTCCTGCTATGATTTGTTTTTCACAAAATGAGGACCAGAGAGACAAAAATTATGTTTCAAAGTTTATCATACATTTGTCAGTAAATTCTTATCTTATTAGTTGTTTTTTAAGTTTTTGTCTACATTTTAGACTAACTCTGCTTATTCCTGTGAACCAACCAGTGATCTCTGGCTGCAGCTCAGAGAAAACAAAAGGGATGGGTAACATAAAATATCTGGATCAATGTTTTAATTCTGAGCAATTGTCTTGCAAATTTTGTCAGATGATAGGAGTAAATAAGGTTCCCAATACCCAGAGGTTTCTTTATTTGGGAAAATAAGACTAAGGGAGCTAAACAAAACCAAACCCCATGCACCCAAATCTTAGCAGGCATAACCATAGCCACCAGTTATCTGGGCATGCCAGTAGCCTTGGGTTTTTTAGCTATCTTTACTCCCTTGTTTCATTTTGATATATGTCTTCCAATAACCTGAATTGTTTCTTCTCACTTAGAGGCCATTAAACTTCAAATGGTGATGCAAATGAAACCATGCATGGACATGCCATTTTTCTGGGGAACCTTAAACTGACCTCAGGAGAAGCCCTAACTGCCACTTTCCCAAAACAGTGATCCCTATTTGCAGGAAGCAGTTAAGAATGGTCCTCATCCACTTTCCCCAACAGCAGCTGGGGTCTCCAGTCCTGAAGGGGGTAATAAAAAGAGTTAGCCAGCTTGCTTCAGGCAGACAGTAAGGGAAAGTTTTCCCAGAGAACCTCTGACCTGGCCCACAAGTGTTTACACCAGATGTTTTGTGCTGATAAGGGAACTTCCACAGGGGGCTTGACTAAACATTCCCCTAGTGAAAAATTTTGTTCCTTAACACATGCTCAGTAAGAAAAAAAAAATCAACATGGAGCAGCTCAGACTCAGGGCCTCCTTGCACACTGGAAGGATGGGGTGGAGACACCGGGAATTTGCATCTTATATAAATAGGGAACCCAGCCCCATCAGCTTGGTTATATAGAAGCTTTTGTATTCAAATGTGAACAAGGCAACCAGCAACCTGCTTTCAGGACCTCTTTTTTGCTGAGAACTTTTCTTTTTGCTTAGTATATTCTACTCCTCTCACTCTTCAATGTCCATCTGCCTATTTCTTCCTGGTCTTGAGACAAGAACCCAGATCTAACTGAGCTAAGGAGCAAAAAAAAAAAAAAAAAAAAAATCCTACATCAAATCCAGTAAAACTTCTTATTGTGGGTAATTTACTTTACATACAAATGCTGTCAAAAGTATCAACACAGCTATTCAAATAGTGATGCTGTCTTATAGTTGATTTGAAAGTGAATTCTCACCAGTAAATACAGAAATTCAAACTTGGTTCATCTATACATATGTCCACTCGCTCAAACCTGAAAGAATAAGGAATGATCTTTCAAGTGATCTATGAGTCAGAAGAATGTTAGTTTGGAGACAATTTGTCTACATGCTTTGTTGCAAGTAATGTACATTTTATAAAAAAAAAAAAAAATCGGTGCTTTGGCTTCAACAAAAGGTTTTATTTAAGTAAAGCATATATTCAAAAAGTACAAAAATCTCACGTGCACAGTTCTATGTAATCCTGATGTGAAACCAGATAACTATTATCCAGTTTAAAAATTAATATTTTTAGTATCCTGGAAGATATATTCATGTGCCTTTCTAAATGTTCTTTTCACCTTAAATTCCAGTGGGAATCATTATCCTGAACCCTAAAAAGTGAGAATTTTTCTGAGTTTGAATTTAATGCAAATATGTAATTTTGCTTCTGGAATCTTTCACTCAATATAATACTGAAACCCATTTATGTTGTCATCATGTGTAGCAGTATTGTGGAATCTGGCCAGCAGCCCTCAGTGCAATGGGGCTCTCTCTTCGCTCCCAGGCAGATCGGCAGGGTCAAGAAATAATAGACACACACAAGATAGTAAAAGCTGGGTCCAGGGGGGTCACCACCTTCTGGTCCTGCGGTGCTGCCAATGCACTGGATATACCAGCATTTATTATTAAGTTTAGTGAGGGTGGGGGTAGGTTAGTGAGGGATTTAGAGTCATTTGATTATGAGTTGAGGTGGTCACATGGGGATGAAGCAATTCTTTAACATAACGTCTATATGCAGAAGTATGGTATACAGAGATAACAATTTACAATATAGTGTGTTCATCAGTAATTTGTAACAGAGCCTTAGAACAGAAACACAGTCTTTCCACAACCTATGATTAGCAAGATATTAATCAACAGTAACAGTTGCAGCAAAAGCTGGTTACAAACATTCCATAGAAACGGGATGTGAAGCTAGACAACTGGTTAGATCAGAAATCCTCAGAAGGGAGTATGCCTTAACCCCAAGGAGGCCTAGAGGAGCCTGTGGCAAGATGAGGGCGTTTATAGTCCTATCTTATCCATATGAACAGGCGCCCCTCATGCGTCCATTTGTAGGCTCTCCACGAGGGTCGCATTCCATTCCCAGAGCTATGAACATCTGCTTTTCTGGGACAGGAATCTTGGTGATGTGAAACCTCCCTGACTACACGTCCGTTCACAGGCTTTCTGCAGGGGGAAGCACATCACACACTGTTGGCTCATTTTGGCAGCCCAACCTGGCATTGTCTTTACACAATCCTGCATGTAATTTTGTATTTACAATAATCAGGAGCATTTCATCTTTTCTTCTTTAGCAATAGTTTCAGGGGGTCTCCCTACATAGAAGTAGTTCATACAATTTTATTAACTAACATTTTATTCAGTAAATATATCAATACCTACTGTACTGTTGACACACATTTGTTTTTCTTTTTTCCATTTTTTGAATGGTTTAATTTATGCTTATTTTGACTTTCTTGACCCATTTTTGGTGAAAACGTGTGCTCAATTTGTCAGGTACATATGTAAAAGTAGAATTATTTAATCTCGGATATGCATATCTACTGTTTTAGCAGTTAATACTAAAGACTTCCAAAGTAACTGTAAAAAGTTAAATGGATGTCATCAGCGTATGAGACCTTTTTTTTTCTATGTCCTCTCTGAAACTTGGCATTATTGGTCTAATTAAATTTTATTTGCACCATTTTGGTGTGTATGTAGTGGTATATTGTGGTTTCAACTATAATTTATTTTATTACTAATAAATTTATGTTCAAGTATTTGTTTCCTTTAGAGCATCATATTTTGTAAAATGTCTTTTCATGTATCTTTGATAATATTTTTATTGGATTGTCTTTTCCTGTTTTTATGACTTTAATTCAATTTTTTTTTTTTTTTTTGAGATGGAGTTTCACTCTTGTCTCCCAGGCTGGAGTATAGTGGCACAGTCTTGGCTCACTGCAACCTCTGCCTCCCAGGTTCAAGTGATTCTCCTACTTCAGCTTCGCGAGTAGCTGGGATTACAAGCACCTGCCACCACACCCAGCAAATTTTTGTATTTTTAGTGGAGATGGGGTTTCATCATGTTGGCCAGGCTTGTCTTGAACTCCTGGCCTCACATGATCCACCTGCTTCGGCCTCCCAAAGTGCTGGGATTACAGGCATGAGCCACTGTGCCCGGCCAATTTTTTTAAGTTGACAAAAATTTATGAGACTTGTTTTCTGACCTAACATATGACCTATCCAGAAGAATAATCTGTGTATGTCTGAAAATAATGTGTATTCTTCCTCTGTTGGGTGGAATGTTATGTGTGTCTGTTAGGTTAATTTGGTCTAAAGTATTGTTTAAGTCCAATGTTTCCTTATTGATTTTCTGTCTGAATGATCTTTCCATTGTTGAAAGTGGGGTTTTAAATTCCCCTACTGTTATTTTATTGCAGTCTGTCTCTGTTTTCAGATCTATTTATACTTGCTATATATATTCAGAGACTCTGGAGGTTGGTGCAAATATATTTACAACTGTTATATCCTTTTGATGAATTGACACCTTTATCATAATGTAATGATAGTCTTTGGCTCTTTTTCCAATTTTTTACTTAAAGTCTATTTTATCTGATATAACTATAGGTAACCCTGCTCTCTTTTGGTTTCTATTTGCATGAAATATCTGTTTTCATTCCTTCACTTTCAATATACATGTGTCCTTAATTGTGAAATGGGTCTCTTGTAGGCAACTTACAACTGTATTCTTCCTTCTTTTATTTTTTTCCTCCTTCCTTCCTTCCTTCCTTCCTTCCTTCCTTCCTTCCTTCCTTCCTTCCTTCCTTTCTTTCTTTCTTTCTTTCTCTTTCCTTTTTCTTTCTCTCTCTCTTTCTTTCCTTCTTATCTCTCTCTCTCTTTCTTTCTTCCCATTCAACCACTCTATTTTGATTAAAGTATTTAATCCACTTAAATTCTAATCATTATTGATAGATAAGAACTTACTCCTGCTATCTCATTAATCACTTTCTGGTAAATTTGTAGATTCTTTGTTTGTTTCTTCCTCTCTTGCTGTCCCTGTGATTAGATTATTTTCTGTGGTAGTATTCTTTGATTCTTCACTTTTCAATTTTTTGTGTATCTACTACATTTTTGGGGGCGGTGTTTGTGGTTACCTTGTGGCTTACATAAAACATCTTATACTTATAACAAGATCTTTTAAGTAATTAACAATGTAACTTGGAGTCTGGCTTGCTTTGCCAGTGGGTATAGTGACTGAGGCATGGGAACTCTCAGTGCAACCATAGAGCCTAGAGGACAGATACACACAGAGCTATAATGGCTCCAGTGTCCATGGCATAGTCTGGCTTTCCATGGTGACTGAATTGGTTTCTGGAACACAGGTGTATGCAGAGGCAACTTGGCTTAGGTTCCAGCAGTATGCACTCACTCACTATGAGCATGAGTCTGGCACCTAAGGCATAGGTGCATACAGCACAGCTACAGAGACAAGGTCGAGAACTTGAGTGTTCTCTTAGATACAGAAGGCTGGGGCATGAGTGAGGTCTCTATGAGTAATCTTGTGCCTGCAGCTTGGTTTCACAAAGAGATTATGGCTCTTGGGCCAACGGTGGCACCTATGGCAGTGGCTCCAGTGTCTTGAGACATGAGAGAGTGCCACTCATCACAGGGCCAAAATTTGGGGTTTGGACACTCACTGTGTGGCTGCAACTCATGGGTCAGAGACACCCACATAGAGTTGGGAGAGGTGGCTACTAAAGTCCCTGGGTGTCACAGCAGTGTGCTTGTTGAGAAGAATATGAGTCACTTTTCTCTCTGAAAAGTTCTCCAAAAGGAATGCCTCTTGGTTACTACAGTGACAAAAGATTTTCATGTCCTCTGCTGAGCAGGCCGCTGGGGACCACAAATGTTCTTTCCAAGTGATTTGCAAGATCCAACTTTCTTCTCTATTTGTAGTCATCTCCAGTGGTCTCAGGTACAGTAATTTCATCAGTGACATTTTCTGTGCTGATAATCTTCATTGTTTTACTACACTGTGCTACTGCAGATTCTTAAATGAGTGTTTGAGTACTTCTGGGATTATTTTGGTTTGTGAATAGATGTCTATAGCTGTTACTTTGTCTGAGTATAAAAACTTGTATCTCCTACTTCATAATCTTGGTTATGTAACTCTAAGTTGTCTTGGTCTTTTTATTATTTATGTGTGGGAATTTATGTAGTGGGTACTACCTTTATTGATATGTGAGTTCTATATTAATGTTATTTACATAAATAAATATATATATAGTTAGTATTGTTATCCATGATGTTTAAATATTATCTTCATTAATCTTTAAAAAGTGAACTTTTTATTCTATACATTTTAAATTTCCCCCAAATTATGGAGATATCAAAGAGTCCCCATATATTTTGTACCCACTTTCCTCTATTAAACATATCTTAAATTAGTATGACATATTTGTTATAATTAGTAAATCAGTATTGATATATCTAACTAAAGTCCACAGTTTATTCAGATTTGCCTTATTTTTATCACATTTTTTTCTGTTGTAGAATTTTGTCCATGGTAGCACATTACATATATTCAACATGTCTCTTGGACTCTGTATTATTACATTCTTACATTGCTATAAAAAATACATTGCTATAAAAAATACCTGAGACTGGGTAATTTATAAATAAAACAGATTTCATTGGCTCATGGTTCTGCAGGCTGTACAGGACGTGTGGCTGGGGAGGCCTCAGAAGACTTATAATCATAATGGAAAGCGAAGGGGAAGCAGGAACATTTTACATTGCTAAAGCAAGAGGAAAAGAGAGAAGGTGGAGGTGCTATACACTTTTAAACAACCAGATCTTGTGATAAATCACTCGATATCATGAGAACAGGACCTAAGAAGAAATCCACTCCACCACACATCAGGCCCCACTTCCAACATTGGGATTACAATTTGATATGAGGTATGAGTGGAGATGCAGACATAAACCATATAATTCTGCCTTTGGCCCTCCCAAAATCTCATGTTCTTCTCAAATAACAAAATTCAATCATGACTTTCCAACACTCTCCCAAAGTCTTAACTCATTTTAGCATTAACTCAAAAGTTCAAAGTCCAAAGTCTCATCTGAGAGAAGCATAGTCCCTTCAACCTGTGAGCTTACAAAATCAAAGGCAAGTGAGCTGCTTCCAAGATACAATGGGAGTATAGGCATTGAGTAAGTATTCTTTTTCCAGTGACTTTCCTGTTGTGGCAAGGCAGTTATTAAATCTTAAAGCTCCAGAATAATCACTTTTGACTTCACGCCTCATATCCAAGGTACATTATGCAAGAGGTAGGCTCCCAAGGCCTTGAGCAGCTCTGCCCCTGTGGCTTTGCAGGGCTCTGCCCTCACAGCTGCTCTCAAAGGTTGGCACTGAGTGCCTGTGGCTTTTTCAGGTGCACTGTGCAAGCTGCCAGTGTAGCTACCATTTTGGGGACTGAATGACAGTGTCTTTTTTCTCACAGCTCCACTGGGCAGTGCCCCAGTGGGAACTGTGTGTGGGGGCTCCAACCCCACATTTTTCCTCTGTACTGCCCTAGTAGAGGTTCTCCATGAGGGCTCCACCACTGCAGCAAGCTTCTGCCTGGACATCTAGGGTTTTCCATATATCCTCTGAAATCTAGACAGAGGTTTCCAAACCTCAATTCTTGATGTCTGTGCACTCGCAGGCTCAACACCCCATGGAACTGCCATGTCTTGGGGCTTGCACCCTCTGAAGCCATGGGCTAAGCTGTACCTTGACCCCTTTTAGCCACTGCTAGACCTGAAATGGCTGGGATTCAGGACATCATATCCCTAGGCTAGACAGAGCAGTGGGAACCCTGGGATAGGCTCATGAAATAATTCTTCCCTCCTAACCTTCTGGGCCTGTGATGGGGCGGGCTGCTGCACAGGTCTCTGAAATGCCTTTGAGGCCTTGTTCCCATTGTCTTAGCTATTAACAGTTGACCCATCTTTACTTATGCAAATTTCTGCAGCAGGCTGGAATTCTTCCCTTGAAAATGGGTTTTTCTTTTCTACTGCATGGCCAGGCTGCAAATTTTTCAAACTCTTATGATCTGCTTCCTTTTTAAATGTAAGTTCCAGTTTTACATCATTTCTTTGCTCATGAATATGAGATTAGGCTGCTAAAGGCAGCCAGGCCAAATCTTGAACTAATTGCTGCATATAAATGACTTCTACCAGATACCCTAAATCATCACTCTCAAGTTCTAAAGATTCCTAGGACAGGGAACCAATATAACCAAGTTATTTGCTAATGTATAACAAAAATGACCTTTACTCCAGTTCCCAGTAACTTCCTTATCTCCACCTGAGATCTCCTCATCCTAGACGTCATTGCACATATCTCTACTATTTTGGACACAACAATTTAACAGGTCTCTAGGAAGTTCCAAATGTTCTTTCATCTTCCTGTTTTTTTCTGAGCCTTCAGAACTCTTCCAACATCTGCTCATTACTGAGTTCCAAAGTTGTTTCTACATTTTCAGATATCTTTATAGTAATACCCCACTCTTAAGTACCAGTTTTCTGAATTAGTCTGTTCTCACATTGCTATAAAGAAATACCTGAGACTGGGTAATTTATAAGTAAGAGATTTAATTGGCTCATTATTTTGCAGGCTATACAGGAACAGGAAGCATGACTATGGAGCCATCAATCATGGTGGAAAGCAAAGGGGAAACAGGCACATCTTTCATGACTGGAGCAGGAGGACGAGAACAAGGTTGGAGGTGCTATACACTTTTAAACAACCAGATCTTGGAATAACTCACTCACTATCATGAGAACAGCAATAAAGGGGAAATCTTCCCCCATGAGTCAATCACCTCTCACCAGTTCGCACTTTCAAAATTGGGAATTACAAATTGACATGAGATTTGGGTGGAGACACAGACTCAAACAATTACAGGTTTCTTTTGTCTGTGACAGAATATTTCTGCCTCATGTTTCCCTTTCTTTCCTTCTAGGACCTCAATCAACATACAAAAAGTAGATCTATTCTCTATTTTCTGCCTTTTTGTTTTCCCTATATAAATCTAGCTAATTTTTTGGATCTATTTTTTATTTTATTAATTCACTCCTTCTGAGAGTTTAATATGCTACTAAATCTATTTCTTGCATCATTTATTTAATGTATTTTGTTTTTAAATTATAAAATTTTATTTAGTTTATATTTGCAGTTTTCAGTTTTATGTTAAAAAAGGAATCTTGTCGGAGGGGGCGGAGCAAGATGGCCGAATAGGAACAGCTCCAGTCTCCAACTCACAGCGCGAGCCACACAGAAGACCGGTGATTTCTGCATTTTCAACTGAGGTACTGGGTTCATCTCACTGGGGAGTGCCGGACGATCGGTGCTGGTCAGCTGCTGCAGCCCGACCAGCGAGAGCTGAAGCAGGGCGAGGCATCCCCTCACCTGGGAAGCGCAAGGGGGAAGGGAATCCCTTTTCCTAGCCAGGGGAACTGAGACACACAACACCTGGAAAATCGGGTAACTCCCACCCCAATACTGCGCTTTAAGCAAACAGGCACACCAGGAGATCATATCCCACACCTGGCCGGGAGGGTCCCACACCCACGGAGCCTCCCTCATTGCTAGCACAGCAGTCTGTGATCTACCGGCAAGGCAGCAGCGAGGCTGGGGGAGGGGCGCCCGCCATTGCTGAGGCTTAAGTAGGTAAACAAAGCTGCTGGGAAGCTCGAACTGGGTGGAGCTCACAGCAGCTCAAGGAAACCTGCCTGTCTCTGTAGACTCCACCTCTGGGGACAGGGCAATAACAAACACAGCCAAAACCTCTGCAGACGCAAACGACTCTGTCTGACAGCTTTGAAGAGAGCAGTGGATCTCCCAACACGGAGGTTGAGATCTGAGAAGCGACAGACTCCCTGCTCAAGTGGGTCCCTGACCCCTGAGTAGCCCGACTGGGAGACATCCCCCACTAGGGGCAGTCTGACACCCCACACCTCACAGGGTGGAGTACACCCCAGAGAGGAAGCTTCCAAAGCAAGAATCAGACAGGTACACTCGCTGTTCAGAAATATTCTATCTTCTGCAGCCTCTGCTGCTGATACCCAGGCAAACAGGGTCTGGAGTGGACCTCAAGCAATCTCCAACAGACCTACAGCTGAGGGTCCTGACTGTTAGAAGGAAAACTATCAAACAGGAAGGACACCTACACCAAAACCCCATCAGTACATCACCATCATCAAAGACCAGAGGCAGATAAAACCACAAAGATGGGGAAAAAGCAGGGCAGAAAAGCTGGAAATTCAAAAAATAAGAGCGCATCTCCCCCGGCAAAGGAGCGCAGCTCATCGCCAGCAACGAATCAAAGCTGGACAGAGAATGACTTTGACGAGATGAGAGAAGAAGGCTTCAGTCCATCAAATTTCTCAGAGCTAAAGGAGGAATTACGTACCCAGCGCAAAGAAACTAAAAATCTTGAAAAAAAAGTGGAAGAATTGATGGCTAGAGTAATTAATGCAGAGAAGGTCATAAACGAAATGAAAGAGATGAAAACCATGACACGAGAAATACGTGACAAATGCACAAGCTTCAGTAACTGACTCGATCAACTGGAAGAAAGAGTATCTGCGATTGAGGATCAAATGAATGAAATGAAGCGAGAAGAGAAACCAAAAGAAAAAAGAAGAAAAAGAAATGAACAAAGCCTGCAAGAAGTATGGGATTATGTAAAAAGACCAAATCTACGTCTGATTGGGGTGCCTGAAAGTGAGGGGGAAAATGGAACCAAGTTGGAAAACACTCTTCAGGATATCATCCAGGAGAACTTCCCCAACCTAGTAGGGCAGGCCAACATTCAAATCCAGGAAATACAGAGAACGCCACAAAGATACTCCTCGAGAAGAGCAACTCCAAGACACATAATTGCCAGATTCACCAAAGTTGAAATGAAGGAAAAAATCTTAAGGGCAGCCAGAGAGAAAGGTCGGGTTACCCACAAAGGGAAGCCCATCAGACTAACAGCAGATCTCTCGGCAGAAACTCTCCAAGCCAGAAGAGAGTGGGGGCCAATATTCAACATTCTTAAAGAAAAGAATTTTAAACCCAGAATTTCATATCCAGCCAAACTAAGTTTCATAAGTGAAGGAGAAATACAATCCTTTACAGATAAGCAAATGCTTAGAGATTTTGTCACCACTAGGCCTGCCTTACAAGAGACCCTGAAGGAAGCACTAAACATGGAAAGGAACAACCGGTACCAGCCATTGCAAAAACATGCCAAAATGTAAAGACCATCGAGGCTAGGAAGAAACTGCATCAACTAACGAGCAAAATAACCAGTTAATATCATAATGGCAGGATCAAGTTCACACATAACAATCTTAACCTTAAATGTAAATGGACTAAATGCTCCAATTAAAAGACACAGACTGGCAAACTGGATAAAGAGTCAAGATCCATCAGTCTGCTGTATTCAGGAGACCCATCTCACACGCAGAGACATACATAGGCTCAAAATAAAGGGATGGAGGAAGATTTACCAAGCAAATGGAGAACAAAAAAAAGCGGGGGTTGCAATACTAGTCTCTGATAAAACAGACTTTAAACCATCAAAGATCAAAAGAGACAAAGAAGGCCATTACATAATGGTAACGGGATCAATTCACCAGGAAGAGCTAACTATCCTAAATATATATGCACCCAATACAGGAGCACCCAGATTCATCAAGCAAGTCCTTAGAGACTTACAAAGAGACTTAGACTCCCATACAATAATAATGGGAGACTTCAACACTCCACTGTCAACATTAGACAGATCAACGAGACAGAAAGTTAACAAGGATATCCAGGAATTGAACTCATCTCTGCAGCAAGCAGACCTAATAGACATCTATAGAACTCTCCACCCTAAATCAATAGAATATACATTCTTCTCAGCACCACATCGTACTTACTCCAAAATCGACCACGTAATTGGAAGTAAAGCACTCCTCAGCAAATGTACAAGAACAGAAATTATAACAAACTGTCTCTCAGACCACAGTGCAATCAAACTAGAACTCAGGACTAAGAAACTCAATCAAAACCGCTCAACTACATGGAAACTGAACAACCTGCTCCTGAATGACTACTGGGTTCATAACGAAATGAAGGCAGAAATAAAGATGTTCTTTGAAACCAATGAGAACAAAGATACAACATACCAGAATCTCTGGGACACATTTAAAGCAGTGTGTAGAGGGAAATTTATAGCACTAAATGCCCACAAGAGAAAGCAGGAAAGATCTAAAATTGACACTCTAACATCGCAATTAAAAGAACTAGAGAAGCAAGAGCAAACACATTCGAAAGCTAGCAGAAGGCTAGAAATAACTAAGATCAGAGCAGAACTGAAGGAGATAGAGACACAAAAAACTCTCCAAAAAATCACTGAATCCAGGAGTTGGTTTTTTGAAAAGATCAACAAAATTGACAGACCACTAGCAAGACTAATAAAGAAGAAAAGAGAGAAGAATCAAATCGACGCAATTAAAAATGATAAAGGGGATATCACCACCGACCCCACAGAAATACAAACTACCATCAGAGAATACTATAAACACCTCTACGCAAATAAACTGGAAAATCTAGAAGAAACGGATAATTTCCTGGACACTTACACTCTTCCAAGACTAAACCAGGAAGAAGTTGAATCCCTGAATAGACCAATAGCAGGCTCTGAAATTGAGGCAATAATTAAGAGCCTACCAACCAAAAAAAGTCCAGGACCAGATGGATTCACAGCTGAATTCTACCAGAGGTACAAGGAGGAGTTGGTACCATTCCTTCTGAAACTATTCCAATCAATAGAAAAAGAGGGAATCCTCCCTAACTCATTTTATGAGGCCAACATCATCCTGATACCAAAGCCTGGCAGAGACACAACAAAAAAAGAGAATTTTAGACCAATATCCCTGATGAACATCGATGCAAAAATCCTCAATAAAATACTGGCAAACCGGATTCAGCAACACATCAAAAAGCTTATCCACCATGATCAAGTGGGCTTCATCCCTGGGATGCAAGGCTGGTCCAACATTCGCAAATCAATAAACATAATCCAGCATATAAACAGAACCAAAGACAAGAACCACATGATTATCTCAATAGATGCAGAAAAGGCTTTTGACAAAATTCAACAGCCCTTCATGCTAAAAACGCTCAATAAATTCGGTATTGATGGAACATATCTCAAAATAATAAGAGCTATTTATGACAAACCCACAGCCAATATCATACTGAATGGGCAAAAACTGGAGCATTACCTTTGAAAACTGGCACAAGACAGGGATGCCCTCTCTCACCACTCCTATTCAACATAGTGTTGGAAGTTCTGGCTAGGGCAATCAGGCAAGAGAAAGAAATCAAGGGTATTCAGTTAGGAAAAGAAGAAGTCAAATTGTCCCTCTTTGCAGATGACATGATTGCATATTTAGAAAACCCCAATGTCTCAGCCCAAAATCTCCTTAAGCTGATAAGCAACTTCAGCAAAGTCTCAGGATACAAAATTAATGTGCAAAAATCACAAGCATTCTTATACACCAGTAACAGACAAACAGAGAGTCAAATCATGAATGAACTCCCATTCACAATAGCTTCAAAGAGAATAAAATACCTAGGAATCCAACTTGCAAGGGATATAAAGTACCTCTTCAGGGAGAACTGGAAACCACTGCTCAGTGAAATAAAAGAGGACACAAACAAATGGAAGAACATACCATGCTCATGGATAGAAATAATCAATATCGTGAAAATGGCCACACTGCCCAAGGTAATTTATAGATTCAATGCCATCCCCATTAAGCTACCAATTACTTTCTTCACAGAATTGGAGAAAACTGCTTTAAAGTTCATATGGAACCAAAAAAGACCCCGCATTGCCAAGACGATCCTAAGCCAAAAGAAAAAAGCTGGAGGCATCACGCTACCTGACTTCAAACTATACTACAAGGCTGCAGTAACGAAAACACCATGGTACTCGTACCAAAACAGAGATATAGACCAATGAAACAGAACAGAGCTCTCAGAAAAAATACCACACATCTACAGCCATCTGAAATTTGACAAACCTGAGAGAAACAAGAAATGGGCAAAGGATTCCCTATTTAATAAATGGTGCTGGGAAAATTGGCTAGCCATAAGTAGAAGAAAGCTGAAACTGGTTCCTTTCCTTACTCCTTATACAAAAATTAATTCAAGATGGATTAAAGACTTAAATGTTAGACCTAAAACCATCAAAACCCTATAAGAAAACCTAGGTAATACCATTCAGGACATAGGGATGGGTAAGGACTTCATGTCTAAAACACCAAAAGCAACAGCAACAAAAGCCAAAATTGACAAATGGGATCTCATTAAACTAAAGAGCTTTTGCACAGCAAAAGAAACTACCATCAGAGTGAACAGGCAACCTACAGAATGGAAGAAAATTTTTGCAATCTACTCATCTGACAAAGGACTAATATCCAGAACCTACAAAGAACTCAAACAAATTTACAAGAAAAAATAAACAACCTCATCAAAAAGTGGGCAAAGGATATGAACAGACAGTTCTCAAAAGAAGACTTTCATACAGCCAACAGACACATGAAAAAATGCTCATCATCACTTGCCATCAGAGAAATGCAAATCAAAACCACAATGAGATACCATTTCACACCAGTTAGAATGGCAATCATTAAAACATCAGGAAACAACAGGTGCTGGAGAGGATGTGGAGAAATAGGAACACTTTTATACTGTTGGTGGGACTGTAAACTAGTTCAACCATTATGGAAAACAGTGTGGCGATTCCTCAAGCATCTAGAACTAGAAATACCGTTTGACCCAGCCATCCCATTACTGGGTATATACCCAAAGGATTATAAATCATGCTGCTATAAAGACACATGTACACATATGTTTATTGCAGCACTATTCACAATAGCCAAGACTTGGAATCAACCAAATGTCCACCAGTGACAGACTGGATTAAGAAAATATGGCACATATACACCATGGAATACTATGCAGTCATAAAAAAGGATGAGTTTGTGTCCTTTGCAGGGACATGGATGCAGCTAGAAATCATCATTCTCAGCAACTATCACAAGAACAGAAAAGTAAACACCGCATATTCTCACTCATAGGTGAAAATTGAACAATGAGATCACTTGGACACAGGAAGGGGAACATCACACACTGGGGCCTATTATGGCGAGCAGGTAAGGGGGCGGGATAGCATTAGGAGATATACCTAATGTAAATGACGAGTTAATGGGTGCAGCACACCAACATGGTACATGTATACATATGTAACAAACCTGCACGTTGTGCACATGTACCCTAGAACTTAAAGTATAATAATCAGAAAAAAAAAGAAAAAGAAAAAGATTGTGTTTCTTTGGATCTTCTTTATTATTTTGTTCTTTATTAGTCCATATAGTACTCTATGAATCTTATTCTTGCATTCAATAAAACAATTCCTGGATTCCTTGATGTTCTGTATACTTTTTTGTGGCTCTGTTTTCTTCAGTTCAGCTCTCATTTTGATAATTTCTTGTCGTCTGCTAGCTTTGGGATTGGTTTGCTCTTGTTTCTGTAGGTGGAATGTGAGGTTGTAAATTTGAGATCTTTCTAACTTTTTGATGTTGGTGTTTAGTGCTATAAACTTTTGTCTTAACACTTCTTTAGCTGTGTCTTTGAGATTATGGTATGTTTTATCTTTGTTCTCATTGGTTTCAAGTAATTTATTGATTTCTACCTTGATTTCATTGTTTACCCAAAAGTCATGCAGGAGCCGGTTGTTTAATTTCCATGTCATTGTATGGGTTTGAGTAATTTTTTGGTGTTTCTATTTTCATAGTTCTGTGATCCAAGAGTGTGTTCAAACATATTTTAAATAATCAACATCTAATCATTAGTTAAGTAGAACGATTAAAGAACAAATGATGTTACTCTGAATTTGAAAACTAATCACAAGTTTTCTTTTGCATACACTACTGTAGAGAAACTAGTGGAGATGTACAAAATGACTTGTGCAAATGTAAGCATGAACTTTTTTTCAGTCAAAGAAATACTGGAATGTGAACTCAAAAAAGAGATGCATACACTATTTTTCAGTGCATTTGAATATTTTATTGTAAATGAGTTCTGCAGATGATATAATTCACATAGCTAGTATTATCTTAAGTTCAATAGCGTGTAAAGGGTCAAACTCACCTAATTGTTAATGTTAAATTTTTACAGGGAGTCACTATGTCTACACATTTGGAGAAAATAAAGTTCTATTGAAAAATTAGGATTAATTTAGATGTTGTCTTTAAAATATACCATTTGTAATACTATTGCATAGATTTTAAAAATTGGCTCACATGTTTTAAGCTTTCCCTTTCCCATAAAGTAAACTTTTGTTTGAATAGAGGTGTTCAATATAAAAACGCTGCTTTTTAAATTATTCAGCACTTGTTATAATTATCTATGTTAACTTCAATGTGTAGACAATGCAATATTCTTACATTTTCATTGCAAATTCAAGATTTTGCAATAACACCTATTAATTAATCTAAATTGGCCACCCTGAAATAAAGGTTTCAGTGTGATAATTTTTTATATGTGAGAATAAAACTTGGTGTTTTTTTACAGCTAATTATTATAAAGGCAATTTTAACAATTTTCTTCACAAAGGAATGTAGAATCAGTTAAACTTTGGGTGCTAATTAAATTAACAAATTTTCAATGCCACAAGGAAGCACAGATAAAGTTACAAACAACACTGATTATTTCCAGACTTCAATTTTCTGACCTGTTGTCATTATTATGCACAGGTCTCTAGGTTCTCTTAAGATAATGCATAGCTTATTTAAAAGTAAATTTCCAGTGATGTCAGTAAAAATGGGAGAGTATAAAACTACCAAAGTCCATTGTTCCACAAAAGAATGTATTTATATGGCATAAACTGACACAATCACATTTAGAAGAGCTCTGAGAACTAATCAAAAATTCACAGCAACAAGGTAAATATTTTTAAAAATCTGAATTTCATTAAGAAAATTTTGCGTTTTACCCACCCCATACTTCTCACGTTGACAGCAGCCTTAAAGAATATTGTCTACATCTGGTTATAAATTCCTAGTGATGGAGAGAGACAATAAATCATATACCCCAAGAATTATAGTTTTTTAAATTTGTATTTATTTATTTATTTATTTATTTATTTATTTATTTATTTTTTACCTATTTGGTGACACGCTGAAGTATCAGCTAAAAGGGCTTTTTTTTTTTTTAAAGACAGAGTTTTGCTCTTGTTGCCCAGGCTACAGTGCAATAGCACGATTTCGGTTCCCTGCAATGTCTGCCTCCCGGGTTCAAGCGATTCTCCTGTCTCAGCCTCTGGAGTAGCTGGGATTACAGGCGTGCGCCACCACGCCCAGCTAATATTTTGTATTTTTTGTACAGACAGGGTTTCACCATGTTAGTCAGGCTGGTCTTGAACTCCTGATCTCAGGTGATCCAACCGCCTTGGCCTTCCAAAATGCTGGGATTTCAGGCATGAGCCACCAGTCCCGGCCAGGGCTTCCCTTTATTTCACCTAGCTCAGTACTCTAGCAGGGCTGAAGTGGCTACCCTCAGGGAATATTGTGGGAAACATTTAAAAGTAGGTGCATTATTTGTTGCCACATAGGACAATGGATAGAAGTGGGGTAAATGATAGACAAACTAAAATGATTGAGAAAAAAGTCTGGTTACTGAGACACATTGGGAGTAAGGGATTTAAAAACTGCCACATATTTTCTGGGAATCTAAGATGTCATGTGCATGCCCAGGACTGGCATGTATTCAGAAATTGCATGAGAAGTCCCTAAACTTTTGCCTTTGGCTGACCTTTGGGAGACTCACAGGCGAAAAAACGAAGGCAAAGTTAGCTTTGGGAGACTCACAAGCAAGAAATGAAGGAAAAGTAGAGTTTTAAACTGCCAGGTCAAGTGTTGAAAGCATAACTCAACACAAATGCAGAGTCAATCTGCACAACTGGGAGGTTTTTGTTATAATTTTTTCAGACATGTAAAGAAATATCTGTTGAGTCACTAGTTTGTTGCTAAGCTAATGTTAAACAGGTTTTAGTGGTGACGTACAACAGATAATACGTACTTTGCAAAATCAGTTCAGACAAGTCAATAAAGAAAAAAACAACTGCAATAAGCAACAACAACAAAGTTTGGAGCCAGAACAATCTAATTTCCAGAGTTGCCATATTACAATGCACCAAATATCCAGTTTACCAGAAAAAATATAAAGCAGGCAAAAAAAAAATTAAAAAATATTGCTTTTACACAGCAGAAAACAAAACAAAACAAAACGGAAAAAACTACTAAAATTGGTGCCTGCAAAGACCCTGACACTGGATTTCTAAACAAAATTTTAAATCAACCATTTAGAATATGATCAATGAATAAACAGAAACTCTATACAAAGAAATAAAGGAATGTATGAGAATGTCTAACCAAATTGAGAACATTAGTTAGTAAGGAGATAGATATAACCAAAATGAACCAAATAAAAAATTTTGAGTTAAAAAGTACAATAATTGAAATCAAATAATTACTGGAGTAGTTCAACAGCAGTTTTAAGCACACCAATAAAGGATGAAGGATCTTGAAAACAGTTAATTGAGATTATTTAGGCTGAGAAACAAAGATTTTTACAAAAATTTAAAATACACATGATATAACAAATTAATCAATGTATGCGTGATGTAGTTCCAGAAGTAAGTACAGAGATAGAAAAGACATAAATATAATTTGAAAAAACAGCTCTCAAAATAGTCCAAAATTAGGTTATAGACATAATTCGAAATATCAAGAAACTCAATAAACCCTCAGTAGAATATTCTCAAAGACATACACTTTGAGAAACATATCAAACTCTCAAAAAACAAAGACAAAAAGATAATTTTTTAAAACAGCAAGACACAAGCAGCTTGCCACTTACAAGAGAATCTCAATAATAGCTGACTTCTCATCAGAAACCATGGAGCTCAGAAGACAGTGGCAATGTATGTTAAGTGTTCAAAGAAAAAAATCTGTCAATCAACAATTTTATATTTGTTAAAATTACCCTTCAAAAATTAAAGAGAATTTAAGTCACTTTTACATAAACTAAATCTGAAAGAATGCTACGGACTGAATGTTTGTGCCCTCCCTAAATTAAATGATATATAAATTCTCATTGTGCCTATATTTGAATGTAGGGTAACTAAAAAGGTGATTAAAATTAAATGAGGTCATGAAAACAGAACCCTGATCTTATAGGATAAATGGGTTTGTGAGAAGAGACACCAGAGAGCAGTTTCTCCCTCTCTCTCCCTCTCTCTCTCTCCCCTCTCTCTTTCTTCCCATCTCCACAAGTGCACAAAATAAAGTTCATGGGATAATAAAGTGATCCTCTGCAAGCAAAGCATAGAGCCCTTACCAGAAACAAATTCCTGTGCAAAAATTAATAATGGGATTGCTTTATCTTGATGGCCACACAACATATAAATATGTAAGTTGTGACAAGAACAGTAGAGAATCAGAGCTATATAGGAACATGGATTTTGTAAACTATTAAAGCTAAGTTTGTAGTAATTAAAACTACATTGTTAGCACTTTAAGATATACCTAGTAATACCCAAAGAAAACCCCTGGAAAAATTACCCCAAAAATATGCAGAACAAAAGTTAAGAAAGAAATCTAACAGGTGCATGCATACACAAACAAATAAAACATTAAAAAATGTAATGAAGAAAATGAGAAACAAAAATGACATAAGATATACAGATTAATGATAGCAAACTTGGATATCAATTTTTTAATAATTTTTAAAAATGTAAATGAAATGAACTCTTCAATTAGAAGGCACATAGTTGCATAAAGGATAAAAAGAATTAATCAACTATCCGAGGTCAGTAAGAGACACACTTAAGAACCCAAACCATAAATTGATTAAATGTAAAAGAATGGAAAAGTATATTTCATACAAACAGAGCCAATGAGAGTTGAAGTGGCTACACTAATAGCAAATATAAAAGACTTTAAAGCAAAAATTCTTACAAGACAATAAATACATTATACAATGATAACGAATTCCACTAATCACAAAGATATTTTAATTATAAATATACACACAACAAAAGAGTCAAAATATATGAAGTATAATCATTAGATTGAGAGGAAAAGTACATTGTTCTAAAATAATAGCAGCATATTTCAAAATCTACTTTTAATAATGGAAAAAATATAGAAAATGTAAACAAGGAAATAGAAGACTTGAAAAAAACTATAAACATATCATACCTAAAATATATAGAGAGAGCAACCTAGCCCATATTACAAAGTAGGTTTTATTCCCAAATTCACAAAAAAATTTCATGGATAGACAATATTTTATATGTGATAAAACATGTCTCAATAGATTTTGTGTAACTGAAATCTTAAAAAGAACTTTACCTTACCACACACACACACACACACACACACACAAATAAAATTGAAAATCAGTAACTGAAGGAAATCTGGAAAGTTCAGAAATTAAAGAAAAAACCTCTCTTAGACGCTTATTTTAAAAAATTACAAGAAAATTAGCAAACTAATTTAGATAAATTTAAAAAAACGCACAAAACTTATGAGATGAAGTAAAAACAGCACTTAAAGAAAAATATACAACCATAAATGCTATGTTAAAAATAGAGAAGAACCTCAAATCAATACCCTTACTATACACCTTAAGTAACTAGAAAAAGAAAACAAATTGAAAAACAACCGTAAGGAATAAAATAATAAAGACTATAATAGGATGAATGAAATAGAGAATATGAAAGCAATAGAGGGAATCAACAATACCAAAAGTTGTTTTTTAAAAAGATTAGCAATTAAGTTATTAAACTGTATGTAGACTGACCATGATTAAAAGAGAGAAGATTTATATTAATAACTTCAGAGGAGAGGAGCAGAGCAAGACCATAGAGGACTCTCCAGCAATCCTCACCTGAAGAAACATCAGTTTGAACAACTACCCTTTACTGAAAACTCTTCACAAGAGCTAAGGGAACTGGGTGACTGTTTTTTGTTTTGTTTTGTTTTGTTTGAGACTAAGTCTCCTCGCTCTGTAGCCCAGGCTGGAGTGCAATGGCGCGACCTCGCAATCTCGGCTCATTGCAAGCTCCGCCTCCCGGGTTCACGCCATTCTCCTGCCTCAGCCTCCCCAGCAGCTGGCACTACAGGCACACGCCCCCACGCCAGGCTAATTTTTTGTATTTTTAGTAGAGACGTGGTTTCACCCTGTTAGCCAGGATGGTCTCCATCTCCTGACCTTGTGATCTGCCTGCCTCGGCCTCCCAAAGTGCTGGGATTAAGGCGTGAGCCACCGCGCCTGGCCGGAACTGGATGATTCCTTACAGTATTCAGGTGCAGTACAGAAATATAAAAAGATGCACTGAAAGGGAGGATAAAAAGGGCAGTTTGACATTACTCACATCACCCCTCCCTCAACCTTAAGGAGCACAGTGCTGAGAGAGATACCTTCCATTTGGGGTAAGGAGAAAGAAGTGAGCACTAGACATTGCCTTAGCCTGTAACATTAGGTTAACCACAGTAAAACCTAGCACCAAGTAAGTCACCGTAAACCCAGACTCCAGGCTGGTATCTACAGTACTGAGTCACTAACGTTCTCCAGTGCCAAGCCATACCCCAAAGCCCCAGAGTTCAGGCATGCACACCAGAGTTGATGTCAATTTGACATCATCAAATTATGTTAACTCTTATTTCAAATGTGAGGAAAATGTGTCTCGAAAAAACAGGTGAGAAAAAAAAAAAAAAAAAAAACAATTCCAGGACAAATCAGAACTTGAAGGTAAGCGGGTTGAAGAAGGGAAATTAAGTTCTTCAGATCTGGACATACTGACTGATAAGTCTGGCTCATACTCTTCTTTAGATACTGTGGAAAATCCTTCAAATCCTATTGCAATACCTGAAGTTCTTGTTTCAACTAAACAAAGTATTACTTTCTTTTTCATCCCAGTGAAATTGTATAATCTTTTGTAGGTGGAATACTGGTGGACTTGTCCCCAGTTTAAATTATGATTTAAAGAGACACTTAGAAAAATAGGAAAAGCCTACTAAAATGGAGCAGGCTATCAGCAAAGACAAAAATGCAGAGAAGAACAACCATTTATCTCTTCAAGGAGAAATTATTATTGCAAGGGTGAATATTGATAACAGAACCTGGGTGTTAGTTCAGCTATTGAGAAAAACAACTGACCTGAAGTCCTGTATTACTGGGGTTGAAGAACTGAATTTTCATCATCTAGATTATATTGAAGGAAATGAGTTTCTGTTAAAGAAATAATTATTCCACATTTATTCTGGCTGAGACAAATTAAAGGTGAAACACTTTAGGCTGCACTTAGATAATTTTTGGCTTTAAAATTTTCGTGTGTCCAGTGCAAGGGAGAGGAATCCCAATTTCACATTTGGTGATGGAGGAACAAGTTATGTGGTTGCTCTGCAGACAATATGAAAATTAGTTGAACTAACTCAGAAACCAGTTGATCAGCTCTTTCATTACATTTGTGATGTAAGCACAGGTGCCATATTAGCTTTCATGTCGGGATTTTTTCATATGCCTTTTGATGAATGCGAGAAACTTTATAAAACATTAGGATCAGATGTATTTTCACAAAATTTCATTGTTGGAAAAGTTAAAATGAGTTGAAGCCATGCATTTTATAGCAGTCAAATGTGGGGAAAAATTCTGAAAAAATAGAATGTGATTTGCACTATTGATTGCAACAGCAAGAAACCACACATGCCTTAAGGTAACTGCCGTAAGTACCATAGTAAACAGAGGATAACACAAAAATATTCTGGTGTTTTAGAAGCTAAAGTGCTTAGAAACTATAATTTGTTGTCTCTAAACATAGAAACTATGGCCATTTTGCTGGAATCAACTGTCATTTCAGAGGCTGTCAGTATAAAATGTGGCAGGCCATTAGAGCCTCATCTGCTGCTCCAGGCTACTTTGGAGAATACGCATTGGGAAATGATCTCCATCAAGGTGAAGGTTTGCTTCTGAATAACTCTTTGGCATTAGCAATGCATGAGCGTAAATATCTTTGGCCGGATATTCCATTAGAGTACACAGTATGTCTGGACACTGGACATTCGGAGAGTGATATGAAAAACACTGTGATACACACAAGCTTGAAAACCAAACTTTCTAATGTTATCAACAGTGCTACAGATATAGAAGCAGTCTGTATAATTCTTGATGGTCTGTTACCTCCTGATACCTATTTTATATTCAATCCTGTAATGTGTGAAAACATAACTCTAGATGAAAGTCAAAACGAAAAGCTGAATCAGCTGCAGTTAGAAGGGTTGAAATACATAGAAAAAAATGAAAAAAATTAAAAAGTTGCAAAAATATTAAGTCGAGAAAACATAACTCTGCACAGAATTAATGATGAGATATAATTGAGAACAAACAAGTATGAAGGCCTTCTATTCTTTTTAAAGTTGCGATGAGTATATGCTTATGTTCTGGTAAATGAAGGCCTGCTCAGAAGATTCACCAAAGTCAACAGGAATTGTGGGGTTCAACATGAGTTGAATTATGAATTCTAGAGAATCCTGAAGAAGACTGTGCTTTCACTAGTTTGCACAGCATAGAAAATATGCTTGATTATATAATTCATATGAGAGTTAGATGTTTAAGATGTTAATAATTAAGTAAGTTTTAGGAGTCTCATTGTGATCGTGGTATTAGTAGATGTTGGTGTTATTTTGTTTGATTTTGGGAAATGTATTAATATATGTGTTAAACAAGGAGCTAAAAACAATTACACTTTGTATTTTTGCTTTTGTCATCATAATCATGTTGAATTTATGTAATCATTGATTTTATTTCATGTGGAATAGCTAATTGCTTCTTAAAATTATATTATTTAATGTTTTCATTAGCTACACTCTACAATTCACATACTACTTTTTATTTTAAAATTACTTAAATAGATCCAAAAAGTAGAAGTTTTATTTAAAATGTTTTTATGCTTGAAATATGAGAACCAGGTACAGTTTTCTATTCAAAATTTTCTTATTTTAATATTGTTTGGCTAACAAAGATAGATAAAGTTTCACTCAAACACTTTTTCTCCTTACAATTTCAAGATAATGTACATTAACTTTTCTACGTCTAACCCTAGGTTATCCTTCCCTGTTATAAAGTTGATTGCTTAAATTTACTGAGAAAATATTCCCATCATTAACAAAAATAAAATATTGAAATAAAAAAAGATGGAGGTTCAACATCTTTAGTCATTATGGAAGTGCATATCAAAGTCATATGCCACTTCACACCCACCATATTTGTCATAATAAAAAAAAAACAGGAAATAAGAATTGTTGATAAGAATGTGGAGGTATTGGAACACCTGTACCTTGCTAATGAGAATGCAAAATGGTGGTGCTACAACAGAAAACACACTGGCTCTTTGATAAAATGTAAACATAAAATTTCCTTACAAGTCAATGTGAGTACTTCTTAATTGTATACTTGAGATAACTTAAAGCATATGTTTTTAAAATAACTTTTGCCCAGATGTTCATAGCACCATTTTTTACAGTAGCTGAAAAATGGAAACAAACTAAATGGCCATCACCTACTAAATAAAATGTGGCATAGCCATACAATGGAATATTGTAAATCTGTGAAAATGAATGAACAAACTACATAAGAGATTAACCTCAAAAACATTACACTAAGTGAAAGAAGCCAGATACAAAAGGCCACATATTGTATGATTCTATTTTTGTGAAGTGCCCAGAATAGGCAATTTTATATAGAAAGAAAGCAGAGTAGTGGTTTCCAGGGGCTGAGTGAGGGAAAATGGGGAGTAACAACTTAATGTGTACAGAGTTTCTTTTTAGGATGATGAAAATGTTCTAGAATCAGTGGTAATGGTAATAAAACATTGTGAATATACTAAAAGCCACTGAATTGTACCCTTCAAGGTGGTTAAAATGGTCAATTTTGTGTTACGTGAACATTATTTCTCTAATAAAATAGATTTTCAGCAACAAAGGGCCATTAGAATGGAAGCATACTCTCAAGAGTTATTAGTTATCAACTCCCAACATGCAAAATATTTTAGGTAGCATTTTTGTATAGAAGAAAGTATATTAAGACATATTAAGCATTGAGTGTCATTATTATTGATGTATAATGGATTCCCATCCAACGTTATGGTGTGATTTTAAAATAAGAGCCAGGAAATCAAAAGTATTTTCTCTGGGGCTTAATCTTTGATCAGATAGTTGAAAAACTTATGGCTTCCAGATCTGTGTGGGACAGACACTTTTACTCATTATACAATGCTCTAAGGCCACCAAAAGAGTCTGGATTATCTACATTGACTATTCACATTTCCTTAGATATATTTATTTGAATGATGACTTCTACAAAGTAGAGAAGTCTGTCGTTATGAGAGGTGAAGCCAGCTGGGCTTCTGGGTTGGATGGGGACTTGGAGAACTTTTCTGTCTAGCTAAAGGATTGTAAATGCACCAATCAGCACTCTGTAAAAATGCACCAATCAGTGCTCTGTGTCTAGCTAAAGGATTGTAAACACACCAATCAGCACTCTGTTAAATAGACCAATCAGCAGGATGTGGGCAGGGCCTTCCATGCTGTGGAAGCTTTGTTCTTCTGCTCTTCACAATAAATCTTGCTGCTGCTCACTCTTTGGGTCTGCACTACCTTTAAGAGCTGCAACACTCACTGCAAAGGTCTGCGGCTTCACTCCTGAAGTCAGCAAGACCACGAACCCACGGGAAGGAAGAAACTCCAGACACATCTGAGCATCTGAAGGTACAAACTCCAGACACACCATCTTTAAGAACTGTAATACTCACAGCGAGAGTCCACAGCTTCATTCTTGAAGTCAGTGAGACCAAGAACCCAACAGAAGGAACCAATTCTTGACACAGTTAGATTAAGTTTATTTTGTTTTTAAGAGGAATCAGGCCTTTGATGATGCCAAGAGATGAAGGGAAAGGGAGAACTATCCTTGCTTCAATAAAACAACTCTACTTTATTAAAGGAAATTATTTTATTTTTTGTTGACAAAGAATAATTGTGTGTGTGTGTATGTGTGTGTATAATGGTTGCAATGTAGTTTTTTAATACATGTATGCATTGTAGAATGATTAAATCAGGCTGATTATGATATACATCACCTCAAATATCATTTCTTTTTGGTGAGAATATTTAACATTTTCTCTGTTAGCTGTTTTAAATTACACAATACATTTTAGTTAACATAACTGCAGTATCATACACAATAGCTAAGATTTGGAAACTCTGAAATGTCCATCAACAGATGAATGATTTTTTTAAAGGTGATATATATTCACAATGAAATACTATTTTGGTCTTGAAAAGAAAGCAACGGGTAATTCTGTCATTTGAGACAACATAGATGAATTTAGAAGATATTATGTCAAGTGAAGTAAGTCGGACACCATATCATCTCATTCATATGTGGGGTCTAGAAAATCTCCTAGTAAACGGGAGTTGTTGGTGAAAGAATAAAAGGTTCGATTAGAAGTAATTCATTCTGGCAATCTGTTGCACAGCATGGTGAATTCTGCTCTTAGCTATTTTATAAATTGGTGCTCTGCAAAATCTTTTATTTGAAAACAGGATTTGACTGCTAAAAAAAAGGAGCAATTGAATATCATTGCCCATAAAATTCAGTTAGCAAGTTGTTCTACTAAGGAATTTTAAAATTCCTTTCATCTTTGGTTTTCTATGTGACTATTGTGACTTTTAATTCTGGAGCTTCTGTTATCAAGATAATCCTGCTCAAAAGTACAATTACAAGCCTTGCAAAAATTTTCATTTAACAATCATTATAGTTTACACTATTGAGAAAATGTTGTTTTCAGAGATTTGCAATAAGTATTAACTTTAATCTTCGTAGTAACGCTGTGAAACAGCCACTGTTTTCATGTCAATTTTACAGAAGAGAAAAAGTGAAGAAAGAGATTTTAAAAAATTTCGCAATGCAGCAGTAAACAGAGCTGGGATTTGAACTCTAAGGTTGCTTCACAGCTTTGCCATGCCATCTTTTCATATTAATGAAGCTACCTTTCCCTATTAATGAAACTGTGTTAGTGCTGTTCATTTTTTAGGTTTTGAACTACTAGAGAAGGGAATTATCTGTGCTGTCTTATAGACTATTTTTGTGACATCAGGGAGGCATTTTGAGATGGCTGGCTAATCTCTGGGGATGACACCTTGAACAGAACTTACTCTTACTGTGATTTTGTCTTTTATTTATTCTAATAAAGGCAACCATTAACATGCAAGCCAGAGAATACTGCTTATATAACCAATTAACTGACTAGGAGATGAACCCAGAACTGTGATGCTGCCAACTCTATGACCTAATACAACTTGACAGCTAACCCTAGAGACCCATAATGGCGGCATTTCCAGGACTAAGACAATGACTGTTGATTAATACATCTTGTTGAAATTTTTTTTTCTGGGATATAATTAACCAATGTGTGTTTAAGCAACTCTTCTGGTAATATGTGAATCCCATCTCTCAAATACCTGCAAACAACTGTGTTTATTTATAAAACTCATGATCATGCATTTATGTCTATAATCAAAATATTGTACTAGTCAAACATTGATCCAGAGTGTGATTGTGCTGCATGTCCTCCAGTAACCTCTTTAATGATGACAAGCTAGATAAAATGTAGAATGCATGTGAGGCAAGTTCAAATTTCTTAAGATTTGGCAATAAAGCATAAAGTCCAGTAGATGTCTATTGATATCATTGGGGCTGCTTAAATAATTTCTCGAATAGATAATTGGCATAATACATTTTAATGAAAAATACGGAAAGGACAACGAAAAACTACTTTTGCAATGACTGAATATATTTCCATCATTAAATAACTATAGATTTGTATCCATTTAGTAAGATCAGCAGTTATACCATTAAAAATATTCCATAATAAAGCAGTCTATATTCTTTCAACATTTTTAAAAGGATGTTATAGGTTTAGATAACTTGAAGATATTATGAAACTGATTCTGAAAATATTTCAAATTTTGCAAAATAGGACTCATGAGAACAGAGAGGAAAACTAAGCTTATTTTTTTTTCTGAAATAGAGACGACTAAAGAAAAACACGATAATGGATTTCAAGTGCATGGAAGTCTGAAAACTTAGAAAAAAGAAAAGGGCTAAAACTATACAATTATGAATTTCCTAGACTAATCAATCTTTGAGACACTGGAAGTGTTAGTGATATGAAGTCAATTTTTTTAAAGGAGGAATGAAGCACTGTGAAAAAATAAAGTAAAAACTTAAATATTGAAAAATACAATATAACTGTCACAGATAGAAGGACTTAACTAAAGTATAAAGCCATTTAAGAATATAAGTGTCTCTTCCAGTGATACGTTGACATTTTAAATCCATGGTATTCAGACATGTAGAGAAATTTACCTTGAAGATTTAAGGAATCTTAGTACTGAGATTTCTGAGAACAAGAGAGTGCGAACTATTATCCAGAGTGCTATGTAAAAGGAAAATATATAGAGAAAACACAATTGTGATTTATTCCACTTCGAAGGTACTCACATAAGCAGATGATGATCTCATTGAGACAAGAGAATTTACCACCATTTGTCATTTTATATTCCTATGCAATAAGATGCTAGGATTGACTGTGAAGATAGTGTTTTCACATTTAATGTTTTTCTTACAATTTATAATACATCCTGACATTCTAAAACTCAAAGGAATCCTTAATTTAATGATTTAATTCCTAAATCAATTCCTAAGAAGAAAATGCTAGTAGGGCATTTTAATTTTAAAAATATACCAGATATTTCACACACATTGTGCATGTGTGGCCTGTGTGAATGCTTGCCCGTGCTCGTAGGAGATTGCTAGGGTTTGAAAACAAATACAATTTTTGTCTCAATAAAGAAATTGTGTATCTATTAGATTTATTATGGTTGTAAAAAACTAAACCCAAGAGAACAGAACTTATAAGTGCTACTTCCTACTGTTAAGTTAATGTTTTATGACATAATTATGCAACTTTTTCACTCCCATTGGAGAATTGTCCTCTATTCTCTCTTCTTGAAAAATAGCCTGAAACAATATACTCTGATAACCGTTCTAGTTGAAAATCATATTTGCACCCCATGGAGAAATATAGTCCAATTTAAATTAGTATTTCTAGTAAATATACAAAAACACTTTCCAAAACATCTTTCAGGAAAGCTGCATCACCAAATGATGTATTTTCTAAGTAATGCAGAACAATTTGTATTCAAGTCATTTTGCCATTTCATTAAACTTTACAGCATATGGCATTTTCTTCAAAAGTAATGGGACAAAAGAAAAGAGACACATTAGGAAAAGAATAGTAACCACTTTCCTTTCTATTATAGATTTGTGCTTTGGATTTTTTTGACAATAAAACAGTTTTGTTTTGTTTTTTACTCCATAAAGAAAAATATATGGATGTACATTTTAGATAATATGGTGAATCTGCATGCAATGTCTGTTTGTTTCCTTTTCAATGTAGAACAAATGTTGAAACAAAAAATATTTTGTAAGTTTATTACTGAAAATGAAAAGTCAGTGAGAATTTAAAAAAAACTATCAATCTCCTATTGTGTGCAAACCACTTCTACTTCACCATTAGTTAAAAAGGTCCCTGATCTCATATAGCTTATGTTCCATGGAACAGGAAACCGAGTGGGTAGAAGAGGATACAATTCTATTGCTGAGACTTTCTACTGCATTTTTCATTTCTCTAAGTGTGTCCCTGATTTCCAGAAGTTGTGATTGTTTTTTATCTATCCTCTGTATTTCACTGAAGAATTTTCCTTTTATAACCTGTATCATGTTTTTGATTTATTTTAGTTGGATTTCACCTTTCTCTGGTGCCTTCTTGATTAGCTTAATAATTGACCATCTGAATTATTTTTCTGGCGATTCAGACATTTCATCTTGGTTTGGATCCATTGCAAGTGAGCTTGTATAATCTTTTGGGAGTTTTTAAAAACGTCGTTTTGTCAAATTACCAGAATTGTTTCTTTGGTTTCTTCTTATATGGGTAGACTATGTCAGAGGGAAGATCTTGGATTCAAGGGCTGCTGTTCAGATTATTTACGAAGTAAAGCTCCCTTGATGTGGTGTTCTTCCCTTTCCCCTAGGAATGGAGCTTCCTGAGAGTCGAACTGCAGTGATTGTTTTTGCTCTTCTGGATCTAGCCACCCAATGGAGCTACCGAGCTCTAGGCTGGTACTGGGGAGTGTCTGCAAAGAGTCCTGTGATGTAAAGCATCTTCAGATCTTGAAGCCATGAATACCAGCAACTGCTCTCGTGGAGGTAGTAGAGGAGTGTGGTGGACTCTGTGAGAGTCTTTGGTTGTCTTTCTGTCGGTTTTGTGTTGGTTGGCCTTCAACCAGGAGTTGGCACTTTCAAGAGTGCATCAGCTGAGGTCTTACAGGGAGGATGCAAATTTGTCCTAGGGACACAGGGTCATGTACTCAGGTTTTCCAGGTGATGGGCAGGGCCATAGAGCTCCCAAGAGATTATAACCTTTGTCTTTGGCTACCAGGGTGGGTAGAGAAAAACTACCAGTTTGGGGAAGGATAGGCATGTCTGAGCTCAGCCTCTCCTCTGGCGGGGCTTACTGTGGCTGCTGTGGGGATGGGAGTGTGGTTGTCAGTCCACGGAGTTATATTCCCAAAGGGATTATGGCTGTCTCTGCTAAGTCATACAGATTGCCAGGGAAGTGGGGGAAATCTGACAGTCCCAGGCCTCACCCTGATCCCATGCAGCCTACAAGTCCTAAAGGCCAGTCTCCCTCCCACCTTGCCTCCCCGCACCAAATAGCACTTAGTGTATTTCCAGGGTTGTGAACTTACCCCAGACCACGAGCTTTCCCATTGAGAAAGCAAGCCGGCTCTTTTTCTGCGACTCAGGGAGCCTGTAGGGTTGATCCAGTTCCTTCAAAAGGTCTGAGGTTTCACTCAGATTTCCTGGTTGTTATTCCCCTGGTAGTTCCTTGAGCAAAGGTTCACGAAGTGAGTCTCCACAAGCTTCTCTGTCCATCTGAACAGGAGCTGCAAGCTAGTCCTGCCTCCTATCTGCCATCTTAATCTTATTATTCTATTCTGAGATGAAGAGCTGTGTCTCTTTTTTCTTTAACTATTAAATCCTTTGTAACTGGAATTTTGCCTGATATTAAACAAATATTTGTTGAATCGAATGAATGAATGAATGAACACAAACAAATGAACCACTAATAAATTGGGAATGACTAGTAAAGGTAAATGTTACCTCTACTCTATTATAATATGATACTTACTCTTTATATACTGAAGAAAGAATTGGTGTTGATAACTGACTTTCTTAAAGAAATATCAAAGTATATAATCCCTGTTAATAAAGCTTATATTACAGAAGTGAGCATCCTTGTTAAGAGAATTAAATACAGACTGGACATATGTTAGAACCTGCATGTATCTTGATCAATCCACAATCAAATTGGCTGGGAAAACTAATTATGAACCTAAAAGCAATAAGGTCTATAAAATAAAAAATTAAAGTACTTAATAGACATTTAGAACATTTTATATTAAAATACTCTGAAAGTTAATTAAATTTATTCTTTTATTTTTTACAGTTAAGGAAAGCAGCCAAGAGAGTAAGTTGACTTATTTAAGTTTGCATACCTATTTTTCCAACAGAATTGGGACTAGAACATTAATTTCTTAGACAGTGATTTTTATTTAATCACAAAAACTCATCGTGTCAATTGGATTTTAAAATAGTATTGAAATAATAAGATTCTTACTTTAACATATCTTTTAAAAATCTTTTAATTAATTTAAGACTCAATATAAGTGCCTTCTTATTTTCCTCCTCTTTGTCCTCCTCCTCCCGGCAAGAATAACTTGTTTTGTAACTGACTGGCCTCGATTTCAGTAAACTGTTGCATAAATATTTTAAGTATATTTCCAAGTATCCAGAGTTAAATGAATGTATAACTGCCTTATAATATAATAATTCAAATACAATATATTAAAATTAAAACATTGTTATAAACCTTCAACTACAGCTCTCTCTATTTATATAACACATTTATAATGTTATTATGTTTACCTCCTTGAAAATCTACCTCGTCTCCTTATAAAATTTTAGTGTGTCATTTGTTAACACCTCTCACTTACAGTGTAACCTCTTTCTGGATACAGAGTTAATTGCATTTTTTTTGGATTAACTTTGCAGTTAGCTTAATTGGTTCTGCTTTAATTTGAAGTGACACAGTTTGGATTCTGCTAACAATTTAAAGCTTTTTTTCAAAGGTTTAAAAGGTAGATATAAAAAAATGCTCTTATCCAAACTTGGCATTCAATGACTTGGTATTATATTTAAAATCTTGGCTGTCAGTAACGAAATTGAAAAGTCACTTCATAACTCCAAAAATGTGACAGTATAATGTGAAATAACAGAGTTAAAAAATAATTTTCTCTCTCTCTCTCCCTTTTGCTCTCTGTTAACAAATGCGTAACATAGAAATCAAGAATAGGAAAAGTTAACTTATTTCTTATTTCCTTTGCTTTATATGTTTCATGTGCCATTTCATAATCTATGATACCAGATTACCCTGCATGTAGATATAGATGATCTATCTTGTAAGCCTGCATGAAGATATGAATTAATATTGTGCAATGTTTTAACAGTGTTGCAACCTCAAATCATCTTTCTCAAATCCCATTTCTTTATCTTTTTCTCAGTGGCAATTGAGTCTGTGCTACTTGACTTTTTCAACTCCCATTTCTGCTCCTTCACCTTTGTAGTACACAGTAGTGAATTTGGATGATGTAAAAGTCCACTTTCTAAACTGGTGAGAAATCTGCTCAAAAATACATTTCAGATTTTCAACAATCTTGTGGATAATAAGTCTGAACTGTGTAGAATTATTCAAACAGAAGTAAGGGAAGGCACAAAAAGTTTCTATGTGAAAATAAAAAAAAAACTTGTCAAGCATTAGTATTATTTTTAAAGCATACATAAACATGGAAATAATACTGGAAAAGAGTCACCCAATCTTTTCATCAGCTCTCTGACACTGAGAGTCTTAAAGAAAAGAAGAGATAATCAGTTGTCCAGTATATCTACATTTGTCATCTTCAAGTGATACAATTTGGTGAGATGGTTTTTTAATATTCTTCCCATCTTTTGTAGTCTAAAAAGCAATATGTCTGTGAGACAATGCAGAGTGACATGACATGACAACATGGGTATTAGCCTGGATTCTTTAGGAACATCATCCCTCTGTATTCAAAATTACTTTATACATACATAGAGATTGGATAATGTTCTCTTCCAAGCTGCTGGATCAATTTCATAATTACCTGAAAAAATGTAATGACAGTTGCTCCATCAAGCAACAGACATTTTATGAATTCAACTTTTATTAGTCCTTTTATTCATTTATTCACCTATTCAAAATTTACTGTGCTCCTATGATATCTATAGCATAATATAATAATTGTTTCAGGAATATAAAATAGGTGGCACAATTCCATTTTAGATACAATAGAAAACTAATTGGACTTCTGTCTTCCTTTTCCAACCCCAGCACATGAAAGATATGGGCACTGATGGTTCTCAGAAATCCAGTCAGTAGTAAATACACAAATATTGAAGAATCCTTGGAAAATCCCAGAAAGAAGGATAAGAATCCCTGTTTACAAGGAATTATAAACTGGAACAGGAAAGGGACAGTAGCCACAGTAAGGACAGGTTGACAGGAACTTCCCAATACATACATTTATTTAAAAGTATAATTTCTACAACGACTTTGGGTCAGGTGCTCTTCTAAGTGCTGAGGATATAGCAATGAACAAAACAAGAATCCTTGCCCCAGTGGAGTGTATATTCTTGTATAAGGGGTCAAACAATATTCTAAGTAAGTAAAATATAATCATGTCAGTTGATGATAAGTAATATAGAAAAAAGAAAGTGGGGAAGGAGACAGGGAATTGCAGAGAATGCATGAAAATTTAAATAAAGTGGTCAGGGATGAACTTAGGGTGGAGACGATACTTGAATACAGACAAAGTGGTGAGGGGAAGTACCATAAATATTTTTGAGAGAAGAGCATTCTAGTCTAAACGAATATATTAAGGCGGCAGTTAGTCTAGCATGCGTTCAAGATATAGCAAGGTGGCCTATGTGACTATTATAGAGTGAGTGAGCATAAGAGTAATGGTACAAGATATCAGAAAGAAAATGATGAGTGGGACAGATTATGTATAGCTTTGTAGGCCAGTATGAAGACTTTGGCCTTTACTCTGAGTGATACAGGTCGCCATTGGAGGACTGTGATGAGAGAGTAAAATTGCATGACAATTTTAAGCAGGATACTTTAGCTGGTGTGTAAAATACAGACTGAAGAAAGTAAAGTAGAAACCTGGGAAAATGTAAGGAAGCAATTGGAATAATTTAGGTGACCAATACTAGTTCTGTGGCCCAGGACAGAGCTTCTAAACCTTAGAATTATTGACATTTGGGGCAGGTAACTCTGCGTTGTGTATGTCTTGAGGTGATCAAGTGCTCTGTGCATTGTAGGATATTTAGCAGAACCTCTGGCCCCCACCCACCAGAGGCCAGTAGCAACCCTGCCCCTAGTTGTGGCAACTGAAAATGTCTCCCAACATTTCCAAATGTCCTCTGGGGGGAAAAATCACCTTCAGTAGTCAGAACTGCTGGCCCAGGACAATAGCAGCATAGGCAGTAATAACTTACTACATTATAAATTATTTTAAAAGTACAGGCAACATGATTCGCTGACAGATTTTATATGAAGCAAAATAAAAAGAGGTAAATCAAAACGTATATTTTTTTTCTTAATAACTGAGGGAACAGAGACTGTCATAAACTGAAATGGGGAAACCTGCAAAGTGCAGGTTTGGGAGAATAACAAGGGTGAAGTTGTAGTTATGGTAATTTTGAAATGCCTATTAGACATCAAGTAAAAATAGTGCTCCTTTCTTTTGTTCATTTTAACTACATCTCTGTCTTCACCCAGAAGCTTATGTATTTCGTGTAACATGTTTCCAAGAAGACATAGCACAGTCTATGTGATCTGAGCAAAATGAAGTAAAGGAAAAACCAATAAAAGAAAAATAGCCTCCCAGACCACATAAATCTCAATATTAAAACTACATATACCATTAGATAACTCCATAGTTTATGAGAAAATTTTCATGTAAATTACTCAATATGACTAACTGACCAAGAAGTGTTGCATGTTCAAATTTGTGGTATTCGGCTAAAACAGTACTTCAGAGGGAATTTAGAGCTTTGAATACACATATAAGAAAAATGAAAAAGATTGAAAATAAATGAACTATGTATTCAATTCAAGAAGCTAGAAAAAGAGCAGCAGAGTAAACTCAAAGAAGTAAGAAATAATAACAGAGGACAATGATATATTCAGAGTGATTGACAAAACCAAGAACTGATTATTTTAAAACAATGGTAAAAAGGATAGGTAACAAGATTAATAAAGAAAAACAAAAGCAGAGAGAACAAATACAGATTTAAATACGTATAGTGACTAGGGTCAAAGTAGAGATAACAATGTAAAATAATAGTGTAACATTATGAAAATATTTTTTAAAAAATAAATGAAGGTAATGTATTTCTGGAAAAATGTCAAGTGCCAAATAAATACACAATGAAATGGCACGGTAGAAATATACAAAAAATTATTACATAAATTAAATAATAAAATATCTCCCACTACTACTGAACATATCATTGCCAATAATTCCCAAACCAGAACATTTTATACTTGGATTCTATGAAAGATTCAATAATCACAAAATACTGACTCTCATCTTGTACAAGTAGCTCCAAAACAATAGAACAATAACTTTAAAAGTTTCTCAAACATATTTAACAGCTTTATTGAGATATATTTAGCATAATATTAAACGTTGACAATAATTTGTGGTAATAGGAAACCTCTTGTATTTCTATTGAAAATGCAAACTGATATTCATTCTGTAAAACATACTTAAAATACATTTAAGTATGTGTGTATCCCGAGACCTATAGTCTTCTCTTACTGTGCTTCTATGTTGCAGAAAACTGTCACACGGGTTCAAAAAATAAGTGAGCTGTCTTTTTCTATAAGTTATCTAATATATATCTGTTTCTTTTGTTAAGTAAAAATTGGCTGTCACTATCACGTTGAGTGCCTTTTGTTCAGAAAAAAATGTACATATATTCAGATACAACGTCTGGGCATTATGATTTAGTAGGTCTGGAGTAGAGTCCAGGTATGGGTATTTTTAATTAAACTTAACAGATGATTCTGACACTGCATTCCTGGTTAACATCTGGTGATATGATGTAATTAGTATGGTGCATCTGCATACTTCCAGGAGTTCCAGTGTAATACTTCCAGGAGTTTCCTTAAAGCATTTCCATAGTCCACCATGAAGAAGTTGGGGAGCTTGACATATGTTAAAGAACAAAGAGCCCAAGAGATCATATGAAGTACCTATTTTCAAGTTTCCCCTCAATCATTAGATGGTTCATTTATCAAAGTCAGAGAATCCAGGAAATTCATCACATAAATCTTGGAATAATACATATTGAAACAAAGTGAGCAGGTATCGATACTTTGGGAAAGCTTACACCAAACATACTGAAGCCTCTCTCTCTGAAGTTTTCTCCCAGGATTTAAAAAAATAGTATTCCATAATCCACTAGTTATATTACCTTGAATATCTGAAAAATGTACAAGACTTTTATTTTTCCCACTAATATCAAAATTTCCATGTCAAAAAATGTTGTCAAATTTCTGAATATTTTCCTGTAGATTAATATCAGAATATAGCCTCTGCCTATTAGAGCTCACTGGCTGTTGGCTGAGAGTGCAGAAAAAATGTGAGGCCCTCTACAGTTAACACTATTGCCCACTCCAACTCCAAAATAACCAAGAAATCGTTATCTCAGGTTGATTTCTAGAACTTGTCTGCTTGCTGGGTACAATTTGAGTCACATGTTCCTTACCTCTAACCATTCCCTCCTTTCAAGCCAAATGTCATCAATCAACCGATAATATGTTTGTCTTCTTGCTAATGCTTGAAATTCCTCACCCATGGATAAATCTTATTTTCCAAATTAAGAGAGTTAAAGTATAAGAAGCCAGTCAATCCAAAAGTTAACAGACTTATTATGATCATTCCATTTTGCAAAGAGAGAAAAGCGTAAAGAAAGGGCATAAAGAAGGAGATGAGAGCGGAGGGTCGAATAGTAAGAAATAAAGAAGGGCAGAGAGAAGAGTATAGATTTATTAGTGACTTCAAGTATACATAAATGGATTCTTCTAAGTGTCCCTTGGGCAATGACAATCATGTAGCAATATAATACTCAGCTTGACAGCTGTAAATACAAGCAACTCTGCCTCACAGGGCTTAATACCTATTTGTTTAAACCTAGCAGGTTACATAGAAAGTGTGTTTGAAGAATTTTTATTGAATAATTTAAAAATTTTAATTTCATTACAAAGAGTACTTCTTGTGTGGTTCCCTTTAAAGTGCTGTCAGAGTATCTGTTTAAGCCAAACACTTTCCTCTATGGCGATGCGGGATAACAGAAGACCTTCTCTACTACCCAAATTTTTCCTGTGAGCTTTGTGATGAAGCAAAAGTAAACTCACAAAATAAAAGTGAAAAATACCAAGTAGAATCTGTAGCTAAAAATGAAAACTCTTTCAGTCAATTGTTTCTGTGTTTGGAGGATTTCTACCCCATACACTTAGTTGCAGCCTGAGGAGATGAGAGAAAATAACATTTGACACTGTAAGAAGAAAACTGCCTGACAGATTATTTTTATTTTAAAGCTGGAAAATTGATAAGAGGAACTGAACAATGGTGAAAAATTGAATAGGCTATGGCAGTGATAACATTCTGATGGTATCCTGCCCTTTGAGCAAGCAAACATTGTAATTTAATGCCCTCCACATTTCCCCGGCCACTATATTTAAGAAAAGTGGAAGAAAAGGAATTGCCTTTTAGCAACAGTAGAGGAATGGCATGGTTATAAGCAGAAGGATAATTACAGAGAAAACGTGTAGATAGTGGAATGCAATGAGGACTTGGATTCAACAGAACTGAGTTTGAATCCTGGCGTTAGTATTTTTTAGAACTATGACCTTAAGCAAATTAATTTGTGTTCTTGTTTTCTTATCTTTAAAATTGGAATGTTAACACCAGATTTGCAAAGTTGTTGTGAGGTTTAGAAATAATACATGTAAAGTATCTTGTACTATATATCAGCTCAGCAAATGATAATGATAATTGTTACCTTTCCTGGAATCAAGGAGTATTAACTGACGAAGATTTCAAAAGTAAACGCATATTGTAGTGCTTTTGCCACTGCTTTTGTAGTAAATATTCTCAAAAAGAAAGTGTGTTGCCAACCAATTTTTCCACTTGCTTATACAATTAAATTGCCTGTTTTTAAAAGTTCAGCTTTCACTACTCTAGGAAGAAAATTGGGTTTTAAGTAAGAAATAACCATACAACTGAAGACTGTCAAAGGGCAATGTGTGAGAGCACCACTGTTAAACTAATGTGGAATAATAATTAAAAAAAAAAATGGAAATGTTGTGACTACATTTTGTTTTGCTTGCTTGTTGAGGCATTTTTCCCCATAGCTCTGTTCCAGGTAAAAAAAAAAAAACTGCAAATGTACATGTAGACTACACTGCAATTTCTTAACAAGCATCTCCTATAAAGTAATCAATGATCTCTGGCCAAAACTAACATAAAATAAACTTACAACATTTATCCAAGGCAAAGAAATACTGCATGTAAATTTAATTTGAAGTAGGGTAAGTCAGATCATTTTATAAACTTCAGGGTGTTGTAATTACAACTGCTATTATCTTGGGTTAATAATACGCAAAATAAAATTTTTATCTAGTAACAGTCATTACCAACTTGGATGTTTAACTTGTGTAAAATAATTAAAAAACTTATTTAGTTCAAATATAAAGATGACTAAAGATAACTCCAAAATTCTTAAAAAAACAAATTCTTGATACTTTAAAACATTCATCTTACTTACTTTTAAAGGCCAGTAAAGAATGAAAGATGAAGAAATAAAATAAAATAAAATAGTGATTAATAGAGAATTCTCCTCAAATTATTTTCTGAAATATAATTTTACTTTATTTTAAGTTCTGGAATACATGTGCAGGATGTACAGGTTTGTTACATAGGTAAATGTGTGCCATGTTGGCTTGTTGCACCTACCAACTCATCACCTAGGTATTAAGCCCAGCATGCATTAGCTATTTTTCATGATGCTCTCCCTCCCCCCACCACCTCCCAACAGGCCCCAGCATGTGTTGCTCCCCTCCCTGTGCCCTTGTTTTCTCATTGTTCAGATCCCACTTATAACTGAGAACATGCAGTGTTTGTTTTTTGTTGCTACATTTGTTTGCTGAGAATAATTGCTTCTAGTTCCATCCATGTCCCTGCAAAGGACATGATCTTGTTCCTTTTTATGGCTGCCTAGTATCCCATGGTGTATATGTACCACATTTTCTTTATCAGGTCTATCATTGATGAGCATTTGGATTGATATCATGTTTTTGCTATTGTGAATAGTGTTGCAATGAATGTACACATTCATATACCTTTAAAATAGAATGATTTATATTCCTTTTGGTATACATCCAGTAATTGAATTGCTGGGTCAAATTGTATTTCTGGCGCTAGATCTTTTAGGAATTCCCACACTGTCTTGCAAATTGTTGAACTAATTTACACTCCCACCAACAGTGTAAAAGTGTTCCTATTTCTCCACAGCTTTACCAGCATCTGTTTCTGGACTTTTTAATAATTGCCATTCTGACAAACATGACATGATATCTCATTGTGGTTTTAATTTGCATTCCTCTAATTGAGGTTTCAAAAATATGTTTGTTGGCTGCATATATGTCTTACTTTGAGAAGTGTCTGCTCATGTCCTTTGTCCACTTTGTAATGTTGTTTTTTTTTTTTTTTTTTTTTTTTGTAAATTTATTTAAGTACCTTGTAGACTCTGGATATTAGGCCTTTGTCATACGGAAAAATTGCAAAAATTTTCTCCCATTACGTAGGTTGTTCACTCTGATGATTGTTTCTTTTGCTGTGCAGAAGCTCTTTAGTTTAATGAGATTACATTTGTCAATGTTTGCTTTTGTTGCAATGGCTTTTGACGTTTTTGTCATGAAATCTTTGTCCACGCTTATGTCCTGAATGGTATTGCCTAGATTTTCTTCTAGGGTTTTTATAGTTGTGGGCTTTAAGTTTTTAATCCATCTTGAGTTATTTTTGTATAAGGTACAAGGAAGAGCTCCAGTTTCAATTTCCTGCATATGACTAGCCAGTTCTCCCAGCACAATTTATTAAATAGGCTATCTTTTCCCCATTGATTGTTTTCGTCAGGTTTGTTGAAGATCAGATGGTTGTAGATATGCAGTCTAATTTTTGAGATCTCTATTCTGTTCCATTGGTTTATGTGTCTGTTTTTGTGCCAGTACCATGCTGTTTTCATTACAGTAGCCTTGTAGTATAGTTTGAAGTCGGGTAGCGTGTTGCCTCCAGCTTTGTTCATTTTGCTTAGGATTGTCTCATCTATACAGGCTCTGTTTTTTGGTTCCATATGAATTTTAAACTAGTTTTTTTTTTCTAATTCTGTGAAGAATGTCAATGGTAGTTTAATGAGAATAGCATTGAATCTATAAATTACTTTGGGCAGTATGGCCATTTTCATGATATTGACTCTTCCTATCCATAAGCATGGAATGTTTTTCCATTTGGTTGTGTCTTCTCTGACTTCCTTGAGCAGTGGTCATAGTTCTCCTTGAAGAGTTCCTTCACTTTCCTTGTTAGCCGTATTCCTAGGTATTTAATTCTCTTTATAGCAATTGTGAATGGAAGTTCATTCATGATTTGGCTCTCTGCTTGCTTGTTGGTGGTGTATAGGAATGCTAGCTATTTTTGCATATTAATTTTGTATCCTGAGAATTTGCAGAAATTGCTTAGCAGCTTAAGAAGCTTTTCAGCTGAGATGTTCTAGATACAGGATCATCTCATCTTGCAAAAAGAGACAGTTTGACTTTTTCGCTTCCTATTTGAATACGCTTTATTTCCTTCTCTTGCCTGATTACCCTAACCAGAACTTCCAATACTATGTTTGATAGGAGTCGTAAGATAGAACACCCTTATCTTGCAACAGTTTTCAAGGAAAATGCTTCCAGTTTTTGGCCTTTCAGTATGATATTGGCTGTGGGTTTGTCATAAATGTCTCTTATTATTTTGAGGTATAATCCATTAATACCTAGTTTATTGAGAGTTTTTAATATGAAGGTATGTGGAATTTTATTTAAGGCCTTTTCTGCATCTATTGAGATAATCATGAAGTTTTTGTCTTAAGCTCTGTTTATGTGATTAATTATGTTTATTAATTACCATATGTTGATCCAGCCTTGTATCCTGGGGATGAAGCCAATTTGATCATGGTGGATAAGCTTCTTGATATGCTGCTGGATTCAGTTTACCAATATTTTATTGAGGATTTTTGCATTAATGCTCATCAGGAATATTGGCCAGAAAGTTTTCTTTTTTGTTGTATCTCTGCCAGGTTTTGGTATCAGGATGACGCTGGCCTCATAAATGAGTTATGGAGGAATCCCTCCTTTTCAATTGTTTGAAATAGTTTCAAAGAAATGGTACCAGCTCCTCTTTGTACCTCTGGTAGAATACAGCTGTAATTCTGTCTGGTCCAGGGCTTCTTCTTGGTTGGTAGGCTATTTATTACTGCCTCAATCTCAGAACATGTTATTGGTCTATTCAGGGACTCAACTCCTTCCTGGTTCAGTCTTTGGAGGGTGTATGTGTCCATGAATTTGTCCATTTCTTCCAGATTTTCTTGTTTATTTACATAGAGGTGTTTGTAGTATTTTCTGATAGTTGTTTGTGTTTCTGTGGGGTTAGTGTTGATATCTCCTTTATAATTTTTTATTGTATCTATTTGATTCTTCTCTTTTTTTCTCTTCATTAGTGTAGCTAGTGGTCTATTTTATTAACTTTTTCCCCAAAACTTTTCATGTCTCTTTCTTCTTCAGTTTCGCTCTGATCTTGTTTACTTCTTGTCTTTTGCTAGTTTTGAGGCTTGTTTGCTCTTAGTTCTCTAGTTCTTTTAGTTGTGATGATAGGATGCCGATTTGAAATCTTTCCAGCTTTTTGATGTAGACATTTAATGATAATTTTCCCCTTAACACTGCTTTAACTGCATCCCAGAGATTCTGGTACATACTCTCTTTTTTCTCATTGGTTTCAAAGAACTTCTTGATTTCTACCTTTATTTCATTATTTACCCAGGAGTCATTAAGCAGTACATTGTTCAATTGCCATATAGTTATGTGGAACTACATATGTGGAGTGAGTTTCTGAATCTTGAGCTCCAATCCAATCCAATTGTGCCGTGGTCTGATTGACTGCTATGATTTCAATTCTTTTGCATTTTTTGAGGCAGGTTTTACTTCCATTCACGTGATTCAATTTTAAAGTAAGTGTCATGTGGCTCCAAGAAGAATGTATACTCTGTTGTTTTGGGGTAGATAGTTCTGTAGATATCTATCAGGTCCACTTGATCCAGTGCTAAGTTCAAGTCCTGAATATCTTTGTTAATTTTCTGTCTCTATGATCTGTCTAACATAGACAGTGGGCTGCTAAAGTCTCCCACTATTATTGTGTGGGAGTGTAAGTCTCTTTGTAGGTCTCCAGGAATTTGTTTTATGAATCTGGGTGTTCCTGTATGGTGTGCATTTATATTTAGGATAGTTAGCTCTTCTTGTTGAATTGAGCCCTTTATCATTATGTGATGCCCTTGTTTGTATGTCTTGATCTTTGTTGGTTTAAAGTCCTTTTTGTCAGAAACTAGGATTGCAACCTTTGCTTTTTTCTGCTTTCTATTTGCTTGGTAAATTTCCCTCCACCGTTTATTGTGGGGTAGCACAATCACTCACTACTGCCCTTGGCTGGAGGTGGGAGCTCTCCTTACCCCAAGTGTCTCCTGGGTGAGTTGTAACTCCACCCTGCTTTGTCTCACTCCCCTTGGATCATGCCAACCATCTAGTCAGTCCCAATGAGAGAATTTGGGTACCTCAGTAACTGGTACATAATTCACTCACTATTTCATTCTTCTCGGTAGGAGCCTCTGACCACAGCTGTTTCTGGTCGGCCATCTTGGCCCCTCCTTCCAAACTATTTTTTAAAATGAACAACTCATTATATTATGTTAAAATTCAAGGCAAATTCTTCTAGATAAAATTTAAAATCCAGGAGAAATTGATAAGCACAGAATAAAAATCTAGCAAGGTCTGGCATTGTAGGTTTGATGCTATCTCTACAATATTCAGACACAAATTATGTTTCTGTCACTGGATGAGATAAGAACTGAGAAGATTTTATCTGATGGTTTGAGTTGAAATTCCTCAGATAAGATTAGGGAATTTTTAGGGCTCAACTTCAAAATCTTTGCCCTTGGATGTGAAACAGGTTCCTCAGGTGATTCTTATGAAAGAAAAATTTTGAGAACCACAGGATTAGAACATTTTAGAGATGTCACATAAATCTTTCAGATGCTGCTTCATATTACTGCTGCAACAAATTGTGAAGGGACATCAGTACTCATTAATGTATTAATTATTTTTCTCCACTCTTCTCAATAGTTTTATGTAAATTTCAAGTTCACAGTCTATGAACATATTCTCCTAACAGTATTACCTGTTTATGTGAAGAAACGTGACCTGTTATATCAGATTTGCTCTTATGAGATTAGTTCTTTCCCATGCTCTGCATTTAGAGATAAACAATGCAGAAAAGATCACAGTAAAGATGAGACTCTAAGAAAGCTAAGTAAATAGAATTTGTAAGTGCACTGAAGATTGATTCTTCTCATCTGTATACATGACTCTGGTCAATCCAAGGACATTAGATATATGTTACAGAGTTGTGGTATCAAAACAAATACTGATAGGCTACAGTTATTAATATCTTGCTATATTTGGTTATTACTGGTTCTGGAATTAGATGGGACCCAACTTGCAAGTAATTGGTTTTTATTGTCAGAATCGTGGTTAATCAGAGTGTTTTAACATATTTATTGATATAAACATATTTCACTTAATCTTGATTCATTATCCCTGTCTAATAAATAAGCTATTACTTTTGCAATAACTGAACACTTTCAGATTTTTTAAATTTTTTTTAAAAATTTATTTATTTATTTTTATTATTATACTTTAAGTTCTAGGGTACATGTGCATAACGTGCAGGTTTGTTACATATGTATACTTGTGCCATGTTGGTGTGCTGCACCCATCAACTCATCAGCACCCCTCAACTCGTCATTTACGTCAGGTATAACTCCCAATGCAATCCCTCCCTCCTCCCCCCTCCCAATGATAGGCCCCGGTGTGTGATGTTCCAATGGACAACAAGTTTTACTTTCATTTGCTTGAGTAAAAAAGGGAGTTACCTGAGACTTTTCCATGTGTAAAAGAGTTATTTCTTTTTACAAAGCACTGTTAAACAGAAAGAGGAAGGTATCTAATTTGAGGATTTCAGATGGCCTGAAATAAACCCCTCTTGAAATAATAAAAATATTTGGTAAATAGAAATGTAATTTGGTGGAAAGTCTCCACAATTTCTAGTAAGATATGATTCTTATCCATAATAAGAATTAAATAAAACATAATAAAAATAAGTTAGTTGAAGAAGTTATAAAGAAAAATTCTTTATGTGAAAACAGGAGACATACAGCAAATATCTACTTATTCTTTCAAGTGAAACTAGTCACTTCAAACTTAGTATCGCAAATTAGCATTTCGTTTTAAATTAATAGAGAATTTTGAATGTTAGAGAGATAACTGACTTTCACAATTGTGATAATAACTTATTGCACTTACTATATACTGTACACTATTAAACCTAGTATCTATTTGCTTAATCAACAGACATTTAATTATGCAAAGTAGGTTATAATTAGAAATGAGATTTGTGATCCTACTTTACCTTAGTCTACTTCACAAAACTGCTGTATAATTTTTATAACATTGTAGTTCTCTCTAGAAAAGTTACAGATTAAAAAATCATGATATATTATGATTAAGAAAAGTTGAAAAGGATGAGTTTGTGTGACCAAATCATAATTACTCACAATTTAAAAGAGAAGATAGATGGGCACTTCTTTGATCTCAGTTGTTAATTTAAGACATTCAGCATTATAATTGTATATATATATACACATATATTTGCTAAATATTATATATCTATAATTAGTTTTTCTTCAGTAATACATTGTTTATTGATTATAAGTTCAGCATAAATTGTGTGAAAATTTAATCTCTTTATTTCAATTATTTGGAAATTATTTCAATTATTATGAAATCAACTAGTACCTATCCTAAATATTAAGGCCTCCACCACAACCTGGGATAATCAATTCCCACTAAGAATAGCAATGCTCCAAATTTCATCAGATTCAATAATGTCATTTTTAAATGAATTTCAATATCATCCATCTGTTGTATTATTTCATGATATGGGCTGTTTATGAAATTATTTAATTACAAGCTGTGCAGTAAAGTTTACCGTTAGTTCTTATTATACTTCTACAATTTAGTCCTTAGTCTTATACTGATTGCATTCTTTGTTAGATTTCAGTTTTTCTATTTTTCCACCAAAAGGACAGACTATAAATTTCCATTGTTTAAAAGTTAATTTCATGGTTATCATAAGATTCTTGAGTTCTAATTTGCACGGATGTTCTAATTACATCACTTTCCTGAGCAACAAGATTACTTTTCTGTCATGGTTTTAAAATGCCTAATTACTTATGTAAAGATTTGTTGATGGTTCATTGAAATGTATTTTAATACACAGATTTCAACATTATCTCTTCAATTTATATGATAAAAGCGTGTGATAAAAGCAATCTGACTTCAAAACAATACACTCCAGCAGCGATTAGTATGGATAAAGTAACCCATGTTGTAATATAATTAATTTAATCACAAAACAAAATTGGTAAATTCTAATTTGAAATAAAGTACCTGAAAAAGGTAAGTAGTTGGACTATTATCTTCAAATATCAATTCTAGATTTGCAAATACAACAATAAAATAATATTGAAAAATAATGTAATTTTTTTTTTTTCAGAAAGGCAAGCATCTACTAATCTTTCTAAGAGAGACAATAGGTCCTTTTTCTTTTTTACCATCTTAACCATTTTTTCAGTTGTAGTTTTTTACACCTTATTTTTAGTTTTAATTATAAGTCAATTTTTGAGGTGATTCAAAAAGGAAGAAAATGACATTAAAGAGAGAAGAGTCACAATGCAATTAAAAACTAACATTATTTTAACAATGGCATAAAACAGGCAAAATAATGCAAGTTTTTCATCGCTCTGTGGCTCTTCTCTCTTTAGTGCCCAAGATTATTTTACTAACTTCTAATTCAACATTTGTTCAATGCATAGTTCAGGCAAGATACAAGATATAATCACATCAATTTTGCCTCATCAAAATGAATATGAGCTGAGACAATTTCAGAAACTTTTGGCAAAAACAAAGTATTATTGCCATAAAATAATAATTAATAATAATAATAACATTTACTGAGTACTTATTCTGTGTCAGATATAGTATACTATTTTCCTTCCATTAATTAATCCTATGAATCATTACATTTATTCATTTAGTTATCAAAACTACCTTATGAGGTTGCTGTTACTATTTGTTGTACAGATGATATAATTTTGATGTTTGGAGAGAATGATTTGCTTATTAAAGGTCACAGGGCTAGAGTAAGTGCTGTAAATGGGATTAAAAACATATTTCTATTCAATTCCAGAGCTGCAGCACTTAATTACCAAATCCTAATGTATTATTACATGAGATAGGGCAGGATCTTATTTTTATATATTATTATTTTATCTAACGGGCACTAAAATAATTGACTAGTTAGTTCCTGAAAAGTGCACTGAAGCTTAATAAGTGTGTTTTTAGTATAAATAACTACTAGGAAGTCCTTCAAAGTGAATGTATTGAAATTACACATGCTCTGGGATTTTGTATATGAGCCACTCAATACTATACACATGCTCCTTTAAAGGAGTTCATTTTAGGATCCTAGATGGGAATAATCTCATTTTCGTTTGTAATATCAGAATATTTGACACTAATTCAGAGTTATTCAATGAAGTCAATGGAGATTTATCAAGGTATCTTCCTTAAGTGTAAGAATTATTATATTCATCTGAATATTAGAAATCTCAGTTCTGTAAATTCAATAATTGAATTAGACATTCAGGATATGTCTATATCTTCAAAAAAGACTAACTTGTAAATGCTATATGAAAAATTCTAATACCAAAATTAATTTGAAATTCAGAGCACGTATATATCTACGCAAAATATTAATAATGAATCTAATAAAAGGCTAACTTGTTGTAACAAGATACATGTGCATTTGTGTATTTTTGTTGAATCCTCATTCATGTAAAATTTGAGAAAATATAATATTGGAGTACTACTCAATTGTGCAGAATATTGAATGCCTCATTTTACTAAAGAAAGCAATAAATCAACTTTATTGAAGTGATAATGGATTTTCTTGACCTTAGACAATTAAGAAATCTTTATTCTACATTGGTTTGATCATGAATTCAAGACTGAACTTGAAAATCTGTTAAACATTGACTGTTAACAGATCAGTATACAAGGCTGCTGCTTGTAGGTGGCATTGTGCAGTAAAAAAAAAGAAAATGTGTAGGGGTGGTAATCTAGTTATCTATTGCTATGTAATAAACACTTTCACAGATTTAAACCATAAGTACTTTTCATTTTAAGTCTCCACATTATTCGTAAATTCAGGAGTATCCTTGTTGAGTAGTTTTTGGCTTAGATTCTTTCCTAAGATTTCAAACTAGTTGTCAGCTTGGTCTGCAGTCTGAAGGAGTGGTTGGGGCTCACTTAAACTGCTGGACTATAAATGCTGATTATTTGCAAGAGACCTCAATTCCTTCTCTTATGGGCCTCCCCACGGAGCTACTGAGAGTCCTCACAATATGGCAGCTGGTTTCCCCTGGAGCAAGTTATCCAAGAGAGAAAGCAGAAGCTGTGATGTGTTTTATAAATCAAATTCAGAAATCACAAATTGCAATTTCGGAAATATTGGATTAATTACACTGGTCAGTTACATTGCATGTGATAGCACAATTCACAGGAATATGCATAACATGAGGTGAGTATCATTAGGGACAATCTTATGTCTTGACTACCACAAAGCCATGTAGTAACTGTAGGATCTTGAACGATTTGCTTAATATCTTTGGTGCACAAAATTCCTCATCTATAAAATCTGCAATGATCTATCACTGTGAAATAAGTCACCCCAAGATTAGTGTCCTAAAATCGCATAATTATCCTAAAATAAATAGTAGCAATTTATTATTTCTCATAATTCCTTTGTTTGACAAGGTTGTACTTCTGCTCCACATGTTATTGGCTGAAATTACCCAAGAAGCTGAGTTGATCTGGGAGTTGACTAGGGCTCCAATTTACCTGACCTTTCCTTCTACATACTGTTTCATCTTCTAGAATCTCTCTAGGTAGTCTCCCTCTTTCAAGCAAAATGGCCTATTCTCCCTTACAATGTAACAGTTTAGTCTCAAGAAGAAGAGTTTCAAAAGTACAAGACTAGATATGTGTAACAGTGAGAGAAATCTAGCATAGCTGACTCCGTCTTGTTTCTAACCTCACAAGCTGCCTTTGCTTATTCATGCACGCAGGCCAAGCTAACTATGGGAGGAATTTAGTTTATATTTTAACTTTAAAGCAAGGATAAGAATAGTCCCTTCCCCAAACTAATCCCTGAGAGGATAAGGAGGGTTTAAACACAAATATCAATGTTGTGTTAAAGATTTGCAGGAGCACTGTAACCTGAACAAGGACAAAGAAGTTTTGACAACTCCTAGGTCTCCTGCTGATGCCCAGATGTCTGTGGTCACCAATCACCTGCTAATCTCAATACCCTACTTGTTCTCCTTCCACAATAAAAAGGAAACTTGAGACTCATTACTTTTAACATGCCTTTAGCACATTAGTCTGCCATCTTCTCTGTTTGCTGGATATGTGAAATAAAGGCACATTCGTTGCTCCAACACCTTGTCCCTCGACTTATCAACCGTCATGCGATGAGCAGTATCAGCTTTGGAGTCAGTTACCTGTGCTCGTCAAACCTATGCTTGCATCACATTTGCTGATGTCCCATTGGACAAAGTATTCTAGGAAGCATGGTTTCTTGGGAGCCATCAATATAACAACACACTACAAAAGGTAATAGTGCTATCAGCAGAATGTTTGTAAGCATTAACAATAATGTATTATCACACATGTCTAGTAGATATTCAATAATTGTTATTATTGACTAAAAGTTACTATTATCGAAGAGTTATTTACAAGGGAGCTTTGAAAAAGGTATGTGAGATATAGGAAATACAACCCTTTGCTCAGAACAAATGCCAGAGTAGAAACTAGAAACATTCATTCTGCATTTCTGAGAAAGGAATACTGATAAGGGAAATGCAATGTAAATTGAGAACAGAAACAATGTCTTTGGAAAAAGGATAAATTGTAGGAACATGTGAGCCATAATAACATTAAGAAGAATTTTCACTGTTTCAAAAGCAGAAATATGTTTCCAGTACACAATCACTAATCCCTCTCCCCAACACCCTTGTCTCTGTGAGGAGTCTGACACTACTTTTTCAGGAGGTAAAATTAAATTTAAAAAATCCATAACATAATTTCCTTCGTAAATGACATATACATTGGTTTTATTCTTATGTTTGTTAATGTCCTAGTATCAATGCATAAATTTCATGGAGAGAGTTGGCAGCTCAATGAAAAATGAATCACATTTCCTCAAAAAGAAACAGCAGGAGGCTTCTGAATCATGGTTCCAGGAATCAAGGGACTTTTGTTGACAACAGTTATTTAATCCATTATCATCATAAAATTAGTAATTTTCTCCCTTATTTCTAAAACAAAAGTTATTTGTTTCTTTAGATGTTGTCAAAGGAATTGGAAGAATATTTACACACTGCAAACAACTAAGTTTATGTTCTTAGAGTACAGCAAAAATCTAGCTTATTGCAATTTTAAAATTCATCAGCTGACTCTTTCCCTGTGAAATATGATTAGGAAATAAGCTTAAATTCTCCATTCAGCTAATGTTTTAGCTGATTTTCTGCATTTTTTAAGTTGTCTTTCCTAATAATTCTTTCTAAAACTGTTGTAACTAACGATCCACAAGTGGGACGGCCAAGCAGAGGCAAGATGTCAGGTGTTGTTTAGAGATGTTTGCCCCAGATGAAATAAGTATTGTTCACACCTTTGCTTTTTAATGCTATAGAAAATAAACTGAAAATTAGTCTTCTGGGCTGTCTCAGTGAAATGGAAACATTTGAGATGAACTAGGACTTAGCATGTTGGTCAGCTTTCTGGAATAACTAGAATTATTGATTCTCAAATTTCATTATATATCAGAATTACCTGGGGTAACTGTTAAAAATGAAAATTCCCGTGTTCCAAGCTAAAGATTCTGATTCAAGATATATGGGGTAAGGCCAGGAAATATGCCTTTCAAACAAATAATGCTGATATAGATGGTCCTCAGACCTCCTTTTTTGCTGGACAGCTCCTCCTGTGGCCCTGGTCTCCTAAGGAAAGTGAACTAGTCCTTGGTATTTTCAACCTCAAGACAACTATTTCAGCAAAAGAGGCCAGCAAAGTGCACCTCCATGCTCTTCAAATGAAAGTGGTGGAACAGAGTTAGAAATCAGTGTTACTGTCAGAGTGGGGTGGCCCTAGCAGCCTGGAAGGGCACTGCGATGCAGAATATGGGACAGGGTTTCTACAGCAAACACAGAGGGGAAGAACATCCTAGGGTAAAAACACAGTTTGGACAAAGATGCAATTAAGAGGTTCAGAGCATAGGCTTTGAAGTCAGGCCCACCTAGGTCAATACCCCAGCTCTGCTATTTAATAATAGTTTTATCTATGACTTTACTTTCAATATCTCTGTCAGTTTTCTGTTTTTATACCTTACTCCATTGTTCTAACATGAATCTAATGTAAAATATTCTCATAAATTTGCATGCTTAATTAGGATGTTATCTGTTTCCTTTCACGACTTCCATCTCTTCTATTGAACATGTTTTTGCCTAGAAGACTTGCCATTTTATCCCACTTTTAACATAGGTTTTTATTGCAAAATTGTGTCACCAGACCCCCTTTAAACACAGATGTCATGTTGATGATTACTTCATTATTTGTAGCATTTTCAGCTCAGGTTTCTAAATACAAGTACAAATATAAGTGCAAATCTTAGATGCTTCCTATCACATTTCTCTCGGATGACCTATCCCATTTCCCCCAAACATCCTGTGTACCCCAGATCTAATGCCCCCTGTCATCTTGTGCCACAATTTCAGAGAAGGTCACATGTGTCAAAAGGAAGTGGATAAAGAATGGCTTCATAGAATAGGCTATATCTGAGCTCAGCCTTAATAGATGGACAGAATTTATGCAGAGAGAAAGAGCATTCTAGAAAAAGCGTAATAATATAAACAAAAGCAGAGTCTACAGTGATTCTGATTCATTAGGCCTGAGGTAGAGTCCAGAAATGTGTATCTCTAAATGAGTTCCCCAGTTGATTCTAACGCAGTTGGTTCGAAGACTTCAAAGAGAACACTTTGAGCAACAGTGTTTAGACTCATTGATTCCATAGCAAAATCTGAACTACAGGGTGCTGCTTTTCAGCTTCACATAGACATGCTATAGTCACAAAGCTATAACTGGTTTGTGATGAGTGAGTCTTTCCATCTGATGGGAGAGAATATGCATGAAGGAAATGGGAGACAACCACAGAATCCTGAAAAATGTTTACAAAATAGAAGAGTGGAAATATGTAGCATTTAGTCCAAATAGGACTGAAAGTAAAATGTGTAAGGTTGGAGTGCCAATGATTATTTATTAGGAATATTCCAACTTCCTATCTAACAAAAGGCTATTCTGTCAGTTTAATACATACAATATATTGCAAAAACAAAATAATAACAAAACAAAATGCCTTGGTCTCAAGAGAGACTTATTTTATAAAACACAGAAGAAAGAAATTGTTATTTCTCAATAGCACTTGTATTAAATAAATATTTGACTTCTACCATGGAAAGCCAGGCTCGGAAAGCATTTTCTCATAGTTTTAAATCTAATTTGGCTAGAAGGCTTCAGAAGGAATACAGTGAATATGAAAAACAGAAGCAAAATTTATAGATTTCATCATTGTCCAGTTTTTAGAGAGAAACAAGGTAAAATATGTGCACTAGTTGAGAGGCAGGCCTAGCCTAGCCTTAGGCTTTGAAAAAGGACTCCTAAGATGAAAGATGCTGCAGAGCAGAAGTGGTATGAACTGATGTCAAGATGACTTATTATATCCCACATTTTCTGGTTCATTATGGAGCTTCCTGTATGATCTCCTGTATAAATCAGAAAGGTTAGAGTGAAATAGACACAGAATTTCATACCTAAAAGCGCACAAAAAGAGCTAACCTTATCATTGCAAAATTAACGCATATGTTTCTCTACAAAGACAATTTGTATTTGGTTTCTATTTGTTTTTCACTTTTCGGAATATTGCTAGGTATTTTTCTTCAAATTATTCTGTAGGACTGCATCCTCTTTTCCCAACTAGACTGTAAACTTCTCAAGGCCAAGGATCATGCCTATAAATTCTCTGGTAGCTTCTCACCGAGTCTAGTACAGTATTTGGTGTACACACTGGGCACTCAGATGTGCTTGAGAACTGTCTCAATACAATAGGTAAAGGCAGCTATAAACTCTTCTGCATTTTGTGCAGCTGCCAAAATTTGGGGCCTAAGGTTAAAAGGCATGTTTTGTATTAATAAAGTTGCAGTCTTGTCAGCAAATACCTCAAATGAAAACTGCCTTTTCCTATAACGGGATTGTCAGAGAGATTAATTTATATTTTCTGAGTGGCTCCTGACAGTAACGGAAGTATTGTAATTTTTGACTGTATTAATGTTACTGAATTTATGGAGGCTTTTCACCTTATTACATAGCTTCATAAAATACTTCATTTTAAGAAAATACTTCTTCAGACGAAATGATAGAAGGTTATTTAGGGATTCTCTGATAACCACTTTCTCCAAAAAGGCACTCAGAGCTAAATGACAGATCTAAAACTGTGTGTAGGTATCATATAAAAGACCCTGAAAATGATCTAGATTCAGGAGAATTTCATCATTGTCTCTTATTGCATATAATCACTTATATTATTCCACATAGCATGTGATATTGAAAATATAATGAGCCGTATGTCTTAGAGGAAAATTCTTAAAAGAGCAAAGATTTTACATAATACTATATAAATTAAGGTGCACTGAAAGAATGTTTGAAATAAACAATTTTTAAAAACCTACTAACATTTCAGATCACAAATACAATTCCCTTCTGGAGATTTAATTAAAATGTTTCAAAAAAAATTCGTGAGTTTTCACGTTAGTAGTAAGAAAGAAGACTCAATAAGTGTGCTAACTGGGGTCTGTACTAAGCAAAAGTTGTTTGGGTGGAATTCTGATCCTGGAAATATTGCTCAGCTAATTGAATAATACAGTGCCATTCTTATGCAGAAAATGTATTGCAAGATCCTCTCTTCAGTACTATCTGAGCTGTGAGTTGGTTAATTCGGTATAGATATGAGATGGGATCCAAAGAGTCACTGTCTTGTCTCTTAATGTCAAATAGAAAATCAGGAGAAATACATCAAAGCATGAATCTGCAATTGTGACATCATAACCATAGTGTTGTTGCTTTCTCCAGGTGAAAGTAAATTGCAAGTCAATGAGCTATCTCTATGCTCACCAAACTCTGACTATCTTATCCTGAGCCTGCAGGTAGCTACAACATGGCTTAACATTGTGGTCTACATCTAATGTTTGTCATAAACTTTTCAATGTTTTATTTGGTTTCCTCCATAAGTACAATCAAAACAGTCAGACTGGATGAGGACACACAGTCACTGTAACTACGTTGTAAATGTCCGGTACTTCTCATATGGAAATATTTCACTAAAATAAAAATTTCAACAATCACACAGCAACAGAAGCAGCATGACGACAATAACAGCGAATACTACTTAAGTACTTACTGTGTATGCAAAGTACAATGCCAAGAAATTTGTATGCATTAACTTTATAATTTTATCTAACACACGACAACGCCTTTTTGTGTTCTATAATTATAATATCATACTTTTAAAATCCCGATGATGTATTATTATGATTACCCTAATTTCTCATCTGCAGATGAGAAAATTTCGAGGCTTAAAACATTCAGCTCTTAAAGACACAGGCAGAATATAAGCAAGGGCCAGTTCAAACAGGCTTTGTCTCAATGGCTCACGGAGCACTATCATTTTGTGTGTTGGATGAAAAAAGCTTTGGTAAGTCCAATCAGTTGTTTGGCATCATGGGTATCATACCCTCTGCCTTTATGATGGTTGTCTTTTTACCAGTTATGGATTTATAGATTGGTGTGTTATATCTCAAATCTATTCAAATCTCTGCAGCACAAACTTGTCTGACCTGTGGCCCGTGGGCTGCCTGTGGCCCAGGACAGCTATGAATGCAGCCCAACACAAATTCATAAACTTCCTTAAAACATTATTAGATTTTTTTGTGAATTATTTTTTTAGCTCATCAGCTATCATTAGCATATTTTATGTGTGGCCCAAGAAAATTCTTCTTCCAATGTGGCCCAGGGAAGGCAAATGATTGGACACCGCTGCTATAGCATCTTTATTGTTATCATATCATCATTCCTTAGGTAGTCAAATTTTACAAAGTATTCCTACATTTCCTTCCTGCAGAGAATTTGAGGAAAGGAGCAGTCAAGATCAAAGCTCTGTTAATTAGCTCAGAGTCTGTCTGACGGGGGCCATCAGCAAGGAAAATTGTGAGGCAATCACTAAAAAGACTTCCGTCTCAACAATACAGAAAGAAATCAGCAAGATTTTAATAAACTAAATGTAATAGCCAACACCAAAAACTCTCTATGCATTTCAATCTAATATGGATACAGAATACTACATAAACCCTGAATGTATGCAGAAGAATTAACTAAAAATCTTTTTGTGTATATATAATAATATTTAAACTAACTTCATTGTCCAAAGGAAAGAAACACTTTGAAAGATCCAATTGGCAAATAGCCAAATAAAAAGAGCACAAACTCCTCTTGTTCTGAATCCACTGCTGTTAGAGAGCAGCGTATTATGATAAAAATCTATTTGATAGCATGAGAATATCAGGCAAATATGCACATATATTTTAGTGATAGTAATTCAGTGTTAATAACTTTACATTTATATTAATCTCTTTAGTTTATAAAATGTGTTCAAGAAAATCGTAAAAAAAAATCCAATACACCAAGATAGAGGTAAAATAAATGCAACTAAAAATAAACATGGCCAGGCCAGGTGGCTCGTGCTTATAATTCCAGCACTTTGGGAGCCCAAGACAGGAGGATCGCCTGAGCCCATGAGTTTAAGACTAGCCTGGGCACCATGGCAAAACCCCGTCTCTACAAAAGATACAAAAATTTGCTGAGTGTAATAACATGCACCTGTAGTCCCAGCTACTCAGAAGGCTGAGGTGGGAGGGTCACTTGAGCCCAGGATTTCCAGGCTACTGTGAGCCATGATCATGCCACTGCACTCCAGCCTGGGTGACAGAGTGAGACCCTGTCTCAGAATAAAAAATAAATAATAAATAATAAATAAATAATAGAATAATAAAAATAAATAAAACAATAAAATACAAGACAAAAAAAGGAATAAGTAAATTTTTAAGTGCTTAATGTGTATGTAAGGTCCTATGTCAAGAAATTTGTATGCATTACTTTCATAATTTTATGTAACACAACAAGAAAACAAGACAGTCAATTTGATATGATTGAATAGATTTGATTTTGTTAACTAATGTTTTAGTTAATACAAACAAATGTGATAAGACTTTAATGAATCCATCTTAATCTGGAAAATAACGAGTAGCCAGAAGGTAAAAATTGTGTTTAACCAAAACAACCAAGAAATCTTTTTCTCTATTCTGAAGAATCCTCTGTTTCACTGAACTTAAAATCATGAAAGAATTAGGAACTATGCTCATTGGAAGAAAATAAAATAGGAACTACCTTCATTGGAAGACAATAAAATAGGAACTACACTCATTGGAAGACAATGAAAGTCTCATCCAAAGGATTATCTCCCAGAGGAGTACAAGTGGTGATACACACACACACACACACACACACACACACACAGAGAGAGAGAGAGAGAGAGAGAGAGAGAGAGAGAGACAGACAGAGAGAGAGAGAGAGAGAGGGCACAGTTTGGTTTTTGCTTTTTATTTTACACAGAACATAACATTGTATCTGGATCCAGGCAATAATGGTAAAGTGTGGAAAACTGCTACCTCTTCAACACAGAGATCAAAGCTTGTAAGCCATGCTTTAATTCATAATTACTTTTCCCCTGCGTCTGTTTCTAAACTTTCATACCTAACTTTATAAACCTCCACTTAAGCCTTTAGCTCTCAGTATTGCTGCCTAACTGTGGTGATTTTACTGATTTTTTTTTTTTTTGCTAATTATTTATTTATTCAGCAAATACTTATTTAGCAAAATTTACACGCAAAATACAGTGCTAGTTACTGGTGATACGACGATTAACAAAATTAGTCAATGTTCTTTACCCTCATAGAGCTAATTCTTTGAGAATAGAGGTATTAATTTAAAAATACACAATTATATGCATGTAATCAAATGTAGTTATTTAGAAAATCCTCCTCACCACCCATATGCAAGGAACAAAAACATCAAATATATTTTGAGTAAAATTTCAAGTTAAAAACAGCCAGAAGGGACCAAGAACAACACTTCCTTCACTCATCAGACTTTATATGCCATTCCTGTAAATTGTATGTGTGCAGAACACTAAGTGTGCAGAGCCACACATAGTATGGGAAAGGGAGATCAGGAAACGAAGACGTTTGAAAAGAATGGCATGATTATAAAGCAAATGGTATTGGTTTAGAAAACCAAGACAATCATAGGAATTTAAAAGTCCTAGAGATTATAGAAGGATAGCAAAATTCAATAATTTTTAAGGCATAATATATGGATTCATCTCCATCGTTAGATGTTTGGGACAGCAAAACCTAAAACACTTGTTTGAATAATATTCATTACTCCTCAGTAGCCTAAAAATTCAGTTTATAAAATACACTATAGAATTAAAGTGCTGCATAGCAACAGACACATACATTGGCAGTGGGGTTTGCAGTCAAGAGTTTAATAATCACAAGGCACCAAACTAGGAATTGGGAGGAATTCTCAAGCCTCAAATCTATTTTGTTGAGGAGTTTTGGACGAGGAGATTCTGAAGGGTGAAGGGCTGGAAAATTTGGGCTGTTCATTGGTCGGGATAAGGGGGATGAAATCATCGTAACATGGTAACTGAATTTCTCCATGAAACGGTTCTTACTAGGCCCTCCAGACCAGCTGGTGTTGGTACTTTTGTTGGCATTCATAACCTAAAGAAGAAGCTTAAACAAAAAGCCTATTTCTTCACAATGCCTTGAATTGTATCCATACAACAGGGAAAGAATAAAAACTTTTGTAAAAAGAGTTACATTATAGCAAATAGTTAACCAGCTACAAAAAAGTGGGTCAAAGAGCAAGCTGGCTTAATGACCGCTGATACTGTGCTTCAAGGCTGGTTAGACTTTATTTTTTCCCCTTAACTGATAATATAAAATGTTATTTGAGACGGTTAATATACACCCTAAAATGTATGTTTTTTACTTAATTTAGACTTTTGTATATCAGCTGACAAATTATAACTATGAGTTACTGTGTGGTGGTACTCTCTGCCAGCCAGTCATTCAGTTTTGGTGGCATATTCATCAATGTCAGCAGAACAATACCTGTTGGTACAAGTGTTTACATATTCAAATTCATTTTAATTGTATTTTATAACAGAAGTAACTTAAAAAGTAATGTTTCTTAAAGAAGTACAGACCTAATACATTAATTCAAGCAAGATGAAGATAAAGAAATCAAGTAGAAAAAAAAAAATCTCTCTCTAGACTTGTTGGATTTAAACGTGTAGTAAATTCTGAAAGGAAAACATTGTTCAAAAAGTACAACATGCCACTAATATATCCATTAAGTGTGTATCTAAACAAGAGTTGTATATCAGGAGTTTAATGTTTTCTGTTTAAGAAAATAAGTTCTTATATAGTACAAAATTTTTGTTGTTAGTGTGTGACATATTTGGCTTGGTACATGTTTTTTCAAGTATGCGTTGTAATAGAGTACTTCTTGTCAGAAATTCAGAAGAGTAAATCAGTTTTTTGGCATGTGAAAAAAAATTTTTAGAAAAGTAGTTTGAGGTGATGGTGAACATGAATGTGGAAATATCTTGTAAATAGTTAAAATATTAACACTAGAACCCCAGCTGGAAATAAAAGTTTAGGAATTATTTGATAATAGTAGGGATATAGATCATAAGAGTGGAACTCAAATTACTAATGGGATAACAGATCCAGGAATATTCTGTAGATACTGGCATTTTAATACATAAAAAAGGTGGAAAGGCTTTGGATCCATGGATGGCTGAAAACTGGAACTGAGCTCTCTGCAAAATGGTAGAATCCATACTTCTACAAAACAGGCATTAAAATATCTCTATTCACTGGCCTAGAGACTTAGTAAGAATGTTGACCATCTTGACAGTATTGTAAAAAATAATCACCTTCGAGGAATCAGAACCCCAAACAAGCACCACAGGCAGAAAAATGTCTAATTTGTGCTATACAAAAATGATAAAAATTGCAAACAAAGATATTAATAGAAAAGTAGCCTTGGAAACATTGATACCCTTAGAGGCTGACAGAGACAAATATGAAGCTGAAGCAAATCTGCACAATCCAGTAGATAGAAGAATCCTGTACAGAAATAATTACTTCGAAGATGAGATTATAGTTAAAATGATATATCACGCATGGAAAGGAACCACTAAGAAAGAGTAAGCAAATAAAACAAACATACAATTTAGTATAATGTAAACTATATTTAATAGAACAAAGTGAAAGAGATTTACAGTATGTTTGAAAGAATAATCAAGAGTCAAATGAAGCATAGATACATAATACAAGTAAGAGCAAGAAAGCATAGAAAAATAAAAAAAATCAACTAAAAATTCTTAAAATCAAAATACAGCTTTTTTTTGTAAGAAATTTGAGGAAAAGAAAAAAGTAGACTATATATAGTTGAAGAAATACTTAATGGAATGGAATATAAATCTGAGAAAATGATCCAATTACAGCATAGAGCATTAAATAAAGATCAGAAAGATTTAAGAAAGAAATCCAAAAAATATGGAAACAATCCAGTAGAGTAATATCTAGTAGGAGTTCCAGAAGGACAGATTAAAGAAGATGAGAAAGAGACAATTTTCTAAAATTAAGTGACTAAGAACGTTACAGAATTGAGAAAAGACAAACCTGCTTATCATTAAGGAATACACTAGGTACTAAACAAGATGAAAAAAAAATCATCAAACTTATATCTAGGCTAATCAAGTCACTAAAATGGAAATAACAAAGAAGAAAAGAAAACATACTGTTTACCAGAAAGAAAAGACTAATTATCCACAATGGAACTGTAGACTTACATAAGGCCTCTTTTCAGCAAAAATAAAGGTCAGAATTAAATGGAATAATTTCTTCAATGTACTGGTAGAACTTTTTTTTTTTTTTTTTTTTTTTTTTTCCAGAGTCTCCACCCAGGCTGAAGTGCAGTGGCTCAATCTCGGATCACTGCAACCCCTGCCTCCCAAGTTCAAGCGATTCTGGTGCGTCAGCCTCCCGAGTGGCTTGAATTACAGGCACGTGCCACCATGCCAGAATAATTTTTGTATTTTTAGTAGAGATGGGGTTTCACCATGTTCGAAGCCAGGCTGGTCTCGAATTCCTGAACTCAAGTGATCCACCCTCCTCAGCCTCCCAAATTGCTGAGATTACAAACGTGAGCCACCGCACCTGGCCAATGTGCTGATATAACTTAATCTAAAACTATAAATTAATTTAAAGTGCCATTTAAGAATGAAACTGAAAGAAACATTGGGACTTACAAAATGTGTGGGTTTACTACTATAAAATGTACTTAAGTTTAAAAAAGAAATGAAGGGCTTGGAGGCAAAAGCAATGATGCAGAAAGAAATTGTTAAAACTAGTTGGTAAATTTGAATAAGCAATGGTTAACTCTACACAAAAGTTCCAATCAAAATGTAAATAAAAGTACCAATCAATTATAATAATAATTATTGTGAAGCTTAATAAGAATGTGCACCTAGAAAGCTAGACAATAGTATGAAAGATTAGAAGAGACACATTTGAGTCAAAGTATTCTAAGATCTTTGTCTTTGGCTAAAAGAAAATATAAACACTGACTAAAAGAAGACATTCATACAGCCAACAGACACATGAAAAAATGCTCATCATCACTGGCCATCAGAGAAATGCAAATCCAAACCACAATGAGATACCATCTCACACCAGTTAGAATGGCGATCATTCAAAAGTCAGGAAACAACAGGTGCTGGAGAGGATGTGGAGAAACAGGAACACTTTTACACTGTTGGTGGGATTGTAAACTAGTTCAACCATTATGGAAAACAGTATGGCGATTCCTCAAGGATCTAGAACTAGATGTACCATATGACCCAGCCATTCCATTTCTGGGTATATACCCAAAGGATTATAAATCATGCTGCTATAAAGACACATGCACACGTATGTTTATTGCGGCACTATTCACAATAGCAAAGACTTGGAATCAACCCAAATGTCCATCAGTGACAGACTGGATTAAGAAAATGTGGCACATATACACCATGGAATACTATGCAGCCATCAAAAAGGATGAGTTTGTGTCCTTTGTAGGGACATGGATGCAGCTGGAAACCATCATTCTTAGCAAACTATCACAAGAACAGAAAACCAAACACCGCATGTTCTCACTCATAGGTGGGAACTGAACAATGAGATCACTTGGACTTGGGAAGGGGAACATCACACACCGGGGCCTATCATGGGGAGGGGGGAGGGGGGAGGGATTGCATTGGGAGTTATACCTGATGTAAATGAGGAGTTGATGGGTGCTGACGAGTTGATGGCTGCAGCACACCAACATGGCACAAGTATACATATGTAACAAACCTGCACATTATGCATATGTACCCTAGAACTCAAAGTATAATAATAATAAAAAAAAGAAAAAAAAAGAAAAACAGAAAATTAATAGAAATGAATCTAATTATGTAGCAATCACAACTAATAAAATTATTGGCATCTGTTAAAAGAGAGGCAGAAATACAGTCCAGATACAGATAATGAAGACAGACAAATATAATAAAAGATACACCACGAAAGTACTACTAGTATTAACCAATAGCAATTTGATGCATAGGATATGGAATACCATCGAGTTCACAGAGTAAATCAGCTTTATCTTCATATCTCTCTCTGTGTATTATGTATCTACCATCCATTTAAATATGGATAGATAGCAAAACCATGATGCCATGTTTTAAAAGCACAGAAGTATATTACATTGTTATATTACTTATTTAAGTTTAAAATGTCAAAAGTACTTTGTTATTTAAAGAAAACATATACATACATGGTAATTTATAAGAACATGGATTTGGGATGCTAACAGTGGGATCTTTACTTGTAAGAATGTTTTATCTCTCCTTAAAATATCACAAGAAAATACAGCAAATGAAGATGATATCATCATATTCATTAATGTTTCTTCAGCATTTAGTGTTTAGCACTTTTCAAAACACTCTATCTGTATTAAGTTATTTAATATTATAGAAATACTACGAGGTTGATATTTTACAATTTTGTGTACTGGATACATGGACATTTGTTATATTACACTACATAATTTTAACATGGTTAAGTATTTAATAACGATAACAGCAAAACCAAATGTTCTGAGTACTTAGGAGGTCCCTGGTGCTACTTTTTAAGAATATACTATTAATGAATAGAAGTGAATACAAAGAAAATGATAGAATATAATAGCAGATTTAACTCACACAAGTTCTACAGAGCAGTTTTCCTCCCACATACATGCAGTATAGGTTTACAAGAAAGGTGCACACTTTGTAAGCATATAGGGTGTGTTTATTTATTTTTATCTCCACATGACACTCAGAAACAGCCTCTAAATCAAAATGGTCTTAATAGATATCAGTTAAATACAAAGGAGAGTCAGATGACATATTTTAAGCTCTATGCAAGCAAATTAGTGGCTATTTTTAGAAATTTACTATCTCAAAAGTCAATTCATTTCAATTTTTTCTCATTTTCAAATATGATCTACTAGCTCAGATTATGCAATCTTCCATTACTGAAGACAGTGCTACCGATCTACTTGTGGAAAAATATTAACATTAGCGTGTTTCCCAAGAGACACTGTGATATTATGTTTATGCCTGATAAAATTTAGTGATCGTGCACATGAATTTAAAATATCCCTAGGTAGTTTACAGTCCCATCTGTGCCAGGGAAACAAAGCTATTTCAACTACAGCATAAGAGAATAAAAAATGTTGTCCAAAATTTTATTAAATACTTACTTCATAGATGGCACTTTAGCATGAGTTTATTAATATGCACCTTACAAAACTGAGCTCATAAGTGAGAATTTGACCTGATAAAATTTGAAATACTGTGCTTTGGCAAGTTCAGCATATTGGCATTCCTGATAATTCTACATCACAAATACCATACTTAGTCAATAACGCTTAAAACATTGGGATGCAGTGAGTAAAACACAGGCATCCTCAGAAGAGATTCTTCTTTATACTACAATGTTGAGCAAGTTACTTCTCTCTGGATTTCTAGTTTTCTTCTCTGGAAACTGAGGACATCACAATAGATAGTCCTGAAGATTTTGTCCCTAAACAACTCCAGGAAAATACTTTTTAAAAGTCTAATTCCACTTATTAAAATCTTACCCCATTTTTGAAAACTAAATAAAATTTTATTTAAAAAGTGTTATACATAACCTAAAAATAAGGCGGTAGAACCAGTGTTCTTTAAGAAGAAACAGTAGAGAATGGATGCCTTAGGGAATCCATCATGCTAAAAAAATGTTTGATGAATACTTCCGTGAAAATTTCAGATTTTGGATAGCATAAGGGAATGTTGGAAATTTGTATTGTGTATGTAGAATCTACTAGGTTCCATGCATAATTTTATTAATATTGAATATGTAACAGCAGCACTGGCATTACTTTAAGCATCAATCAATGGCTTGATTAATGACTTTTGGAAGGATAAGACAAAAAGTTTATAAAAAAGAAGTCTAAGAATGGCATCTGAAAAAGGCACAGCGATTTCACTTAAAAATGTGTTTCTGCCCTAATGCAAACAAAATGTGGCTACATTATCTTGTTATCCAAATGTTTTGACAGTTATTTAGAAAACGTGATCATATCCCTCTTTTCTTCTTAGGGATTTATTCTTTTGTGGAATTTTTCATTCATATTTTTTGTAGAAATAATAATCCCATTTCGTATGTGGGTACTTACCACAAGAGTCAACAAACCAATTAATTAATTTCGTTTACACAATTGCTAGATATAGTAGGCAGACATTTCAGATGTAGAAATAAAAGCTTGGAGAGATTAAGTACTCTGGGAAGTGGCAGAACCACAGTGAAAACCTAGGTTAACCTGTCTCCACAATCATACATTCCTTTCTATGTGACCATCATGCCAAAATCCCTTTTAATGAAAGTGCCTTACATTAACAAATATTACCCTTAAGGCAATATCTAGCTTTTATCAGGGGACACTAATTCCTTACTCCTTTGGAAGGAAGAGTGGGTCTTTAAGCCAGCTCCTTCTTCAAACTTTTCTTTTCTTTGTTAAGTTCTATTGAGATATAATTGTATATTTTCTGTGGTTTGACTTGCTCTCAGAAAGGTGCACATAGTTGTGCTCTCTAGGTTGCATAATAAACCTAGGAAAAAAATGACTGTCTCTAGAGATAGCATTAGGAGATGTACCTAATGTAAATGACTAGTGAATGGGTGTAGCACACCAACATGGCACATGTATACATATGTAACAAACCTGCACGTTGTGCACATGTACCCTAGAACTTAAAGTATAATAATTAAAAAAAACCTTTTCAAAAAAAAAAAAAAAAAGAGAAAGGTATGAATAGCAATTTTATAGTGTTGTCTGTGACTAGACAAGTCCAAACAATTTTAGGGAATGCAGCAAGCAGTGATAGGTGTAAGTTGCATCCTCCAACTTAACATTTAATTGCAAAAATACTAATACTTTTATCTTGGAATTTCTCACCTCTGACTGAATCTCTCAATTGATTCCAAGTGCAGAAGGAAAATGAGATGCTTTTATTGGGCCCACTAAAACACTGACACTGACAGGAATTCAATGATTCATTTTCCTGATTATATCTACTGTGAACGGCAATTAAAAAATACAAATGAATATGACATGTTATTAGTCTATTATTAAGAAATATACACAATTTTAACTTCAAATAGCTCTCAAATACCTCTGGTCTGAATACCAACACTCCTCTTCTTGTTTACAGTTCCTTATGGCTCAAGAAAAATAGTAGCTCCAAGAAAACGTTTCTTCAAATATTATAGAGTTTATGGATGGCCAGTGGCAGGACTTGGCAAAATATCAAAATGTTGGCAAATTAACTGGAATTTAGACCACAGGTCAAAACAGATCTATCAGCAGTGAATGCAAGGAATCTTAGAATAATGGACAATTGCCATTAATGAGGACCAATAGGAGACCTGAAAGTATGTGTATAATATCTGATGAAATAACATCTTTATTTAAGTATAATTTAATAAATAAGCAAGTGTCCAGGCAGCCCAGTCATGGAACTCAGAAGGGACTTAGATTAGTTGAGATTTAGCTTGGGAAGTAGGATTCCATTCTTTAGGATAGTAGAGTAGAGTAAGGCACATCCTGGTCTAGACTACAAGTTTGTGACTCATGCATAGAAAATATGACAAAGACCCGGTTCCTGGAAAGCAGAGTGTTAGGGGAAAGGAAAGGAGGAGAATGTGAGTAATAGAACTAAGGTAAAAGTTTGGAGTGGCAGGTCTGGTTGTTTGATCATCAAGCTATGCAATCAATGATCTCCATACTTGCTTCTAGAATCTAACTCAGAGCTAAGCTACAAATCAGAGTTCTAGTACCCCATCTTTGAGAAATAGGAAAAGAAGCCAGAGAAGTTATTACCACAGCATTCAGTGCAATGCCATTTTTCCAGTTGATACTGGTGAACACTGGTAAAGAGATAATGTTATGATATTAGAGAAAAAAACATGGATTAAATATTAGGATACCTGGATTCTAGTCTTGGCTATGTCAATGAACTAGCTGGGCAGTCTTGGAGAGGCCACTTTTCCTCCCTGAACTTTTAATTTTCTTCTGTATATGGTGAGGGATTTGTAATATATGGATCTCTCTTATTTCTTTCATGTTTAGTATTCTATGATAAGAGGACAAATGACTTGTATTTACTCTTTTATTTAAGCCAGATATGCTGAGATGCATGACTGACTGTACCTGAGATCAGAATATGCTTACATAACTAAACCAAAATCTACGTTTTTTTTTTTTTTTTTTCAGTTGACTGTATTTAGAAACATCATTAAAAACAGCATTCTTGTTTTGAGTTCTTTGGTTCTTCGCTCCACCTTTTTGGCCAATATTAAAATGATGTCACTGAATAGTCACAGGGACATTCAGAATGAATTTTCTTTGTGTTTGTTTATTCTACAAATAAAGTGAATATTTCATATTTTTTAAAGTGATAATACTTGGCATAGGCCGTATGCATTTTTGTTATTAGTGGGTAATTTTTAAGCTGTATTTGTTGATATGTTTCACAAACTAGTGAATATTTTATATTTCCTCTGAATTTCATCGAAACTATTATGGTTGCATCTCATATTAGGTCTGATGACTTGATTTAGAAATATTTCAAAGATGAAATATGTCTGGGCATTTTAATCTTACTTGTGCAGGAGGGAAAGGTAATGGATCCACTCTTATTTTGTTTGATTATTCTCCTTTGTAGTTTGTTAGTTTGGGAGATTTTCTGGACAATGTTCTTCCTGTTTGGCAAAATTACATCTGTTGGACAACACTATTCATGCCTCAACTGACATTGCCTCACAATTTATAGTGTTGCTTTTGATTATGAAATAAGGTTCCACTTGTAAAACTTGCAATTTCTTGACTCTGGGTACCCAGGAAATAATAAGAAAAGTTCATACCCCTACACACATCTTGGTTTCTCCTAAATCATTTTATTCCTTTTTTTGCAGAGAATCCAGGCATCTCACAGCTCTTTTTCCCATTCTATTTTTAAGTCACCTTCATTAAGAAGGCAATATTTGAGTTTTACTTTGAAATATATATTTTTGTTAAAATGCATCAGCACAATAATTCTTTGACTTTTAATTTTTATAAAATGGAAGGAACTAAGTGAATTAAATGAAGCTGTAAGAATCAAGTCCTTATTTCATTTTGGCAATTAAGGAATGATTTTTCAAAGTAAGCAGTATGGAATCCAAGGACATTGAGAAAAAAAATTAAACATATTCTAACATAGTTTACAAATGCTAATATTTCCATTATAGGTTTTCTCAAGGACCCTTTGAAAAATGTATTTAACTGTTACCATACTAATGAGTTAACTCACATAGTTTTTGCTGCTATACTTCCCTATACAGAAAAAGTTATAATCTGTCATGTATTCTATAACTACCTGAGTATATGCGGCAAGCAACAAAAATATCAACTGTAGACCAAAAATTGTGTGAGGTTCTTTTGAGCAGGTTACATGTGAAGAAAGAATAATGGAGCTATAAGGTAAACATACATGAAACAACTAGAGAACAATTAATCATGTGCGACTAAATCAAAATATAGTATTAGTTGAACCCTATACTAAAAAAAAATCATGCTGTGAAAAGGTAGTTGTTTAATTCACAGATACTTTAAATACAGATAAGAAGTTTTAGAGCAAACACAACTGACTTGCTGCACATGGAAACCGAAAATGGTCATATGCCTTGGTAAAGCAACAAGAAAGTGTTAAGTGTTCATGACAGCAAGTCACAATTAGAAAATAGCTATACTTAAAGGAAAATCGGCTCATCTGGTTTATTTAGAAAATTTGAATTATCTTGATCTCTCCAAAGCAATGCATGATGCTATCTCAAGACACTTTTTCTAGACTAGGAGAGGAAGACAATGATCTCATTGATAATATTACATTAAAAATCTATGGGAACTTTTCGTTTGACAGGAAATACAAAATAGCTTTGGCTCCTCAATAAAAATGAAATAGCTTATTAAGGCACCAGTGTGTGTTGGGGGGGTTATTTCGGTTTAAATAGGTCACATGCTCATAGTAACACTCCTGCTAATTGGTTCATTCCACAAGAAGCAGTGAGATCCCAAAATCTGCCAGTTTTTTAGACAACACAGGCTTTTAAAATTAGCAGAGATATAAGTTAAGGTGACTCAGGGCACCTTCTTAGCATCAAGTAATCCCAGTTGTATTTCTATTGTAAATGGCAGAGTTGCCGCCACTGCCACCCAGCTGCTCCCATGGGAATGAGTGGTTGCAGTGAGTGAAGGCAGCTCTGAAAGAACATGTAAAATGTGACGTTTATCTGTTGACTATTTAAAAATGACTTAACACCCCTGGGGCACATCCGCCTCGGATTCACTCTCATTGTCTGTCACTGTTCTCAAAAGAGGCAAGAGCAAGCATGAAAGATCTTTATTATAAAACACCTTCGCCCCAGGCTGAGGTCACATTCCAATGACCATGGGTCTATGGATAATGGAACATGCTTTACATAGCCTGGGACAGTAGCTTTAACATTTTTCTTTTTTAACTTTGGCCCATGATAAAAAACAATAATAAATATATTTTACATAAAAAATCTATATACACACACATAACAAGAAAAACATATTTTACTGAAAATACCCTTCTATATGAATTTTAAATTTTTTTTTTTTAGTTCTGTGAAGAATGTCAATGATAGTTTAATGAGAATAACATTGAATCTATAAATTGCTTTGGGTAGTATGGACATTTTAACAACATTGATTCTTCCTATCCATGAGCATAGACTGTTTTTCCATTAGTTTGTATCATCTCTGATTTATTTGAGCAGTGTTTTGTAGTCCTCCTTGTAGAGATCTTTCACCTCCCTGCCTAGCTCTATTCCTAGGCATTTTATCTTTTTGTGACAATTGTGAATGGGAATGTGTTCCTGATTTGGCTCTTGACTTGACTGTTGTTGGTGTATAGGAATGCTAGTGATTTTTTTATACATTAATTCTTTATCCTGAGATTTTCCTGAAGTTGTTTATCAGTTTAAGGAACGGTTAGGCTGACACTATGTGATTTTCTAAATACAGGATCATGCCATGTGCAAACAGGCATAGTTTAGCCTCTTACTTGGCAGCTCTTTATTCTTTTCTCTTGCCTGATTGTTCTGGCCAGGACTTCCAATATTACACTTGATCTTAGCCAAAAGGCCAAGAAGCGATAGGACTTCCAATATTATGTTCAATAGGAGTGGTGAGAGAAAGCACTCTTCTCTTCTGCTGGTTTTCAAGGGGACTGCTTCCAGCTTTTGCCTACTCAGTATGATGTTAGGCAGCTCATATTATTTTGAGGTATGTTCCTTAAATACCTAGATTTCTAACAGTTTTTAACATGAAGATGTGGCTTTTTGATCTGCTGCTGGATTAGATTTGCCAGTATTTTGTTAAGGATTTTTGCATTGATACTCAACAAGGATATTGGCCTGAAGGTTTTTTGTTTGCTTGTTTTTGTTTTGTTTTTTGTCTCTGCCAGGTTTTGGTATGAGGATGATGCTGACCTCAATGAGTTAGGGAGGAGTCCCTCCTCGTCAGTTTTTTTGAATAGTTTCAGCGAGAATGGTACCAGCTCTTGTTTGAACATCTCGTAGAATTCGACTGTGAATCCCTCTAGTTCTGGTATTGTTTTTTGGTTGGTAAGCTATTTATCACTGCCTCAATTTCTGAGCTCATTATTGGTCTACTCAGGGATTTGATTTCTTTCAAGTTCAGTCTTAGGAGGGTGTATGTGCCTAGAAATTTGTGAATTTTTGCTTCATTTTCTAGTTCATGTGCATAGAGGAATTCATATTCTCTGGTGGTTATATGTGTTTCTGTGGGGTCAGTGGTAGTATCCTTCTTGTTTCTAATTGTGTTTATTTGGATCGTCTCTCTTTTCTTTTTATTATTCTAGCTAATGGTTTATTTATTATATTAATTTTTTCAAAAAAATGCAGTTCCTGACTTCATTGATCTTTTGAATGGTTTGTTGTATGGAACCAAAAAGAACCTGAATATCCAAAGCAATTCTAAGCAAAAAGAACAAAGCTGAAAGGATCACGCTATTCAACTTCAAAGCATACTACAGGTCTACAGTAACTAAAACAGTGGGATAAAGGTCCAAAACCAGACACATAGACCAGTGGAACACACTAGACAACCCAGATATAAGACTAAGACTGCACACCTACAACTATCTTGTCTTCAAGAAAGCTTATGAAAACCAGCAATAGGAAAAGACTCCCTATTGAATAAGTGGTACTGAGAAAACTGGCTAGCCATATGCAGAAGATTGAAACTGGAGCCCTTTCTTACACTGTATACAAAAATTAACTCAAGATGGATTAAAGACTTAAATGTAAAGCCCCATACTATAAAAACCCTGGAAGACAACCTAAGCAATACCAATTGAAGCATAAGAATGGTCAAAGATTTCATGACAAAGACATCTAAAGCAATTGCAACAAAAGCAAAATTGACAAATTGGATATAATTAAATGACAGAGCTTCTTCACAGGAAATGAAACTATCAACAGAGTAAGCAGACACTCTACAGGATGGGAGAAAATATTTGCAATCTGTGCATCGAGCAAAGGCCTAATATACGTAATCTTTAAGAAACAATTCAATAAGCAAAAAATAATCAACTTAATTAAAACATGGGAAAAGTACCTGAACAGATACTCTTCAAAAGAAGACATACAGTGAGCCAACAATCATATACAAAAAAGCTCAATGTCACTGATTATTAGAGAAATATAAATCAAAACCACAATGAGATACCATCTCTACCAGTCAGAATTGCTATTATAAAAAACTCCAAAAATAACAGATGTTGTGGAGGTTGTAGAGAAAAAGGAATTCTTATATGCTGTTGGTGGGAGTGTAAATTAATTCAGCCATTGTGGAAAGCAGTATGGCGATTCCTCACAGAACTGAAAACAGACCAAGCATTCAACCCAGGAATCCCATATCTGGGTATATTCCCAAAAGAATATAAATTATTCAACCATAAAGACACATGCATGCATATGTTCATTGAAGCACTACTCACAATAGCAAAGGCACGTAATCAACCTAAATGCCCATCAACAGTAGACTGAATATGGAAATGTGGTACATATATACCATGGAATGCTATGAAGCCATAAGAAAGAATGAGATCATGTCCTTTGCAGAAAGATAGATGGAGCAAACTAACACACAAACAGAAAAACAAATACCGCATGTTCTCACTTATAAGTTGGCGTTAAATGATGAGATCATATGAACACATAGAGGGGAACAGCACATGCTGGTGCTTTTCAGAGTATGGAGGATGGGAGGAGAGAGAGGATCAGGAAAAATAACTAATGGGTATTAGGCTTAATACCTGGGGAACAAAATAATCTGTACAACAAACCCCATGAACAAGTTTAGCTATATAACAGACCTGCACTATATACCCCTAAACTTAAAATAAAAGATAAATTAAAAAGAAAAAAATACCTTTGATTGTGTGAAATGCTTTATGACAGTTTTATTCTATTTCTTTTTAGTTTTTTAGGTTGCTGGTTGCAGCCCATTTAATTTATTGCAAAACTCACGAATGTACTTCCACTTGCAGTTTGCAAAACATTGGTCAAGGAAGCTCTCTTACTAACAGTTCCAATCTTTTCAACCTATTTTTTTCACCAGGAAAAAATAAATGAAAACTTAAAACAGTTTATAAATATGTGATGTGAAGTTTGAGATAAAAATGTTAAAGTGCATTTTGCAAGTGCTAAAGTACTATATTTGTTACTTATCTTTGATTTTACTAAAAAATATGGTGTGACATAAACGAATATCTAGGGCTGATGATTTATAAAAATCATGAATTATCACCACATTTATATTTCATTATCTAATTATAAATTTTGTTACAAAAATCAGTACCATTGGTATGCCAACAGTGAACAATCTGAAATAGAAATCAAAAACTAATCTCATTTACAATAACCACACATAAAATTAAGTAACTAGGAATGAACTTAATTAACTAAAGAATTGAAAAATTTCTATAATGAAAACAATGAAACACTGATGAAAGAAAGTGAAGAGGACACCAAAAATTAGAAACATATTCCATGTTCATGGATTGGAAAAAATAAACATCGTTAAAATGTTCATACTACCCAAAGTAATTCACAGATTTAAAACAATCCTTATCAAAATACCAATGACATTTTTCACAGATATAGAAAATAAAACTATCCTAAAATTTATATAGGGCCACAAAAGATGCAGAATAGTCAAATCCATCCTAAGCAAATATAATAAAACTGGAGGAATCACATTACCTGACTTCAAGTTATACTACAGAGCTATCCTAACCGAAACAGGATGGTACTGGCATTAAAACGGACACATAGACTAATGGAAGAGAATAGAGAACCCAGAAATGAATTTGTGTGCTTACAGTGGTATATCCATATGCAGAAGAATGAAACTGCACCCTTATCTCTTCCCATATACAAAAATCAAATCAAAATAGATTAAAGACAAATATAGGACCTGAAACTATGAAACTACTACCCGAAAATATTGGGGAAAATCTCCAGGACGTAGGTCTGGGTAAAAATTTTTGAGCAATACCCCAGAAGCACAGGCAACCAAAGCCAAAATGGACAAAAAGAATCACATCAAGTTTAAAAGTCTCTGCATAACAAAGAATACAATTAACAAAGTCAAGAGGCAACCTACAGAACAGGAGAAAATATTTGCAAAGTATCCATCTGACAAGAGATTAATAATCAGAATATGTAAAAAGCTAGGAAAAAATCTGATAATCCAATATAAAAATGGGCAAATATATGAACAGATATTTCAGAAGAGAAGACATATGAATGTCAAACAGACATATGAAAAGGTGCTCAATAGCATTGATCACCAGAGATATGCAAATTAATACTACAAGATGTTTTCTCACCCCAATCAAAATGGCTTCTATCCAAAGACAGATAACAGTAAATGCTGGTGAGGATGTGGAAAAAAGGGAACACTTGTACACTGTTGGTGGAAATGTAAATTAGTGTAACTGCTATGGGGAACAATTTGAAGGTTCCTCAAAAAACTAAAAATAGTGCTACTATATGATCTAGCAAATCCACTGCTGGCTATATACCTAAAAGAAAGGAAATCAGTATGTTGAAGAGATGTCTACACTCCCATGTTTGTTGCAGCACTGTTCACAATAGTCAAGGTTTGAAGCAACCTAAGTGACCATCAACAGATTAATGGATAAAGAAAATATGGTACTTATACACAATGGAGTACTATTTAACCATAAATAAATAATATTCAGTTATTTGCGATAACAAGAATGGAACTAGAGATCATTATGTTAAGTGAAATAAGCCAAGCACAAAAAGATAAACATCACATATTCTCACTTATTTGTGGGATGTAAAAATCAAAACAACTGAATACATGCAGATAGAGAGTAGAAGAATGGTTACCAGAGGCTGAGAAGTATAGTAGAGGGGTTTGGAGGAGGTGGGGGATTATTAATGGGTTCCAAAAATAGTTAGAATGAATGAATAACACCTAACATTTGATAACACAAGAAGGTTTCTATTTTCAATAATAATTGTACGTTGAAAATAACTAAAAGAGTATAATTGGATTGTTGATAACACTAAATATAAATCCTTGAGGGGATGGATACGGCCTTTTCCATGTTGTGATTATTACACATTGCATGTCTGTATTAAAACTTTTCATGTGCCCCATAAATATATACTATGTGAGTACTATGTACTCACAAAATTTAAAAATACAAGTTATAAAAAAAATCAAACTCCACATATTACCTGGCCCTGTGAAGAGGTTGATCTATCTAAACCCTTTGAAAGTTCTCCCCTCCACTATGCGTTTCAAAAATATTTAGAAGAGTCAAATTAACTGAAATGTATTAATGGTCATGAAAATTCACAAAATGAAGTGTTGGCTATCAGAGAAGTGATTCACTTATTTGATAGAACTGCAAAGAGTGATTTTTCATGGCATTGTTTTTTGTTGCTTCAACTAGCAATGACAAACTTATTTCATGCACATAATATATAATGTTGACATTAAATGCATATAGATGTATATTCACTACTCATCAAAACTGTTCATAAAAATCTTATGAAAAATCATGGAAAATAATATATTCTGAAAACAATAAATTCTATATTCTTGCCTAGAGTTTTTGGTGCCTGTGGGGCCTCTTGTTTTTAGGTTTTAATTTGTCTTTCTTTATACCCAGAGAAGGTTTCTCCTGATTATTTATTTGTTGCATTATTTTAAAAAAAATAACTGTAGTACAAATAAGTAAGGATTCTAGTTCAAGGTTTAATGAATAAAGTCCATGATGACTGACACACAGTAGTCAGTAGATGATCAGTGAATGGTTTTTGACTTGATATTCATATCTAGACAGAATTACAGTTCTGACTCTTGGCACTTTCTTTTAGTGTTACATTTTTATTCTTCCTCACAGTTTGAAGAAAGTAAAGTTTTCTTAGGCATAACCAGATAGGCATTTTACCCAGTGGACTATAATTCTATTGTCTCACTGTTTCTTACTGCAATGTTTCTAAATTTTCTGGCTACTCTCTTCCCTTGTGTCATGCTCAATTTCATTGTATTCATTTATTTTGGATTAGAAGACAATAACATAATACAACATGACTGATTCAAGTGAACATGATTCTTTATGATATTTCACATCAGCCTAGGAAAATCTGATCAGATGTGGTTAGAAAAAATGATTTTCAAATGACACTTTTCTCTGATCTCATACTTTTAATATGTATAAGATTGTAGTAAAACACTTCAAAGTTTACATAGAAACAGATGCAATGCAAAAGTTTCTTATATTAGATTTTGTTTGTAGTCATGTAAGGTGTTTTTGTTCTTTAGAAGAAGAGTTTGAACTTTCAGATACTGTAAAACATATAAATAGAAAATTAAATGTTCAAATTAAGGCCTTTTATGGGGATACAATATTAGATACATAATTAATACACAAAGCTAATGATCTTGGGTTTTTACAAAAGTGTTTTCTCTCTAACTCCCAAGGTATGAATTCTTTTTGGGCTACCATATTTAGACACATTATACTGGATAATGCGATGGACTAGATATCAAATAGAGTATAATCTTCTAAACCTAGATTTATTATTATTAAGTAAATTTAGATATGTGGTAATTCAAGTAATCCAGGGAACTGCCATTAAAATTTTATTTAGCCTGGTATGAGCTGCTCTTTGCCGCGTACTTTAAGGTCATATATAGCCATGTACACTAATATACTGCAACAAGTCAAACTTCTTAACAGAATGATATACAGCAGATTCTAAAGAAGAAACTGGAGCACTCCCCCACACTAACCACATGGCCCTTCTAAAGGATCACTTGGATCTCAAATCTTAACTGGTTGAAGCCAAGTCAATCAGTGAACTTTGTCACTATTCTTCTGTTCATGACAGTGGTATGTAGACGCAATCTGAGGCACAGCAGAGTAATGAGATTTTTGCTCAAACCTTGTAATTGAATTTTAGCGAGGGTTGAATTAATATCAGTCAAAAAAAAGTGATCTGAGTCCAATATTGTGTCAAGTGTGGTGAAGTATAGAATCATTATTAAGGAGCTGTATACAGTTTGGTCAAAACTGTTGATTTGATGCCTGTACATAACACAGTGTAAACTTCCTTTGAAAATTTTCAACCTAATTTATCATACAGTTTAGCACAAAATCTGTTAAAGTGATCTAAAATGTAGTTATTATTTAAATTTTTCTAATTTCTTTATCCCAATTATGAAAATACGGTAGCCCAAGAAAAATAGCTTTTTAAACAATTTACTCAGACATAAACATTTTTGTAAACCCTTTAAATAAATAAGTCTAGTTTAATTTACTTTGAGGACACTGTTTGGGATACTTTGATAAATTTATAATTTGTTTAAATATACCTAATTTTTACTAATGGTCTCACTTGCAATCATTTTTCCTCTTTTTAAAATAAATTATAAATGTTACTCATCTTTCAGCAATTCATCCTATTTCCCAGCCCTAATAGACAAAATTTAAGTTAATAATTTTCTTTACAATAACTAATATGAAACAAATTAGGGATAAACTAAAAAAAAATGAGGACATTTCAAAAAGCAAATGACAGAAAGTGTGATAGTTATTATATTTGATGATTATATGAGTCATAAGTTTCATCACTGACTATTATTTATCTAACTTACTTTTATTAACATCCTCTGAGCCACAAGACATTTTATCCTAATTCATATTTTTCCAACTGAACTAATAAAAGCTTGTTTTCATGCAACAAAGCAGTGCTTTGTGGCTTTGCTCTTTTCTTGATAGGGTCTTTCAGTCTTCTTAACACCTTTGTGTCTCCCACCACATAAATGAAAGATAAATAATTTCTTAATAATTTCTTCTAAATTGAAGGAATATTCCCACAAGATCCCAAACAATTTCTCATTGTATCTTAAGCCAATAATAATGCAAAGCTGGAGAATAGACTTTAATATCATGGAACATTATACTGATGTTTTCCATCTTCTTGCATAGATTAGTCAATAAAATACAATGAACAAAAGGCAGACAAAAGATAATCTCAGAAATCTCACTGCCTACTATGTTCCCGTCAGTGCACCAGTCACATTATTTACCAGAAAACACAACTGCCTTGCTCGTCTGTCAGTCAAAAATGTGTAAAATGCCAGTGGAAAATAATTGTGACTTTGCATGCATATGGATCATAGGATTTACTTCCAATTAGAGGTATTATAAGACAGTAATTCGCAGCTGATTGTCTATAGTACAATATTGAAAAAAATCAGTAGCTCTCATGAAGGTATTAAAAATACCCCAAACACTATTGGACAAACAATGTAAGATTATGATAATATCACCACTACAACAATATAATGTCTCACAATACTTGGCATAGGAGCTCTAACAATTGCACTATTCACTTGGTGGACCTTAGGCATGTTGTCATGATTTGTTTAAAGCTGCCTAATGCCTCGAACTCATTCTCCTGTATTCAAGCAAGGCAAAGCATCTTTGTGTTTCAAGAAATACACACTCATTCTTTGGTTTGACTTTAAATCTGATGAAATTTTCCATAACATTACGCTTACTTCATAGGAGGAAAGACTTATTTTACACATTAATAAAAATTTGGTAGCATACTATAATGTCATTGGACAGTTGTTGTGGACCACAGTTTAAGATTATCTTTCAAAAGAAGTAATGGTTGTTCCCAATTCAAAGTGATTGGCCTAAAAAGAAAAGTGTTTTTAGGTTGTCAATACATCATCCTTCTTTTTGCTGAAACAACTCTAGAGGTCTTCAGACCATTCTTCAAGAACAAATATCTCCTAAGTATCAGTCATCAGTATAATTATATTTTCTTGATTAATGTATTTCTGTATTTTCAACCTGCTTCACTGTTCTTTTGTAGTATATGTCCACATGAGTCAGAATAGCTTATCAATAGTCAGTAATAAAAATGCCAATAGCAAAATAAGACCTGGGTTCCTAGGTAAATTACCTAAAATCAACCATAGTTTTTTGTTTGTTTGTTTGTTTGATAAACATAATAGGGATGGTAGTGAATTGGGTGATTTAAAAGATCTTTTTCTATTTTAAAATTATGTTATTCACATGATCTTCAAAATAAAGGTAGATGTGGCCATTATATTTATTTCAATTTCTGGTAAAATTCCCCAAAACCTGCCTTATAGATGGCATCTTACAATTTTGTAATGTGTTATTTCAGAATAAAACTTAACTTGCTCTTTTTACATTAATATGGCTTACCTTATGTTATATGCTTTGAATATGTAATAGGTAAGATTGTTATTTCTCTAAAACATAAATGAAAACTGTAAATGTTGTTTTGAGACAGATATATTGTAACACAGGTATTGAACCTGCTTCTCAATATCAATATTTTATCAATAGGCAGACAGTAGATATTTGGACAGAGAATCAGAGGAAACCAAGGCAATGTTTTCTCCATTCATTGGCAAAACAATCTTTCGTACATCATGAATTCATGCATCTTTTTAGTAAATTTGAAAAAAAAAAAAGGTGGTAGTGATTGCAAATTAAATCAAAGCACTTTGAAAACAGGAATAATAGTAAAAAAGTGACTTCATAGACTGTGTTTTAGTTACACTTCATCTTGCTTCAGTATATCTCACATCCAATTCTGTCATTCCCTAGTGTCTGTCCACTAAATTTGGAAGAGCAAGGCAGGTGTTTTGTTAAATATTAACTCATGCTACCCAGAGCAAGAAAAATAGCCTCAGAAAATGAAAGATGAATGAACTTATTAAAACATTATGCATTACTTTCAATAACAGAATAGTAAGAGACATTCCCTAATCAAGAGGGTAGATGTCTCATTATAACACATTACTTCTTATTTTCTATAAATTCCTGCCTTTGGGATTTATTATAGACACCAGAGAGTGGAAGTCTATTCATTATTATCACCTCTCCTTTATGTTCTCAAAATGGCTCTAAATGTTCTTCACTTTTCAATACCAGTAATCTGATGGGTAAACATAAGCAAAGAGGGCTGCCAGTTTTAAAAATATGGAAAACTAGAGAAGGATTGAGAAGACCACAGATGTGAAGGAGAAAAAAAATCAACTTCATCTGAACTGAACTGTTTCATTCTTTATGTTACAGCCATCAACATTATCAACTTTATCCTACAACATGCTTATATTTTTCTTCAGTCTGTAAAAGGTATGCCCATTAATTTCCTGTCCTGCCATTTAGAATATTATACATAAATTATAAAAAAATACATAATTGTCTTTTACTGGTAGAATTGAATGATTTTCCAAACTGAAGTGATTCATGAACAATTCCTTGCCACTTTGATCTTGTCATTTTCTTTTTCTAAAAGTAAGGAATATTAAACTTCGTGGCAGTCCAATACGTGATACATTTTAGAAAATCAGTATTACCTCATTTTTTTCATAAATACAAGAAAGTCATAGTCCCAACGCCTTGTACACAGTTCCTTGCTTCATTTTTGGATAGCTTGAATTTCCTCTAGATGCTTGACAGCCATTAGTTAATTGGCATCCGACTACTTTTACCCTCTCAACTTTTGCCTTTGTCCCTGTTTTTACCAAATTTAGAGGACCAGAAAGTAACCGTCTGCTCTGAAATGTATTCGCAATTGCACTTTGTTCCCTTCTTCCCCTCAGTTCAGTGTTTACTTCATAAAGTGACAGGTAAGCATTTGTTGGTTTTCTTATAGCACACACATTGTCCAGCATTTGTTATTATTCTTCATTAATCTTTGACTATTTCATGTGCAATATATTCAAACCCTGATTTCACTGAAAAGTGAAAATAAAATATTTAGCACACAGTTCCTGGCACAATATTTCTCAACAATTTTGAACTACTGTACAAATGATATTTTTTTCCTCTTTTACACTTATCTTAGGTTTTCAGTTTTTGTAATCATTTTAGGAGTTACTTAGGTATGATTTGAAAGGCTGATGTGATTTAAAATTACTCAACATAACCATAAGTCTCAAACATATTAAAATGAATAGCAAAGTAAAACAAAGCAAAATAAAAATTTGAACAAATGGTGATGGAGAAGGTCTGGAGAAGGGAGATCAAAACAAACAAAAGGGGAAATTATTTCTAAGATAATCTGCATGTCTTCCAAACTGGCAGTCAGTTATATGAATTCAGTCTACAAAACTATTTTTCTTGGTATCACAGAGTTTAAAAGAGTATTATAAATTTAATATTATCAGATGAGACATGTACTTTCTGGATGACATAGAGCCCATACCTCTCTTTTGGCTTACTTGGATATTCCACATAATGTCATGTATTTGGGAATCATAACTATGTATTTTCATTTCTGGCAAAACCGTAATTAAATTAATCATACAACTGATATACATATTTTTCCTGTCTAGGTCACATTCCTCTGGGCATACTACTGTTTCTTAGTGCTCCTCTTAAGATCTTACAACCGTCTCTGGAGACAATATTTGAGTAGTCATCAGTGCTCTTTAGAAAATATTTATTATTATTCTTGGAGCACATGGTAGTATTTTATTTTCCTACTCCTTTGGAATTTGACCGGCCATGTAAGTTATCTTGAAAAAATTATCAGTGTTAATGGTGTGACACCTCCAAATGAAAGCTACAAAGATAGCATACAATCCATCATGATCTTTGTTTTCTTCCATAATGACCAGCATTATTCTAGACTGTGGCTGCTCCATCAGTCTGGGTTCCAGACTGAGGACAGCAAGGTTGAAAGGACAAGACAATCTATCACGGATATATAAAATGAACAATAAATATAAATGTATTCCTTAACTCATTGAGCGTAGGATATTGTTAGTTATTAAAACATAATCTGGTCCATCTTGGTTGATGAAGAAAGTACTAGAAGTTGTTATTGGAAATTGTGGCCCTGCTGACACACACATACACACACACACACACACACACACACACACACACAGTTCTACTTTCACTTCCATTATTAAAACCATTCAATCGATTACATTGGCATCTGCTATATTTATTTAATTAAGAAAATGTCTGGAGATTATCATGGCAGACAGGAGGCAGGACTAGATTGCAGTTCCAACTCAGATGGACAGAGCAGTGTGTGGAGGCTCACGTTATGAATTTTAGCTCCAGAATGAGTACAAGAACAAACCAGAAATCCCAAGACGCCCCACAGACCACAGACCCTCTGAAGGAAGCAGGCTGCTCCTGCAGAACCTGAGAGACACCCTAAATACCATAAGCACCCAAACTGCTGAAGGGGAAAGGGAGCTCCTCTGCTCCTGAACACACTCTCACTGGGGAAACTGAAGGTGGAATCTGCAGGAGAAGTTTCCGACCTTACCTGGAGCTGAGTCAACTTAGAGAAGTGAGCAAAATACAGGGGTGGAGGAAGCAGCAGGAAAGGCCCTGGGAGCTCACTGGGTCCCCAAGCAGGCCATTGCTGCCTGGCACCACAGGGATCCTTCTGGCGGGCAGCCAGAGGCATAGGGAAAACACCACAGGGAGAAAGAAGTCTCCAGCTGAGCTTTGTGACAGTTTGACCTGTGCAAGAAGCCTCTTGGCCAGAACTCAGGGGAGAGTGTGAATCCGGCATGCATACTGCACAGGCAGGGGAAGAATCAAAGCCCTTTTCTTCTGCAGCTGGGAAGCAGGTAGCCTGGGGCAAGTTCTCAAGCCCTGCTTGCCCACTCTCTGAAAAGAGACTGGGTGCTGTTAATGGGGGCATGGTGGGAGTGAGATCAGCCCTTTGTATTGCATGGTTGCTGGGTGAGGCCTGTGACTGTTGGTTTTACCCCACTTCCCTGATAACCTGCATGATTCAGCAGAGGCAGCCATAATCCTCCCAGGTACACAACTCCATTGACCTGAAAAACCTTAACCCCATCCCCCACTACAGCCACAAGACCTGCCCAAAGAGAGTCTGAACTCAGGGACACAGCTAGCCCTACCCCCACTGTATGGTCTTTTTCTACCCACTCTGGTAGCTGAAAACCAAGGTTATATACTCTTGGGAGTTCTAGGGCCCCACCCACTGCCAGTTCCTCTCCATACTTCCACAGTTGATGCTCTCTGAAAAGCACCACCTCCTGGAAGGAGGCCAACCAGAACAAAAATAGAATATTGAACCACCAAAGCTAAGAACCCTCGAGGAGTCCATTTCACTCCCTGCCTCCTCCACCAGAACAGGTGATGGTATCCACGGCTAAAAGACCCATAGATGGTTCACGTCACAGGACTCTGTGCAGACAACCCCCAGTACCAGCTGAGAACCTGGTAGACTTGCTGGGTGGATAGGCCTGTAAGAGAAATAACCATCACTGCAGCTTGGCTCTCAGGAAGCCACATCCATAGGAAAAGGGGGAGAGTACTACATCAAAAGAACACCCTGTAGGACAAAAGGATCTGAACAACAGCCTTCAGCCCTAGACCTTTCCTCTAAAAGAGCCTACCCAAATGAGAAGGAACCAGAAAAAAACAACTCTGTTAATATGACAAAACAAGGCTCTTTAACACCGCTCAAAAAACACACTAGCTCACCAGCAATGGATCCAAACCGGGAAGAAATTCCGGATTTGCCTGAAAAAGAATTCGGGAGTTTAGTTATTGAGCTAATCAGGGAGGCACCAAAGAAAGGTAAAGCCCAATGCAAGGAAATCCAAAACGAAATACAAGAAGTGAAATAGATATCATAAAGAAAAAGTGATCAAAACTTCAGGAAACATTGGACACACATATAGAAATGCAAAATGCTCTGGAAAGTCTCAGCAATAGAATTGAACAAGTAGAAGAAAGAAATTCAGAGTTCAAAGACAAGGTCTACAAATTAACCCAATCCAACAAAGACAAAGGAAAAATAATTTAAAAATATGAACAAAGCCTCCAAGAAGTCTGGAATTATGTTAAACGAACAAACCTAAGAATAATCAGTGTTCCTGAGGAAGAAGAGAAATCTAAAAATTTGGAAATATATTTGTGGGAATAATCAAGGAAAACTTCCCTGGCCTTGCTAGAAACTTAGATATCCAAATACAAGAAACACAAAGAACACCTGGGAAATTCATCACAAAAAGATCATCACCTAGGTACATTGTTACCAAGTTATCTAAAGTTAAGACAAAGGAAAGAATCTTAAGAACTGTGAGACAAAAGCACTAGGTAACCTATAAAGGAAAACCTATCAGATTAGCAGCAGATTTCTCATCAAAACCCCACAAGCTAGAAGGGATTGGGGACCTATCTTTAGCCTCCTCAAACAAAACAATTATCAGCTAAGAATTTTGTATCCAGAGAAACAGAGCATCGTATATGAAGGAAAGATACAAGAGAGCCAAGCTGCAGTGATGGTTATTTCTCTTTTTCAGACCAACAAATGCTGAGAGAATTCACCACTACCAAGTCACCACTCCAAGAACTGCTAAAAGGAGCTTTAAATCTTGAAACAAATCTTGGAAATACATCAAAACCGAACCTCTTTAAAGTATCAACACATAGGACCTATAGAACAAAAACACAAGTTACAGAGCAAAAAACAAACAAACAAACAAATACCAAACTACAAAGGCAACAAATAGCATGATGAATGGAATGGTACTTCACATCTCAATACTAACATGGAATATAAATGGTCTAAATGCTCCACTTAAAAGATATAGAACTGCAGAATGGATAAAAACTCATCAACCATCTGCTACCTTCAGTAGACTCACCTAACACATAAGGACTCACATAACTTTAAAGTAAAAGGGTTGAAAAAGGCATTTCATGCAAGTGGACACCAAAAGCAAGCAGGGATAGCTATTCTTATATCAGACAAAACAAACTTTAACAGCAGTTAAAAGAGACAAATCGGGACTTTATATAATGGTAAAAGGCCTTGTCCAGCAGGAAAATATCACAATTCTAAACATATATGCACCTAACACTGGAGCTCCCAGATTTAAAGCAATTACTAATAGACCTAACAAATGAGATAGACGGCAACACTGTCATAGTGGGGGACTGCAATACTCCATTGACAGCACTACACAGGTCCTCAAGACAGAAAGTCAACAAAGAAAAAATGGATCTAAACTAAAACTGGAAACAAATGGACTTAACAGATATATACAGAACATTTCATTCAACAACCACAGAATATACATTCTATTCCACAGAGCATGGAACTTTCTCCAAGATAGACCATATAATAGGCCACAAAATGAGCCTCCATAGCATTAAGAAAACTGAAATTATATCAAGCACCCTCTTAGGCAACAGCAGAATAAGACTGGGAATCAACTCCAAAAGGAATCTTCAAAACCATGCCATTGCATAGAAATTAAATAACCTGCTCCTGAATGAGCATTAGGTCAAAAACGAAATCAAGATGGAAATTAAAAAGTTCTTTAAACTGAACGACAATAATGACACAACCTACCAAAGCCTCTGGGATACAACAGAGGCGGTGGTAACAGGAAAGTTCATAGCTCTAAATGCCTCTCAAAAAATCTGAAAGAGTACAAACTGACCTTCTAAGGTCACATCTCGAGGAAATAGAGAAACAAGAACAAACCAAACCCAAACCCAGAAGAAGAGAGGAAATAACCAAGATCAGGGAAGAACTAAATGAAATTGAAACAACAACAAAAAATACAAAAGAGAAATGAAAAAAAAAAGAGCTGATTCTTTGAAAAGATAAATAAAATTGATAGACCATTAGCAAGATTAACCAAGAAAAGAGGAGAGAAAATCCAAATAACCTCATTAAGAAACAAAATGGGAGATATTATAACTGACACCACTGAAATACAAAAGATCATTCGAGGCAACTATGAACACCTTTATGCACACAAACCGGAAAACCTAGAAGAGATGGATAAATTCCTGGAAAAAGACAACCCTCCTAGCTTAAATCAGGAAGAATTATATTCCCTGAACAGACCAGTAACAAGCAGCAAGATTGAGATGGTAATTTAAAAAAAATATCAACAAAAAAGAAGTCTAGGACCAGACAGATTCACAGCAGAATTTTACCACACATTCAAAGAAGAATCAGTACCAATCATTTTCACACTATTCTCCAAGATAGAGAAAGAGAAACCCCTCCCTAATTCATTTTATAAAGAGAGCATAACCCTAATACCAAAACCAGAAAAGGACATACCAAAAAGAAAACTACAGACGAATATCCCTGGTGAACACAGATGCTAAAGTCTTTAACAAAATACTAGCTAATCGAGTCTAACAACATATCAAAAAGATAATCCATCATGATCAAGTGGATTTCATGCCAGGGATGCAGGGATGTTTTAACATACGAAGTCAATAAATGTGATACACCACATAAACAGAATTAAAAATACAAATCACATGATCATCTCAATAGATGCAGAAAAAGCATTCAACAAAATCCAGGATGCTTTTATGATTAAAAAATCTCAGCAAAATTGGCATACAAGGAACATACCTCAATGTAATAAAAGCCATCTATGACAAACCCACAGCCAACATAATACTGAATGGGGAAAAATTGAAAGCATTCCCTCTGAAAACTGGAACAAGGCAAGGATGCCCACTCTCACAACTCCTCTTCAATGTAGTACTGGAAGTCCTATTCAGAGCAATCAGGCAAGATAAAGAAATAGAGGGCATCCAAATTGATAAAGAGGAAGTCAAACTGTCACTGTTTGCTGACAATATGATTGTTTACCTAGAAAACCCTATCAACATCTCCAGAAAGCTCCTTGAACTGATAAAATAATTCAGCAAATTTTCTGGATACAAGATGAATGTACACAAATCAGTAGCTCTTCTATACACCAACAGCAACCAAGCTGAGAATCAAATCAAGAACTCAACCACTTTTATGATAGATGAAAAAAAAAATACTTATGAATATACCTCAATAAGGAGGTGAAAGACTTCTACAAGGAAAACTACAAAACACTGCTGAAAGAAATCATAGAGAACACAAACAAATGGAAACACATACCATGCTCATGGATGGGTAGAATCAATATTGTGAAAATGACCATACTGTCAAAAGCAATCTACAAATTCAACACAATTCCTGTCAAAATACACCATCATTCTTCACAGAATTAGAAAAAATAATTCTAAAATTTATATGCAACCATAAAAATGCTAATGTAGCCAAAGCAAGAATAAGCAAAAGGTACAAATCTGGAGGGATCACACTACCTGATTATAAACTATACTATAAGGCCATAGTCACCAAAACAGCATGGTACTGGTATAAAAATAGGCACATAGACCAATGGAACAGAATAGAGAACCCAGAAATAAACCCAAATACAGCCAGCTAATCTTTGACAAAGTAAATAAAATCATAAAGTGAGGAAAGGACACCCTTTTTAACAAATGGTGCTGAGATAATTGGTTAGCCATGTGTGGGAGAATGAAACTGGATCCTCATCTCTCACCTTATACAAAAGTCAACTCAAGATGGATTAAGGACTTAAACCTAAGACCTGAAACTAGAAAAATCCTAGAAGATAACATTGGAGAAACCCTTCTAGACATTGGTTTAGGCAAGGATTTCATGAACAAGAACCCAAAAACAAATGCAATAAAAACAAAGATAAATAGCTGAGACTTAATTAAACTAAAGAGTTCATGGCAAAAGGAACAGACATCAGAGTAAACAGACAACCCACAGAGTGGGAGAAAATTTCACAATCTATACATCTGACAAAGGACTAATATCCAGAATCTACAACGAACTCAAACAAATCAGTAAGAAAAACAAAACAAAACAAAACAAAACAAAAAAAAAACAATCCTATCAAAACCTGGGCTAAGGACAGGTATAGACAATTCTCAAAAGAAGATATACAAAGGGCCACCAAACATATGAAAAAATGCTCAACATCGCTAATGTTCAGGAAAATGCAAATCAAAACCACAATGCTATACCACCTTACTCCTTCAAGAATGACCATAATCCAAAGACAAAAACCAGTAAATATTGGCATGAATGTGGTGATCAGGGAACACTTCTACACTGCAGGTGGGAATGTAAACCAGTACAGCCACTATGGAAAACAGTGTGGAGATTCCTTAAAGAACTGAAAGTAGATCTATGATTTGATCCAGCAATCCCACTACCGGGTATCTACTCAGAAGAAAAGATGTCATTATACAAAAAAGATACTTGCACATATATGTTTAATGTAGGACAATTCACAATTGCAAAATCATGGAACCAACCCAAATTCCCATCAATCAACAAGTGGATAAAGAAATAAGTGGATAAAGAAAATAGTATTTCATACGCAATGAAATACTACTCAGCCATGAAAAGGAATGAATTAATGGCATTCACAGCGACCTGGATGAGATTGGAGACTACTATCCTAAGTGAAGTAACTCAGGAATGGAAAACCAAACATCGTATGTGGTCACTGATATGTGGGAGCTAAGCTAGGAGGATGCAAAGGCATAAGAATGATAGAATCGACCTTGGAAACTTGGGAGGAAGAGTGTGAGGGGGGTGAGGGATAAATACTACAAATATGGTGTAGTGTATACTGCTCAGGTGATGGGTGAACCAAAATCTCACAAATCACCACTAAAGAATTTACTCATGTAAACAAACACCACCTGAACGCCAATAACTTTTGGAAAAATAAAATAAAATGTCTGGAGAAAAAAAGGAATTACAGCCATGTGCAGTATGATGACAATTCAGTCAACAACTAACCATAAAAAAAGATGGTTTTACCATAAGATTATAAAAACATACTTTTACTGTAATTTTCTAAGTTTAGATATTAAGATACCCAAGTGTGCAGTCATGGGGGCTCATGCCTGTAATACTAACACTTTGTGAGGCCAAGGGGGGCAGATTGGCTGAGGTCAGGAGTTCAAGACCAGCCTGGACAACATGGTGAAACTCCGTTTTTACTAAAATACAAAAAATTAGCTGGGCATAGTGGTGCATGCCTGTAATCCCAGCTACTCAGGAGACTGAGGCATGAGAACAGCTTGAACCCAAGTGGCAGAGGTTGCAGTGAGCCAATATCATGCCACTGCACTCTAGCTTGGGCCACAGAACAAAACTTTGTCTCCAGAAAGAAAAGATACACAAATGCTTACCATTGTGTAACAATTGCCTACAGTATTCAGTATGGTAATACATTGTATAGGCTTGTAGTTTATGAGGAATAGGCTATATTGTATAGCCTAGGTATGTGGTAGGTGGCACCATCTAGGTTTAAGTACACTTTATGATCTTCATACAACTACAAAATAATTCCACAGAATGTATTCCCATTTTTAAATGATACATGAATGTAAATATTTGTCTTTTCCACCACAGTATGATTGGCACAAAGTCTTTGCAACTAGACCAACAGATGAAAGCACGGAGACAAGAAAGTAATGAAGTACAATTAATCCAATGAGAATACTTGGAAAATAATTATAGTTGTAGCCATCAGCACATGAAACTGACTGGAATCAAATATTTCATTTTATTTCTAATTGACACATAGTAATTGTACATACTTATGGAGTATAATGTGATATTTCAATGCATATATACATTGTGTAATGATCAAACTAGGGTAATTAGCATATTCATCACCTCAAACATTTATTGTTTCTTTGTGGTTAAAACATTTACAATTTCCTCTTTTTTCTATTTTGAAATATGCAATATATTGTTAACTACAGTCATTCTACTGTACAAGAACATTCTGTCATTTGTGGCAATACAGAAGACCCAGGAGGACATTATGTTAAGGGAAATAAGACTGGCACATAAAGACAAATACTGCAGAATTTCACTCATATTTAATATCTGAAGATGTTAATCTCATATAATTAGAGTGTAGAATACTATTTACCACATGCTGGGTAGGTAGTGGAGTTGAGGGAGTGTGCAAAGATTGCTCAATAAGTATAAAAACTTACATAGAAGGTAGGCCGGGCGCGGTGGCTCACGCCTGTAATCCCAGCACTTTGGAAGGCCGAGGCGGGCGGATCACAAGGTCAGGAGATCGAGACCATGGTGAAACCCCGTCTCTACTAAAAATAGAAAAAATTAGCCGGGCGCAGTGGCGGGCGCCTGTAGTCCCAGCTACTCGGGAGGCTGAGGCCGGAGAATGGCGTGAACCCGGGAGGCGGAGCTTGCAGTGAGCCGAGATGGCGCCACTGCACTCCAGCCTGGGCGACAGAGCGAGACTCCGTCTCAAAAAAAAAAAAAAAAAAAAAAAAAAACTTACATAGAAGGAAAAAGGCTATGAAGCTTTTAAGAAAGTTTAGTGCTCAAAAAATCATGAGGAATTGCTTGTGACTGCAGAATAATCTAGCATATCCTGACTGATAAACAGGCTTAATTTTTTAAATTTTTAATTTTTGTAGGTAAATAGAAGGTTCATATATTTATGTGGTACATGAGACATTTTCAAAGAGGCATACAATGAGAAATAATCCCATCATGGAAAATGGGGTATTCATTCACCTAAGCATTTATTATTTGTGTTGGAAACAATACAATTATACTCTTTTAGTTATTTTTAAATGTATGATTAAATTATAATGACTATAGTCACTTTGTTGTGCAATCAAATACTAAGTCTTATGCATTAATTCTAACAATTTTTATTTTACAAATTAACCATCTCCACATCCCTTTCAACACTCCCACCTCAATAACCTTTCCAGCCTCTGGTAATCAGTATTCTATTCTCTATCTCCATGAATTCAATTGTTTTGATTTTTGGACCTCACAAATAAGTGAGAACATGCAATATTTTCCTTTCTGTGCCTGGCTTATTTCATTTAACATAATGATCTCCAGTTCCATACATGTTGTTACAAAGGATAGTATCTCACCCATTTTTATGGCTTTTTTTATTACTCCATTGTGTAAGCACCATATTTTCTTTATCCTTTAATCTGTTAGACACTAAGATTGCCTTCAAATCTTGGCTATTTTGAACAATGGTGCAACCAACATAGGAATGTAGATAGCCCTTCAACATACCGATTTCCTTTCTTGTGAGCGAATACCCAGAAGTGGGGCTTGCTGGATCATATGGTAGCTCTATTTTTAGTTTTCTGAGGAACCTCCAAACTGTTCTTCATAGTGGTTATACCAATTTACACTCACATAAACAATGTACAAGGGTTCCCTTTGCTTCACATCCTCACCAGCATTTGTTTTTGCCTGTCTTTGGGATATAAGCCATTTTAATTGGAGTGAGGTTATATTCCATTTTACTTTTTAGTTGTATTTCTCTGATGATCATTTATGTTGAACATCTTTTCAAATGGCCTGTTTGCCATTTGTATGCCTTCTTTTGAGAAATATCTATTCAGATTTTTTGCCTATTTAATTTGATTATAGGATTTTTATTCTTTTTTTTTTTTTTTTTTTTTTTTGAGACGGAGTCTCACTCTGTCACCCAGGCTGGAGTACAGTGGCCGGATCTCAGCTCACTGCAAGCTCTGTCTCCCAGGTTTATGCCATTCTCCTGCCTCAGCCTCCCGAGTAGCTGGGACTACAGGCGCCCGCCACCTCGCCCGGCTAGTTTTTTTGTATTTTGTAGTAGAGACGGGGTTTCACCGTGTTAGCCAGGATGGTCTCGATCTCCTGACCTCGTGATCCGCCCGCCTCGGCCTCCCAAAGTGCTGGGATTACAGGCTTGAGCCACCGCGCCCAGCCAGGATTTTTATTCTAATAGAGTTGTTTGAATGCCTTATATATTCTGCTTATTAATGTCTTGTGAGATGAGTAGTTTGCAAACATTTCCTCCCATTCTGTGGGTTGTCTCTTCATTTTGCTGATTGTATCCTTTGCTATGCACAAGCTTTTAACTTAATATGATCATACTTTTTGCTTTGGTTGCTTGTGCTTTGTGTATTCCTCAAGAAATATTTGCCCTGACTGATGTCCTGGAGTGTTTCTCCAATGTTTTCTTGTCATAGTTTCATAGTTTATGACATTAAATTTAAGTCTATAATCCATTTTGATTTGATTTTTGTATATGATGAGAGATAGGGCTCTAATTTTCTTCTGCTTATGGATATCCTGTTTCCACAGCATCATTTGTGCCTGTCTTTTCCCCAGTGTATATTCTTGGTACCTTGTCAAAAATAAGTTTCTTATAAATGTGTGGATTTGTTTCTGGGTCCTCTATTCTATTCCATTAGTCTACGTGTCTGTTTTTTATGCCAGTATCAGGCTGTTTTGGTTACTATAGCCCTTCAATATAATTTGAAGTCAGGTAATGTGATTATTCCAGCTTGTTTTTTTTATTTGTTTGTTTGTTTTCTTGTTACTCATAATAGCTTTGGCTATTCTGGAACTTTTTAGGTTTTATATAAATTTTAAGATAATTTTTTTTCTATTTCTGTGTAGAATGCCATTGGCATTTTGATAGGGGTTATGTTGAATCTGTAGATTGGTTTGGGTAGTGTAGACATTTTCACAATACGGATTCCTCCAATGAATGAACATGGAATATCTTTCCATCTTTTGATGTCCTCTTAAATTACTTTCATCAGTGTTTTATAGTTTCTATTGTAGAGATTTTTTAATTCTTTGGTCAAGTTAATTCCTAGTTATTTAAGTTTGTTTGTGGCTATTGTAAATGAGATTAGTTTTTGATCTGCATTTCAGAGTGCTCATTGTTGGCATATAGAAATGGTACTGATTTTACTATGTTGGTGTTGTATCCTGCAACTCTACTGAATTTATTTAACAGTTATAAGGATCTATTGATGGAGTCTTAGATTGTTTTTTCCAAATATAACATCATATGTTACGTATACACAATACATAACATCAAATGTTATGTATTTACAAATACACATCATATGTTACAAGGATAATTTGACTTCCTCCTTTCCAGGCCAAATGCCTTTTTCCCCCTCCCGTCTGATTGCTCTAAATGGGACCTCCAGTACTATGTTGAACAATAGTGGTGAAACTGGGCATCCTTGTCATGTTCTAGATCTTAAAGAAAAGACTTATGGTTTTCCCTATTCAGTATGATACTAGTGGTATGTATGTCATCTACAACTTTAATTATTTTAATATATGTTCCTTCTATACCTAGTTTTTTGAGGATTTTTATCATGAAGTGATGTCAAAATTCATCAAATGCTTTTTTAGCATCGATTAAAATTACAATGTAATTTTTGTCCTTCATTCTGTGAATACAATGTATCACACTGAACAATTTGCAAATGTTAGTCAACCCCTACACCCCTGAGATGAATCCCATTTGGTCACAATGGATGAATTCTTTAATGCATTGTTGAATTTTGCTTGCTAGTATTTGATTGAGGATTTTTGTGTCAATATTTATCAGAAATATTGGCCTGTAGTTTTCTTTTTTTGATGTGTCTTTGATTTTGCTTTCAGAGTAATACTGGCCTGGAATGAGTTTGGAAGTACTCTCTCCTTTTCTATTGCTTGTAATAGTTTGAGTAGGTTTACTATGAGTTCCTTTCTAAATGTTTTATATAATTCAGTGGTGAAACCACTGGGTCCCGGGGTTTTCTTGGCTGGGAGACAATTTATTATAGCTTTGATCTTGATACTTTCTTATTTTTTGTTCAGGTTGGGGATTTCCTCATGGTTTAATCTTGGTAGGTTCTATATGTCTAGGAGTTTATCCATTTTTTCTATATGTTTCAATTTGTTGGTATTTAGTTGCTCACAGTAGTCATTAAGAATACTTTGAATTTTCATGATATCAGTTGTAATATTTTCTCTTCATCTCTGATTTATTCATTTCAGTTTTCTCTCTTTTTTCTTCATTAGTCTTTCTAAAGGTTTGTCAATTTAGTTTATCTTTTAAAAAAAATCCAACTTTTTCTTTTGTTGATCTTTTTTTATTATTTTTTTCATTTCTTTTTTTTTCCGGGCAAGGTTCTATTTATCATGATCTCTGCCCATCTCCCTCCACCCACTGACTGCACACAGTAGGAACTCCAATGTTGGCTGACTAATAAGCTAAGGATTTAAAATGACAAGAAACACTAGTTAACATGAGTGTAAATTACAGTCTTAAGATCATTTGAGTCCAAATAGTCCTAATTTTCAATTTTTCATTTAGCAAACATTTATCAGGCTCTGTTGTAGGCCCTCTAAAGAGCAGAAAACAGAGGCAAATCCCTGTCTCCTGGAGCTTATGCTTCTAGTGAGGCAGGGTGGGATGGTAAGCTTTCAGCAGTAGGTAATTGTGTGATGTGAGCTCAGTTAATGCTATCAAGAGAAAGGAAAGATGGTCAAAAAATTGGGGGTGGCAGGTGCTGTTTAGACAGGGCCGTAAAGGAGGCCTCTGAGTGCAGGCGGGAAGAAGTAGGGCAAGCACATGCTTGCTGGGAGCAGGGACATGGTGGATATACTTGAGGAGGAGCAAAAAGCTGAGCATGAAACTTTAAAGAGAAACAGGGTATTTGCAGAGCTTTCAAAATATTTTCTCCTCACTATAGTACTTTTAATATAGATCCATACACTCTTTGATACTTCTCCTTCCGGGGTGGGGCTTGACTCTCCTCCCCTTGATTGCAGGTTGGCTTCTAACAAAAGGGTCATGGAAAGGGAAAATTAGCATCTTCACAGTGGAGAAACCTGCCATTTCCCCTCAGGACTTGGAAGATAATGTTCATCACTTCATTTCAAATGCATTTATTTCTGTGCTGATGTTTATTATTTTTTTCTTCTGCTAATTTTGAGTTTTGTTTGTTCTTGCTTTTCTGCTTCTTCAAGATGCATAATTAGGTTGTTTATTTGAGGTTTTCCCCTTTTTCTGATGTAGACACTTACAGCTATAAATTTCCCTCTCACTACTGCTTTTGCTGTATCCCACTGGTTTTGGTATGCTGTGTTTTCATTGTTATTTGTTTCAAAAAAAACTCCAATTTCCTTCTTAATTCCTTCATTGACCCCCTGGTCATTCAGGAGCATATTATTTAATTTATATGTGTTTATATATTTTTCAAAATTTATCTTGTTTCTTATTTTATTCCATAGTAGTCTGAGAAGAAGCTTGATATTATCTCAATTTTTCAAATGTTTTAAGACTCGTTTTGTGACATAATATATGTTCTATCATTGAAAATGTTCCATGTGCTAAGGAGAAGAATGAGTATTCTGTAGCCTTTGGATGAAATATTCTGTTAATATATGTTAGACCCATATATTCTGTAGTGCAGATTAACTCCAAGGTTTCTTTGTTAGTTGTCTGTTTGGAAAGTCTGTCTAATGCTGAAAGTCAGGTGTGGAAGTCTCCAACTATTACAGAGGTCTACGTCTCCCTTTAGCTACAATAATATATCTTTTATATATTTAAGTGCTCCAGTGTTGGGTGCATATATATTTCCTGTCATATGCAATTGCTGGATTTACCCTTTTATCATCATATGATGGCATTCTTTGCATTTTCTAACAGTTTTTGTCTTTAAATCTACTTGGTAAAATACAAGTATAGTTACTTCTGCTCTTTGTTGGTTTCCATTGACATAGAAGAGCTTTTTCTGTGACTTTATTTGCAGTTTCTGTGTGTCTTTATAGGTGAAGTGTATTTCTTGTAGGGAACACATCATTGTTTCTTGTTTCTTCATTCAGCACTGTCCATATTTTTATTGAAGAGTTTAATCTATTTACATTTAATGTTCTGACTGATAAGTAGGGACTTACTCTTGCCATTTTGCTAGTTGTTTTCTTATTGTTTTGGGGTCTTGTCTATCTTATTTCTTTCCTATCTGTCTTTGTTTTGTGAAGGTAATTTTCTCTGGTGGTATGATTTATTTTCTTGGTTATTTTGTGTGTGCGTGTGTGTTGATTGTGTGTTTTTCTATTTGAGGTTACCATGAGGCTTGCAAATATTATCTTGTAACTCATTATTTAAAAATGATGACAACTTAACATTGCTTATAGAAACAAAACAAAACAAAACAAAAACAAACAAACTCACAAAAAGCAAACTAATAAACACTCTACATTTTAACTGAATTCCCAATCAATTTTTTTTTTTTACTTTTCATCATTATATTTGTCTTATTGTACTGTCTATGTTTTGAAAGTTGTATTTATTGTTTTCAATTAGTTCATCATTTATTCTTCCTTCTTAAGATTAGTTTACACACCACAATTACAGTGTTGACTACTCTGTGTTTTTCTGTGTGCTTACTCTTACCAGTAAATTTTGTACCTTTAGATGATTTCTTATTGCTTGTTAGCATCATTCTCTTTCCGTCTGAAGAACTCCCTTTAGCATTTGTGGTAGGATATGTCTGGTGTTTATGAAATCTCTCAGCTTTTGTTTGTCTAGAAAAGCCTTTATTCCTGCTTCAGGCTTGAAGGATATGGTCTCCAGATACACTATTCTATAGTAAACCTTTTTTTTTTTTCCTTTAGCACATTAAATATACAATTCAAATCTCTCCTGGCCTGTAAGGTTTCCACTGATGAGTCTGATGCTAGGCATATTGGAGTTCCATTGTATGTTATTTGTGTCTTTCCTCTTGCTACTTTTAGGATCCTTTCTTTATTCTTGACCTTCGGGAGTTTGATTATTGATGACTTAATGTAGTCTTCTTTGGGCTTAATCTGCTTGGTGTTCTATTACATTCTTGTACTTGCACATTAATAACTTTCTCTAGGTTTGAAAAGTTCTGTTATCCCTTTGAATAAACTTTCTACCCCTATCTCTTTCTCAACCTCCTCTTAAGGACAATACCTCTTAAATTTGCCCTTTTAAGCTCTTTTCTAAATCTTGTAAGCATGCTTTATTCTTTGTTTATTTTCAAATAGCCTGTTTTTATGGTCAAATTCTTTCTTTTGCTTGATCGATTCTGCTATTAAGAGATCCTGATGCATTCTTCAGTATGCCAGTTGCATTTTTAACTCTAGAATTTCTGTTTGATTAGTCTAATTATTTGAATCTTTTTTGTTAAATTTACGTGATAGAATTCTGAATTATTTCTTCATGTTATCTTGAATTTCTTTCAGTTTCCTCAAAACAGCTATTTTAAATTATCTGTCTGAAACATCGCATATCTCTGTTTCTCCAGGATTGGTTCCTGGTGCTTCATTTATTTCATTTGATGAGCTCATCTTTTCCAAGGTGATCTTGATGCGTGTTAATGTTCGTCAGTGTCTTGGCTTTGAAAAGCTAGGTATTTATTTTAGTCTGTGCAGTCTAGGATTATTTATGCCCATACTTCTTAAGGAGGCTTTCCAGGTATTTGAAGAAACTTGGGCTCCAAGCCCATTAACACTGTGGTTTTTGTAGACTAGTAGAGGTACTGCCTGTGGTCTTGGATAAGATCCAGAAGAATTCTCTGAATTACCAGTCAGAGACTCTTGTTCTTTATCCTTACTTTCTCCAAAAACATGGACTGTATCTCTCTGTGCTGAGCCACATCAAATTTTGGGTGTGGTGACACAAGAACCCCTGTAGCCACCACCACTGGGACTGCACTGGTCAGACCTGAAGGCAGCAGAGCACTGGGTATACTCCTAGGCCCACTTTAACCACTACCTGTCTATCACCTATTTTCACTGAAGACCCTAGGGCTCTACAGTCAGCAGGTGGTGAAATCAGCAAGATTGGTTTCCTTCCCTTCAGTGAAGCAAGTTACTCCAGGCCTTGTCAGGTCCATAAATGTTGTCTGGGAGCCAAGATTTAGAGTTGAAACCTTAAAAATTTGCCTGATGTTTCATTCTACTGCAGCTGACACTCAAACCACAATATAAAGTCCTTCCCACTATTTCCTTCCCTTTCTACAGGCAGAGGAGCCTCTCCTTGTGGCCACCACCACCACCAGCCAATGGGGGGTTCTGGTAGGCCACTGGCAATGTAAACTTAAAATCTAAGGCCTCTTCTGTCTGCTTATGGTGAATGCTTCCAAGGCTATGATTCACCCTTCTGGGTGATAGGCTCCTCTATGGCCTAATACAGGTCCAGAAATGCTGCCCAAAAGCCTAGGCCTGGACTCAGGAATCCCAGGAGGCTGGTTGTTGATTTACCCTACTGTGTCTCAGCTGATACCTAAGGTGCAAGACAAAGTCCCTTTTACTTTTCCCTCTGTTTTTCTCAAATATAAGGAGTCTTTCACAATAGCCACCATAGCTGGAAATGTGCTGGGTCACACCTGAAGTCAACATGTCTCAGAGCCCAAAGCCCATTGTGGACTACCTGAGTATCGCTGCTGGTTATTCAGGCACCATGGACTCTTTGGTCACCAGGTGATGAATCCTGCCAAGACTGGTCCTTCCACTCGAGGTGGTGGATTTCCTTTTGGCTCAAGACGTGTCTATAAATGTCATCCTTGAGCTGGGCCCTGGAGTGGGTGCCTCATGACTCTGCCTGGTGCCCTATTGTATTAGTCCATTCTCACACTGCAATGAAGAGATACCTGAGACTAGGTAATTTATAAAGAAAAGAATTGTGGCTAGGCATGGTGGGTAATGCCTGTAATAATCCCAGCACTTTGGGAGGTCGAAGCGGGCAGATCATGAGGTCAGGAGCTCAAGACCAGCCTGATCAACATAGTGAAACCTCATCTCTACTAAAAAAAAAAGTCGGGTGTGGTGGCAAGCACCTATAGTCCCACCTACTCAGGAGGCTGAGGCAGGAGACTTGCTTGAACCTGGGAAGCAGAGGTTGCAGTGAGCCAAGATCATGCCATTGCACTTCAACCTGGGTGACAGAGTGAGACTCTGTCTCCCAAAAAAAGAAAGGAAAAGAGATGTAATTGGCATAATTGGCTTACAGCTCTGCAGGCTCTACAGAAAGCAGAGCAGCATCTGCTTGGCTTCTGGTGAGTCCTCAAGAAACTTAAAATAATGATGGAAGGCAAACAGGAAGCCAACACTTTACATGGCAGGAGCAGGAGGAAGTTGGAGAAGGTGCTACACACTTTTAAACAACCAGCTTTCTGGAGACCAGCACTAGGGGATGGTGTTAACCCATTCTTGAGAGTTCTGCCCTCATTATTCAATCACCTCCCACCTCCAACACTTAGGTGAGGCCCCACCTCCACCACTGAGAATTACAGTTCAATGTGAGATTTACTGGGGACACAGATCCAAACCATATCACTTATCCTACTGTGGCTGACGTGGTATCCAAGGTACAATACCAAGTTCTCTTTCCTCCTCACCCTCCTGTCCTTAAACAGAAGGAGAGTCACTTTCATTGCTGTGAGCTGTGCAGTCTGAGGTTGAGGTATGGATACCACAAGCCCTCCCTAAGCTGCCCTGGCTAGTTTCTTCCTGAGTCACGTGCCACCTAGTCTTCTGGCTCTGAGCCTAAGCCAGCACTAAGAGTTGCCTAGAATTGCAGACCTGGGTCCTAGACTGCCTTTCAAGATTACATAGGACCCTAGAGTACTTTGGCCTGTGGTGGCAAGGTTTGCTCAAAAACTCATGTTCTGACAACTGGGATGGGTGATTACTCTCTGGCCAGGTCTGGTTCATATGCTTCCTCCATGCATGGATGCTAGCTGAGCTCAGCATGGCTTTACTCTCCGATGCAGCAGGGAAGCACTGTGTTCAATGTAAAGTCTTCCAGTGCTGCACTCTCCCTCCCCGAAGTACACAGACTTCCCAATTGGGAGAACCTGCCCCCAATATTTCAATGTTGGTTCTTTCTATTTTCCATAAGTGTTGGCTGGCTGAGAAATAAAAGAAAGATTACAAAGAAAGGAATTTTACAGCTGGGCCGTTGGGGGTGACATCACATATTGGTAGGACCATGATGCCCACCTGAGCTTCAAATCAGCAAGTTTTTTATTAAGGATTTCAAAAGGGGAGGACTGTAAAACAGGGAGTAGGTACAAAGGTCACATGCTTCAAAAGGCAAAAAGCAGAACTACTGATAAGGGTCCAACAAAGATCACAAGGCAAAGGGCAAAAGCAGAACTACTGATCAGGGTCTATGTTCAGTGGTGCATGTATTGTCTTGATAAACATCTCAAACAACAGAAAACAGGGTTCAAGAGCATAAAATCAATCTGACCACAAATTTACCAGGGTGGAGTTTTTCCCCAACCTAGTAAGCCTGAGGATACTGCAGGAGACCAGGGCATATCTCAGTCTTTATCTTAACCACATAAGACAGACACTTCCAGAGCAGCCATTTATAGACCTCTCCCCAGGAATATATTCCTTTCCCAGGATATTAATATTAATATTCCTTGCTAGGAAAAGAATTTAGCAATATCTCTCCTACTGGCACGTCTGTTTATAGGCTCTCTGCAAGAAGAAAAATATGGCTCTTTTTTCCTGACCCCATAGGCAGTCAGACCTTGTGGTTGTCTTCCCTTGTTCCCTACAAATCACTGTTATTCTGTTCTTTTTCAAGGTGCACTGATTTCATATTGTTCAAACACACATGTTTTACAATCAATTTGTACAGTTAACACAATGATCACAGTGGTCCTGAGGTGACGTACATCCTCAGCTTACAAAGATAACAGGATTAAGAGATTAAAGTAAAGACAGGCATAAGAAATTATAAAAGTATTATTTGGGAACTGATAAATGTCCATATTAAAATGAAATCTTCACAACTTATGTCCCTCTTTCATGGATCCAGCTGGTCCCTCTATTTGGGGTCCTTGACTTCCCACAACACTTCCCACATCACATGGCCTTTGGCTGGGGATGGAAGAGAGGTGGGGTCAGTGATCCAAGACTGCTTCTATGGCTCACTCCAATACCTCTTTCAGTGATGAATTTAAAACCAAGTACTGTGATTATTCACCTGATGTTTGATTCTTGTCACAGTGCTTTTCTGTATACAGATAGTTGTTAAAACATGTTGTTTCTGCAGAGGGCACACATGACATAGGCTTCTATTCTGCCATCTTGCTGTGCCCTCCTGTCTCAAATTTGGCCAGAACCTTGTAGAGTAGAATAATCAGCATGATTGTCTCTCTTTTCATAAGATTTTTTTTTTTTTTTTTTTTTTTTTTGAGACGGAGTCTCGCTCTGTCGCCCAGGCTGGAGTGCAGTGGCGCCATCTCGGCTCACTGCAAGCTCCGCCTCCCGGGTTCACGCCATTCTCCTGCCTCAGCCTCCCGAGTAGCTGGGACTACAGGCGCCCACAACCGCGCCCGGCTAATTTTTTGTATTTTTAGTAGAGACGGGGTTTCACCGTGGTCTCGATCTCCTGACCTTGTTATCCGCCCGCCTCGGCCTCCCAAAGCACTGGGATTACAGGCGTGAGCCACCGCGCCCGGCCAAGATTTTTATGTCTATTAGTTCTACTTAAATTTTATATAACTAAAATTGCAGTGTACAAATTTATTAAATATGATTTAATGAATAGGAAATGTAATATTTAATATTGATTTTTATATTGGCTGAAAACAAAAAATAACCAAAAAGGAGCCAATAAATTCTAGAATTTCAGATACATCGTTAGTTATTAAAAAGTTCTGAGTCTTTGATAGGCTCATTGATAGTAATAGTGTTGCAGGCAGACAGGCAGAAAACACTGGGCTTTATTGACTATTTTACTGAAGAAGAACTGCAGAAGACATAGGAAAATATCTTTGTGCACAAGGTTTACACAAAAATTTCATAGATATAATAAAGATTGTTTAAATCACAAAAGTATAAATGATAAATTTGATATCACCAATATTAAAAAAATCTGCTCTTTGAAATATGCTGTTTAGAAAATAAAAAAGACATAAGAGGCTGAGGCTGAAGGATCACTTGAGCCCAGGAATTTGAGGCTGCAATAACCTATGATTGTGCCACTGCATTCTAGCCAGAGTGACAGAGTGAGACCCTGTCTCTTCAAAACAAATTTAAAAAATGAAAAAAGAGGTCACAGACTAGGGAAAATATTTGCAATTTGCATATCGGAGAAAAGATTTGTATCTAGGATATACAAAGAATTCTTACAAGTAAATAGAAAACAACACAACAAAAAAATGAGCAAGAGATTTGAATAGACAGTTCATCAAAGAACATATTCAGATACTAAGTAAGCACAAGTAAACATGTTTAACATCACTAGCCACTTGGAAAAACGCAAATTAGAACTGCAATATCACTAAAGACTGGCTAGAATAACTAAAGTTAAAAATTACTGGAAGTGTAAAGTATAGGTGAAGATACAGAACACTGGAAATCTCATATATTTCTGATGGAAATACAAAAGTGAAGGACAATTTTATAAATATTTACATATTTTGGTGATCTCTTTTAAAATAAATCATACATATATCATATGAACCAGCAATCCTACCCCTAGTCATACATTAATTTAAAAAGTATATCTTTATACAAAAATTGTACAAAAATGTTTCTAGGAGTCTTTTTGATAATTGTCAAAAACTGGAACAACCCCAAAGCACATTCACTGGCACATAGAGCAATATATTGCAGTACAATCATAAAATAGAATGCTTTTCAGAGGCCATGCACCATGGCTCATTGCCTGTAATTCCAGCACGTTGGGAGGTGGATCACCTGAGGTCAGGAGTTTGAGACCAGCCTGGCCAACATGGTGAAACCCTGTCTCTAATAAAAACACTAAAATTAGCCAAACATGGTGGTGCATGCCTGTAATCCCAGCTACTCAGTAGGCTGAGGCAGGAGAATCACTTGAACCCAGGAGAAGGAGGTTGCAGTGAGCTGAGATTGCACCATTGCACTCCAGCTTGGGGGACAGAGCAAGACTCCATCTCCAAAAAAAAATCCTATTTAGCAACCAAAAGAGATGAAATACTAATACTCACAATAATATGAATGAATCTCAAATGAATTAGGATAAATAAAAGAAACCAACTTAAAAGGCTGCATACTGCATGATTTTTCATTCATATAATATTCCAGAAAAGCAAAATTATAAGTAGAGAAAGCATTTTAGTGGTTGCCAAGATTGAAGGATGTTCAAATTTTTATTTTATTTTTTCAGAGAACTTACTGTAAAAGGAGCTCATAGTTACTTTTGGAGTGATAGATTTTCACGATTGTAGTGATTGTATGATTGTATACAATTGTCAAAACTCATCATGCTACCTACTCCTCCTCCACTAAGAAGAACCGAAATAGTGAGTAGTCACACTTTGAATAGATCACCCAAGAGAGAGCACTGGAATTTAAAAGAAACATCACAGAAAACACCTAAAGACAGAAAGAAAAGGAAAACGAAGCAGCCTGCTTGTTCAGGTTCAGCTGGGAGCTAGGAAACACCAATTTGGGGAAACAGTAAGTTAAAGATCCCCAGTCGTTAGCATTCCCACCATGGACTCCTACATTTCCAGCCACAGGAAAGCACTTCGACCCTTTTGGGTCCTGAAATTAAACATAGGGAGTTGCCTGGTCACACAGCCTGATGGCATTTAAACAGGGAGGTAGCTTGTGCTGGGTGCCAGACGCCCAACAAGTGCTAAGCAGTTAAGTATCCTGCCGTTTTAGAGCCCAGCTCTAGACAAACTGCACATTGTCCTAGGGTGCGGTAGTGCTGGGGCTGAAACGTGAACAAATCATGAACTGCTACGGAGGCTGAGGCATGAGCGTGGTGAGGGGTGCCACTTCCTGAGCTGAGAGGCAAACAGGGCAAGTGTTCTCCATCCACTGGTATAGGCTGCTACCACTGAAGGTGGCCCCACCCTCACCAGTTGAAGGACTACAGCATGGCTGCTGGAGATCTCACTCAAGCATTCTACTGGGGCCCTGGGAATTGCTCTGCCTCTGCCTATATGGCAGGTATCTGCACACTATCGGGGGCCTATGTATAAATTTGCCCAACCCGACTTTGTCTCCCCCAAACCTGTGCAGTCTACGGGCTTTGGAAATTCCTAGCTCAGTCTACTGCTGTTGGTGCCTGCACATCCCTCCCAGGTGTCCAAAATTGTATTTACCACCCAGCTGCTACCACCACAGCTGGCACCTCTCTGCATGCACCACCTGTGGTCCTAGAGACAGGCCCACCCATCCCACGACAGAAAATGGCAAGCAAGCACATGCTACTCAGGACACAGAAGGTCATCCTGCTATGCTATTCCCATCATCCCCACCACACTGGCCCTGAGAATCTGCCCAACTGCTCAGCCTGCCACTGTCACTACTGGCATTTGAGCAAGCCATCTAAAGACCCAAGAATTGACTTGCCAGGACCTGCTGACACCAGTGCCAGCATATGCTTCCATGAGATCCAATGACAGGTATGCTTAGCCCCAAACTGCCACCACTGCAACTGTATTTATATCAGATAAAACAGATTACGACTCAAAAACAGTTATAAAAGACAGTTCCTATATGAAGATGAAGGGCTTAATTGAGTAAGAAGATATAACAATTCCAAACCTTTATACAACCACCAACCATGTATCCAGATATATAAAGCAAATATTATTAGACTTAGAGGAAGAGATAGACTCCTATTCAATAATTCTTGGGAACTTCAACACCCCAATCTTAGTGTTGGATCGTCTAGATGGAAAATTAACAAACAAACATTAAATTTAAATTTCACATGAGAACAAATTGACCAAGCAGATATTTGCAAAGCATTTCATCCAATAGCTACAGGATACACAGTCTTCTTATGAGCACATAGAACATTCACCAGAATAGACCATATTAGGCAACAAAACAAGTATAAACACATTTTTAAAAAAATCAAAACCATATCAAGTATATGCTCAGATCCATGAAATAAAACTAGAAATCAATACCAAGAGGAGCTTTGGAAACTGTACAATGAGATAGATATTAGGAAACATGCTCCTGAATGACCATCGAGTCAAGGACGATATTAAGGAGGAGATCAAAAAGTTTCTTCAAACAAATGAAAATCAAAATGCTACATAGCAGCATTTTTCAAAATATAGGATGCAAGATATAGCAAAAGCAGTGTTAACAGAGAAGTTTATAACAATAAACACCTGCATAAAAAAGGGAAAGATTTCAAATAAACAATATAATAACACACCTCAAATAACTAGAGAAACAAGAAGTCAGACCTCAAATTAGTAGACGGAAATGAAAAATAAAGACCAGAATATAGCTAAAGAAATAAAAACTAAAGAAAAGGATTGCAAAAAGAACAGTTGTTTTATAAATTTGATAAAGCACTTGCTACATTAACCAAGAAAAAAATGATCCAAACAAACAAAATCAGAAATGAAAATGGAATTACAAGTGCTAACACAGAAATACAAAACATCATCAGAAAGTATTATGAGCAAAGATATACCACCAAACTGGAAAACCTAGAGGAAAGGGACAAATTCTTAGAAACATACAGCTTGCCAAGATTGAATCAAGAAAAATAAAACAGCTGAACAGGCCAATAATAAGTAATAAGATTGAATCAGTTATAAGTCTCCCAAAAAAGAAAAATTCCAGGCCCAGATTGATAATACCAATTCTCCTCAAACTATTCCAAAAAAAAAAAAAAAAAAAAAAGAAAGAGAGGGGAAAAAACAACAACAACAACAACAACAACAACAACAAAAAACAACAACAACAACAACAACAACAAAAAAACGTAGAGGAGAAATTCTTCCTAACTCTCTCTACAAGGCCAGCATTACCCTGATACCAAAACCAGAGAAGGGTACAACAACAAAAAGAAAACTACAGACCAATGATCATAGATGCAAAAATTCTTAACAGAATGCTAACAAAAAAATTCCAGCAGCATATCAAAAAAATAATAAACTATGATCAAGTCAGATTTGTCTGAGGAATGCAAGTATGGTTCAATATACCCAAATTAATAAATGTGATAGATTACATCAACAGAATAAAGAACAAAAGTCATATGGTCATCTCAACTGGTGCCAAAAAAGCATTTGATAAAATTCAACATCCCTTCATGCTAACATCGTTCAACATACTAGGCATGTAAAGAACATATCTCAACATAATAAAGGCCATATATGACAAACTCACAACTAATATCATACTGAATGGAGACAAACTACAAGACTTTTTTACAAAAAACCGGAACAAAACTAGGATGCCCACTTTAACAACTCCCACTCAACATAGTACTGGAAGTCCTAGTCAGAGCCATCAGGCAAGAGAAATTAATAAAAGACATATAAATTTAGAAAAGAGAAAGTCAAATTGTCATTTGTTGGTGATATGATCCTATATGTAGAACAACCTAAATCTCCACCAAAAAACTCTCAGAATTAATAAACAAATGTAGTAAACTTGCAAGACATAAAATCAATATAAAAGAGTAGCTTTTCTATATACCAATGACAAACTGAGAGAGAAGTCAAGAAGGCAATTTCATTTACAATAGCAACAACAACAACAACAACAACAACAAATACTGAGGAATAAATTGAACCAAGGTGGTGAAAGATGTCCACAAGGAAAACTGCAAAACACTGATAAAAACAATTGAAGAGAATACAAAATAATGGAAAGACATCTCATGATCATGGATTGGAAGAATTAATATGGCTAAAATGACCATACTTCCCAAAGTCATCTACAGATTCAATGCAATCCTTATCAAAACACCAACATCATTATTCACAGAATCAGAAACAACAATTATAAAATTTGCATGGAACAACAACAACAACAAAAAAGAATTCAAATAGCCAAAGCAGTTCTGACCAAAAAAATAAGTCCCCCCAAATTAAAAAGCTGCAGTTATCACACTACTTGACTTCAGAATATATTACAAGGCTATACCAACCACCCAACCTATCAAGGCATGGTATTGGTATAAAAACAGACACATATAACAATGTTACATAATAGAAAACCCTGAAATAAATGCATATACTCATAGCAAATTGATTTTTCACAAAAGCATCAAGAATATGCAAAAGGGTGCCTTCTTCAATAAATGGTGCTGGGTAAATTAGATATCCGTATGAAGAAGAATAAAACTGGATCACTACCTCTCATGTCATACAAAAGTCAAGTCAAGATGGATTAAAGACTTAAACATTATAACCCACACTATAAAACTACTAGATGAAAACATAGGAAAAACACTTCAGGTCATCGATTAAGGTAAAGATTTTACCTTTTGGCTAAGACCTCAAAAGCACAGACACAAAAATAAAAACAAACAAATAAAACTATGTTAAACTGAAAAGCTTCTGCACCACAAAGGGAATAATCAACACAGTGAAGAGACAACCTGTTGAATAGGAGGAAATATTTGCAAACTATTCATCCACCAAGAGACTAATATGCAGAGTATACAAGGAACTCAAACAACTCAACAATTAGAAAATGAAGAATCCCATTTAAAAGGGGGAAAACGTCATGAATTGACATTTCTCAAAAGGAAACCAACATGCCCAAAGGGTATATGGAAAAATGCTCAATATCACTGGTGCAACTGCTTAAATCCTACTTGTTATATTTGAAAAAAGACTGAACATCTCTACAGAAGAAAAAGCATAGAAATAATCATACCTAACAACTGTAAGTTGTTAATTATAACCAAGAATTATATGTTTCTTTTTTATTATAAAGAAAAGACATTTTCATGCAAAGCTTAAGTAGTACATACTTATTACACTTTGTTCTTATCTGCTGCAATTAATCCAAAATGTTCAAGGAAGTTAGCTCCTATTATGCACAGGAGTAGTCATTACATGTGGTAGCTATTAGTAGGCAAGTATTATTCCTTACAAAAGCTTCATTGTTTTATCCTTCGCTCTTCATTTTAAGATAATTTCTTTCTTCAAAAGCCCTTCTGCATCCAATTAAGGAACTACATTTATTTTCTTTCACTTATTCCCACAAAAGGAAAATTTCTAAAACATATAAAATGAAAATAAAGTGACTTTTTACAATCTGTGTATATATGACAACTTTACTCACTTTGCCCTTCTTAAGTAAAATTCTCAAAAGATTGTCAAATGAAAAGACATTATACTACAACTTAGCTGGTTGAAATGTGCATTTCTTTACTTGTATAAGAAGATACATTACAATCATAAAGAAGATGACGTGGTGTGAAGAAACAGAAGAAAATTCTTATACATGTGAAAGTCATTTTCAATTTTCCACTGAAATATCTGAGAATATATGCATATACATTTATATATAACAAAACCATAAAAAATGTCTGACAACCAGTTGCCATAATTTATGAAGGATTTCCAGTACTTTTAAGGCTAATGGAACAAGGTTCAAACAAATAATTAGTGACCAATCCCACTATCTATGAAATATGACATAGCTTGAAAAAAAGACAAGTAGCTCATTTACTTGTCTTTTTTTTTTAAAAAATCTTCCATTAAATATTACTTGTATCTGAGACTCTGAAACCCAGGGTAAGTACTAATGAGATAATTAGACAGCCATTCCTTTATCATAGCAATTAATGCTTGCATTCTATCTATATATCTATCTCTCTATGATCTGTTTATTCATCTATCTATCTAATCTGTTCATTTATCCATGTGATAAAGTTTAATCCCAAGAAATCATTGCAGGCTTATGAGAGAGATTAAATGTCATGCTCTTGGAGCAGCAGTCTTGAAAATGTGAAATATTATTTGGGAATGAGAATGGAACAAGCTGTGTCGAATAAGCAGATCAAAAGTGTGCTTTGGTTTCAAGGCTAAATAATAGAAATATGATCTTATTCTTTCCTGGATTTATTATTCTTCATCACTATCTGATATATTTCAGTAGCTTTTTAACTATAACATAAGCTGTATAGGAGCAGATGTTAATCTGCTTTTGTCTATTTGCATTCTATCAAAAACAATGCCTGGCACATTGAGATGATCAGCCAACATCAAATGATTAAAAGATGTTTCTAATATAGTGTTGAGGAAAATATAAATTAATTATATATTTATAGTTTATCTGTTTCTGACCTCTACTGGAATCTACTTTTCTTCAGAGCAGGAATGATATCTTAATGGTTTACAAATATCCAAGCACACAGGACAGTGTCTGGAATGTAAGTGAATGCTTTTTGAGTTAATTAAAGATTTGTGCCAGAGAGAAAATAGAAGCTGGAAGGTATACAACATAGAATAAATAAAAATTAAAAAAAATTATTGTGATCAATTGTTTCATTTTACCCATTGAAAAGGTAAAAAAAAAAAAAAAAAAAAAAAAAAAAAATCCAGTATATGAGTCTGGTTTCTCCTGAGAGATGATAGATAGATAGATAGATAGATAGATAGATAGATAGATAGATAGATAGATAGATAGATAGATAGATGTAGATGATAAATAGGTAGGTAGATACATAGATAGATAGATAGATAGATAGATAGATAGATAGATAGATAGATAGAAAGAAAATTATTATAAAGAAATTGTTATAAAGAATTGGCTCATCCAATTGGGGAGGCTGAGAAGCTCCCAGATCTGCGTCAGCAAGCTGGAGAGCCAAGAGAGCTGATGGTGTATAGTCCCAGTCCAAGTCCAAAGTCCTAAGGACCAGCAAAACCAATAACATAAGTTCTAGAATGAGTCTAAGTCTGAAGGTGGGAGAAGACTGATGTCCCAGGTCAAATCACTCACAAACAGAGAATCCTGTCTCACCAAACCTTTGTTATATACAGACGTTCAATGGATTGGATGAGGCCCACCCAAATTAGGACAATTTTTCTCAGATTACCAATTCAAATGTTAATCTAATCTAGAAACACCTCACAAGCACTCTCAGAATAATGTTTTACCAAATACAGTGACACTTTGTGCCCAAATAAATTTGAAACATAAAATTAGCTATCACATGCAGTAATTCCTTATAATCATTGAGTCCTCATTATGTCTAATTACATTGCTGATATTATTTCATTTATTCCTTAGAACACCAAACAAATCAGGTACCATTATGTTCACCATTTTACTGAGGAGAAATCTGAAGTAGTTTAAGACATATGTCTTCACAGTAGTTCATATCTCTCCAAGTAATTTCAAATCAGAAAGAAAATTTAAGTCTTAGCATTTGTGTCCCTTTACTTTGAAGAATAGTCATATATGTAATATGTAAATTTAATGGAGCTCATTTATCTCCTTTATTCACCATTGTATCACTATAGACTAGAGCATGATTTTCCCCTATAAACACTCAATATTAGTTTAATGAATTACATTAGACAATTTAGCTCATAGGCCTTGAGTTCAATAAAGAAGATTGGATATGCAGTTGACCCTTGAATACCACAGGTTTGAATTATGTGTGTCTACTCATATGTATATTTTCTTCTGCCTCTGTGACAATTGAGACAGTAAGACCAACCCCTTTTATTTCTCTTCCTCTTCAGTCTCCTCAACATGAAGACCACATGGATGAAGACCTATATAATGATACATTACCACTTAATGGGTAGTAAATATATTTTATCTTCCCTATGAAATGAGTAGTAAATATATTTTATCTTCCCTATGATTTTCTTAATAACATTTTCTTTTCTCTAGATTATTATAATAATACAATATATAATACATATACAAAACATGTGTTAATTGTTTATGTTACTGGTAAGTTCTCCAGTCAATAGTAGTCTACCAGCAGTTACATTTTTGGGAAGTCATAAGTTTTTCATGGATTTTCAATTGTGCAATGTGTCTGTGCCCTTAATCTCTGCATTGTTTGAGGGTCAACTGTACATATTTTGAAGGGAGCAGTACAGATGTTACTTGAAGCTCTTTTATTAAAATATTCAACAAATATTTAACCAATCCTTGATCTCTGCCTGTCACTGATTCTATGGAATTAGCAAATCTAATGATGTCTCTGCCTTTAAGTAGCTTACAGCATAGTGGGGAAGAGATGGGATGACTTATGGAATGTGTGTAGCGAAGTAAGAGAAGATAGTTGATACCTGAATCATTGGGAGACTACCACCAATAATAGATGAAAAAAAATGTATTGCACCAAGAAGCAAGGAAGATGAGAGTTACAGAAAGAATAACAAAGGCAATATTGTCAAATGTTGCAGAGTTCAAATAAAACCTGAAAAAAAAAAAAAAAAACTAACAAACCTCACAACTGGTTAATAATCTCTGAGACATTTGTTTCAGTGGCAACCTGTGAGGCAGCTTTCTATAATTCAACATGGTTACCGTAGTAATCTTCAGCACCCTGATATTGTTTGTGGAGCTCTAAACACCGTATTATATATTTTAAACAATGAATATTTGTTGAGTTATTAAATAAAGGAATTTTGAAGAAGTGTAAATTTGTGAGTGAATGCACAGGCAGTGTCACCTTACCTAAGTTTATCTTCAATTACTTTTAGTATGAAATTTATGTTAGAGCTTTTAAATTAAACAGTAATGTGTTTCTCATCTGTATTTTTGCTCATGCTGTCTTAATTACCTGAAATAGTCCTATTTCAACGTTTTAATTCAAAGTCTATACCTTTTCCCCCAAATCCAGTTTAACATCTTCTTCATTAAAACTTTTTTAACTTTTATATCATAATTATCTCCCCATCTTTAATTTTTCATATAACACATAAAGCTGTGCGAAACATTCTCACACTTCTTATCTATATTTTTCTCTCAAAAGATGGATAGCTTCAGCATAACTGGACACATTTAAACGTATGGCGACATGTGCTAAATACATACACAAAACTTAATTGACTACATATTTCATGAACTTTACTTTAACATTGAGGGAAATTGAGAGATGAAGCAAAATTCTCCAAGGAAATTATTGGAAGCCATTCATTTTTTGTCCTTACTTGTACCCTTCCCCAACTTTCATATGAATGTCTTTTCCCACACTCTATGACTGCTGTTGTAGGAATAAAAAAACAAAATTAAAACAGTGTTACTGATGGTCTCATTTGATAACTATGCCTTGTAGTCTAAATAAAATTGATTTAGTCAGTTATACAAATGTTGACTTTGAGTTTTGCTAGAAACTGAATGTAGAGTTAAGTGCTGATATCTTTCGGATTGGGTGGTTTTGCTTATATTGCCATGTGGTTATATAAAGAGTGTTGAAGTGGGAATTTGAAATGTTGTATAGATATAGAAAATAATAGTCATTTCTAGATATTTTTCTTTTCTTTATAAAGTTAACCAATTGAGTCTTTTTTTCATTATTATCTGTAAGCACATCTGGACTTTCTAAATTTTCATTATTCAGAGTTCAACACAAGTCTTAGCAGGATACAAAGGCATGAATATTAAACCATTTCAACAGCCAGTTTTTTAAAGAATCATATTTAGAGTCTTGCTGCATTTCAATTTCCCCATATGGCTTTATGAATTCATAACTTTTGGAGGTCATCCTGGACTATCTGCTAGCTGTTCTGTATGATGAGATGAGCAGAGAGCAGGTGAATCAAGCAAGGAGGAGATGGCTTCTTGAATTGAACAGGATATAACATTTGGGTTCTTTTATTAGTTTTGTATTCTCTCCCTGCAGCTGAGGGCCATCCACTCTTTTTTTTATAGTATTTTCAAGTGTGTGCCCCTTTTTCTTTGTTTCTTCTTCTTTCTTGGTTCTATTTCACGCCTCCCTCTCCCCAAGGAAAAAATGATTAGGGCTGTGGACATTAATTTATTTTGATCCTTTTATTCCAATCATGAAGCTAGATTTGTGTGTGTGTGTGTGCAAGTGTGTGTGTGATAAATTTTATTGAATATTAAATATATGCTAAGAATAAGAACAACTGCCTTCACATGGAGTCTTATGTAATCTTCTCAATAAACCTATTAAGTGGCTGCTCTGATTACCTCCATTTTATAAATGAGGTTAAGTTGCCCGCCTGTGTCACACAGCTAATAATGGACAGCGCCATAATTTTCATCCTCCATTAGGAAATGTTTTTCAAGATTAAAGATAGCTAAACTCACACCTGAGTAACACCAAATGCATGCTGTTAATCACTGTGCTATTTTTTTGTGTAGCTGTTTGGCTGATTTGACCAATTCATCATCTAAATTTTCTTACAGGTGATTCATAAAAATGTGAGACAGAGTAGGCCTATGGCTCACTATTGGCTCATTTTCTAATTATTGGTAAGTATGCTGGAGCATCAGGATATTAATCTTTGTGTACCAGCTTATAAACCCGCATTCCTCTTCTTTGGATTCTTACCCACTCTGCACAATGTAGGAACATAAGCTGTCTAGCTGACTCCCCAGGTTTAGTAGGGGCTATGGTTCCCTTTAGGATACTGAAATTTAAGAGTTTACATTGGTAGAGATTATGTTTTCCCTGTACAACAGCTCTCTGTAAACTACTAACTTGTGGCACATAAACAGATTCTGCCTGGAGATCACATTGATAAGCAGCTCAGAGCTAACTTAAATAATAGCACGTGTCTGTCTACCTGTTAGTGCAAAGTCATTTTCTATAGTAATATAAGGAATATTTATGATTGTTTGTGTGCCATACACTCTGTTAAGTGTCTTGTGTTTGTTATTTCATTTAATTTACACAGCTATATGAAGAGGGAAGTACTTTTATTATTTATATTTTACAGCTGAAAAAAGCTAGTAAGTAGGAACTAGAGATTTGACCTAAGATTGATTCCAAAATTGATTTTCTTACCTACAATATCTATTATCTTTATTTAAACATAAAAAATATTTACATATATTATTTAAACATAGCCTTTCTTTTTTTTTTCTTTTTCCACTTTTATTTTAGAATCAGAGGGTACATGTGCAGGATTGATACTGAGGAATATTGTGTTTTGCTGAGGTTTGAAGTATGACAAAACCCGTCACCCTGGTATTGAACACAGTACCCCATACGTAGTTTTTCAGCTTTTTCTCCCTTCCCTCTCCCCACTCTAGTAGTCCCCAGTGTTTATTGTTCCCATCTGTATGTCCATGTATACCCAAAAAGAAAACCATTCTTATTTGATTTTGATATTTGTGCCAAGAGGAGTATATTATTTCTTAGGATAGTGGTTAGAATGTCGGCTTGTGAGATTGCCAATGCCACTGACATTTCTTTTTAGAAGTTAATGCTACTTTTTTAAATTGAAGGAAAGATAAGGACTGGCCAGTAGCAATTCTCTCTTAAAACTGTGGCTCCTGAGGTCATGGGATTTTAGTCTTATAAGACTGTGCAATGTTTCTCTTTGCCATTGAATTATTGTTTCTTAACCTGATTGATGTCCTCTGCCTTCTTTCCAAAGTCATGGATAATAACTGTCATGGATGTCTTAGTCAGTTCTGGCTGCTGTAATTGAACACCACAGACTGGGTACCTTAAATTATATTTATTTCTCACAGTTCTGGAGTCTGGAAGACTGAGATCAGGGTGCCAGCATGGTCAGGTTCTAAGTGAGGGCTCTCTTTCTGATTTACTAATGGCTGCTGTCTTGCTGAATCTTCACATGGTGGAGAGGGAGAACACTGCTCTCTTTTTTCTCTTACCTAGGCACTTATAACATCATGAGGGCTTCACGCTCATTGCATTATTTCAACTTATTCACCTACTAAAGGCTCCACCTTCAAATACTATTATAGTGAAAAGCAAGCCTTCAACATATGGACTTTGGGGGGACACAAGCATTCAGTCCATAGCCCATGGATTCTTGCAAGTTTCTTGATTCTTCTGTTTAGAGACAGACTATTTAGAGATAGATGATTTGGCTGATCCAAGAGGAACAGATTGTTTTCCTTTTGTCTCTTCTCTGAATATGTGCTTAATACCTTTTTATAAGCTCAACCTATAACTATTGAACAATTATAGGCACTATACTAGGCTCCAGAGATTCAACTATGATCAGAAAGGATATATTTTACCCTACAGATCTGAGTTAAATGAATGTCACTCTCCTACACTCAAACTGTATCCCATCATGTCAGAATTTCCTAATATCATTCCCTCCGATAAGCACAAAATTTATATCATTCTTTCCTGTTTTTATTCTATGAGAAAGTTTTGTCCCATGTCTATGACTTTATTTTTCGGAAACCCAGAACTGTCAGTTACTACTATTTACCCTTTTCTCAATGTCTGGTGGGGCATTTTCTTACAGTTCATTGTGAATCTCTTTTGTTATACAATGCCTGTATGTATTGGGCATTCTGCTAGGTGCTGAGGATATAGGATTAAAGGAGGTAGATATGACAGTCCTGCAGTTATGAAGATTGTATTCTTATTTAGACATCTGTGGGAATATTGTTCATAAAATTCACAAATTATAAATCCTAAATTTCTAGGAAAATCAAAACAACACCCCAATCTTCTGGTACACAGTGACTGAATTTGAACTTTTTGTGACTAGCTCGGTAAAAGGAAGGTCTTAAAGCACTAGACTGCCAACATGGAAAAGAAAAACAAACATGTACTGCTGTTTACCATCAAAGCAATGTTCCTTACTAGTTTGACAGTGTTTTGTCTATTCCACACAAAGCCTGTCTACTATGACTTTGACATAATGATATAAAGTTTCCTGGGAATTTCAGTGGTATAATGAAGACCAGGGATTCCTTCAGCAAATCCTTAGGCAATTAAGTTTATTTATTTTTAGCCTTAGTATGCTTGTCTGTAAAATAAATATAATAATAACTATACTTCAGGGTTATAGTAAAAATTAAATAAGAAGCTGGGCATGATGGCTCACACCTGTAATCCCAGCTACTCAGGAGGCTGAGGCAGGAGAGTCATTTAAGCCCAGGACGTTGAGTGCAGTGAGCTATGATTGTGCCACTGCACACTCCAGCCTGGGCAAAAGAGTGAGATCTCATCTCTAAAATTTTGTTTTGAAGAACTAAATAAGAAAATATACCTATAGTGCCTAAAAATAGTATGCATTCAATATCTCATAGCTACAATCTATATCATCATCATCTTCACTATTATCATCATGTTCATGATCCCACTGAACATGGAACACATTTTGCTAGTAACCTATACTGGATTCTCTTTCTTTTTATATAACCATGGCCTTCTGGTAAGTCTCAGGCTCAGGGATGACTACAAGCAACACTTGACAAAGCTCCAATAGGAGAATTTTTATTCTTAATATTGATGCAGAAAACAATCAGGATGAAGAGTTTATTGATAGTGGAGTTTTAAGGGAAGTAGTAATTTTTCAAAATATTTCAAAAATTTAAATTAGTTACTTTTTTTTCTCATAAGTACGATAAAAAAACTCATACCAAGAAAATATTTATTTCTTTCCAAGACTTACTAAAGTCATTTAGAAGTATATATAAACATTTTAGAAAACTGGTAGGTCATGGAAATATGCAGCGCATGCACTATCAACTCTCTTTAAGGGTGAAAAGTACAGTTTGGAAATAGGCATTCAAATGTAATCAGTATCTGTAGGACCTAATATTTTCTTCAGTAAATCAGTGGAAATAACCTTTAGTATGACAAATACAAATCTAATGTATACTCTAACCATGATATTGTTTGCTATTACCAGCAGTGTTTACTATTTATCAGCAGTGATACTGTTTACTATTGTCAGTAGTGACTAATGAAGCTAAAAGAAAAACTATTCCAATTTCTTTTGGAATGTGGTAAGCCACATTCCCAATAATAAAGACAAGAAATCCTTAAATAATAATATCTATCTCATATTGACTGTTTACTATGTACATTTTCCTTTGAATCTTAAATATATTATTTAATTCTCACAATGAACCTATGTAGTAAGTATAATTGTCTTGATTTTGCAGATAAAAAAATATGTGGCTTAGAAAAAGGCTAATTAATTTAGTTACTGATACATTGCTAGTTTGATTGGAACTCAAGATTCAATCCCAAGTTCATGAGATAACAATATTTAAGCACTTAAGTACCTCACGTTACTTCCTTTCTTTCTAACATATCCCCAGATTCCTTCCACCTACTGTATGTTGCAGCCATATTCTATCTGCTTCTCTCTTGACTTCATGTGTTTGTATGTACTGTTCTTTTTTTCTAACCCTTTTAAGGAAAAAAAATATCTATTCATGGCAGATATTGTATGAGACTATTTTCCCTATGAGAAGCTTTCCCTGACTGTCCTGAAGCGGTTGACTATTCATGGTAGTGCTCTCATACAATACTGTGCATTCCTTCTCATCATACTGTTTTGTAAAGATTATTTTTTGTTTGATCTTTCCTTGTTTGTAAGCTCCTTAGGTAAAAGTACCATATTCAACATGTTTACTATTTAATATCCAGTCACTAACATAGTTTCTAAAACATGGTAGAGACCTAAAAGTGTTAGTTAAATGAAAAAGTTGTATAAAATTTTGCTAATTTTAAAATGGATTGCACATGTTAATGGTTTTACTTTTAATGCTATATTGTATAGGAACATTTGCATGCATGCTAAGTTTCTTCTTAGGTTCCAAGTTCCATAAGGTCACATACCTTGTCATTTATCTTTTACATCCTATCTACAGAAGATTAGTGCAAAGTTTTGCACATGAAAGTGCTTATCAATCATTCATCTGATGTTGAAAACATTGAAGACAAAATACATAAAACATATGTTGAGTTGAATGTCTCATATGGCACACAAAATTGATTTAACATTAAAGAGGTTGCTCCACGTTTCAAATGCTATTTTAAAAATGAGTTTTGCAGAGTTGTTAAAGGCAGTGCATTAATTATAAGACAAATAAACAGTATAATATAGAAGTAAGAGCGCTCAACATCAGGGTTCTTGGACATCAAAAATGTGATTTTAGCTCCAATCCTAATGGCATATTATCCCTTAGAGAAGTCATTTGACTTTGCTGTCATATATTATATTTTAATTCAATAAATAGTATGTTTGTAAACGTAGAGCTAAGGTATAAACAATCAGATAGAAGTGATGTGACTGACTCATTACACACTGTAACAGTTAATTTTGGGTGTTACCTTGGCTGGAATAAGAGACAGACAGAGAGCTGGTAAAGTGTTACTTGTAGGGGAGTCTTTGAGGGTGTTTCTGGAAAAGATTGGCATTTCACTCAGTGGATTGAGTAAGGAAGATCTGTTCTCACACAATGTGTGTGGAAACCATCCAATCAGTTGAGGTCCTAGATAGAACAAAAAGGCAGGGAAAGGCAAAGTGCTTCTCTTTTTCAGAGCTGGAACAACCTTCTTCTTCTGCCCTTGGAAAACAGACCTTCAGGTTCTCTGAGCCATTTACTGAGTCACCCCAAAATACTGCTTGTTTTGAGTGAGGACTAGAACAGGAGAAGGCACTGCAACAGGACCAGGATGTTGTGTATGCTGCTCTGCAAATTGAGCCACATAATCCAGCCGATCCAATGCTATGTGAGGTGTCAGGGGTGGATGGGGATACTGTTTGGAGCTTTACACAGGACCTTACAGGTAAATTGCAGCACAGGCTATTAGAACTGTGGAGCAAGTCCCTGCCACCATCTACAGATAACTACTCTTGCGAGGCAGCTCATGGTATGCTACTGGGCCTTAGAAGACATTTAATGCTTGACCATGAGCCACCAAGTTGCCAGGCAACCTGAGATGTACATCATAAACTGGGCAATAGTTGACCCACCAAGCCATAAAGCTTAATACGCATAGCAGCATTCCATCATCAAATGAAAGTGGTACACACATAACTAAGCCCAAGCAGGTCCTGAAAGAACCTGTAAGTTACATAAAGAAGTGGCTGAAGTACCCATGGTTCCTACTCCTGCTACTCTGCCTTCAATCTCTCAGTCTGCACCTATGGCCCCATGGAGAGAATCCTATGATCGTTAGACACAGGAAGAGAAGACTAGTGCCTGGTTTTCAGATGGTTCTGCACTATATGCAGGCACCACCTGAAAGTAGACAGCTGTAACACCACAGTTCTTTTCTAAGATCTCTTTGAAGTACAATGGTAAAGGAACATATTTTCATTGGGAAGAACTTAGAACAATGCACCTGTTTGTAAACTTTGCTTGGAAAAAATGGTCATACATGTGATTATATACACCAATTCATGGGTTGTAACCATAGATTTGACTGAGTGTCAAAGACATTGAAGTAACATGATTGGAAAATTGGTGACAAAAAAAAAATTTGTGGAAGACATGTATTAATAGACCTCTCTGAATGGGCAAAGGACTTGAATATATTTATGCCTCATGTGAATGTTCAACAAAGGGTGACCTTAGCAGAGGAGAAACTTAACAATCAAGTAGAAAGAATAACTCATCCTGTGAATAATGTAAGTCAACTGCCTTCCCTAGCCACCCCAACCATTGTCAAATGAGCTCATTAACAAAATGGTCTCAGTGCGGCAGGGTTTTGGTTATGCGTGGGCTTAACCAAATATGCTGTGTGTGCACAGTCTGCCACTAATAGAGACCAACATCGAGCCCCCAATATAGAACCATTCTCTGGAGTAATCAGCTAGCTAATGGCAGGCTAACTATGCTGGACTGCTTCCTTCATGGAAAGGGCAGTGTTTTGTCCTCACTGAAATAGACACTTATTTTTGGGTATGGATTTGTCTTACCTGAACGCAATGCTTCTGCCAAAACTACTATATGTGGATGTACAGAATGCCTTATCCACCATCATGTTATTCTAAACAATATTGTTTCTGATAAAAGAACTCAGTTAGTAGCCAAAAACACACAGCAATGAGCCCATGCTCATGGAATTTACTGGTCTCACCATGGTTCCCACCATCCTGAAGCAGTTGGCTTGATAGAACTGTGGAATGTCTTTCTGAAGATACAGTTACAGTACCAGCTAAGTGGCAACATCTTGCAAGGCTGGAATAAGGTACTCCAGAAGGCTGCATATGTTCCTAATCAGCATTCAGCATAAGGTACTGTTTGTCCCATAGCCAGGATTCACAAAACCAAGAATCAAGGGATGGAAGTGGGAGTGGCACTACTCACCATTATGCTTAATGACCCACAAAGTTTTGGTTTCCTATTACCACAACTTTATGCTCTGCTGGCCTAGAGAGTTTAGTTTTATAAGAAGAACTTTGCTATATATTTTATAGCAAAATATATAGCAATGATTCCACTGAACTGGAAGTTAAGACTGCCACCTGGTCACTTTGGGCTACTCATTCCTCCAATGCAACAGGCTAAAAAGGGAGTTATGGTGTTGGGTGGAGTGATTGATTCAAAGAACCAGGGAGAAATTGGACTACTGCTACACAATGGAGATAATGAAGAATGTGTCTGAAATACAAGATTCCTGAGAGTGTCTTTTTAGTATTATCATACCATATGATTAAGGTTAATGGAAAATTACAACATTTTAATTCAGGCAAGACTATGAATGACCCAGTCACTTCAGGAATTAGCGCTTGGGTTACTGTACCAGGGAAAGAATCATAATTATAACCAGGTGTGGTGCTTGTTGTAAGCAAAGGGAATACAGATTAGGTAGTAGAAGAAGGTAGTTATAAATACCAAATATGACCACATGACCAGTTACAGAAAGGAGGACTTTAGTTCTCATGAGTATTTCCTCCCTACTTTGTTAAGATTACATTTTTGGGGGGCATATATACATATATTAGGCAAATATATTTGTTTTCCTTTCTCTCGTATTCTTTTATTATGTAACATAAGATGTATTGAGTTTATATTAGTATTTAATTATTAGTAATGTTATATCATAGTATTTAGTTTATGGGATTTCAGAAGAAGAGAAAACATCACTGAAGGACTTTATCTCTTCTGAGAAAAGAATGAATGTGTTTTCAGTTCTAAACAAGACAGCTATATTGTCTTATGTGGAGCTATGACCTTATTATCATCTCTATTTGGAAATTAAATGTGGTTAATGGAGACGTGTATGGGTGCCAAGCTGACAAAGGGTGGACTTGTGATGGTTCACTTTAAGCGTCAACTTGATTGGATTAAGGCATAATCAGATGCCTGATAAAGCATTATTTCTAGATATGTCTGTGAGGATGCTTTTAGATGGGATTGGCATTTGAATCAATAACCTGAGTAAAGAAGAGCCACACTCACTCAATGTGGGCAGGTACCATACAATTGGCTGAAGGCGTGAATAAAACAAAAAGGCAAAGGAAAGAAGAATCTTGTCTCTTCTGGAGCTGGGACACTCTTCCTCTCCTGGCCTATAGACATTAGAACTTAAGGTTTTCCAGTTTTTGGACTCTGGGTCTTGCAACAATAATCTCCCAGGTTTTTGGGTTTTTGGCTTCAAACTGAAAATTATACATTGACTTCCCTGGTTCTGAAACCTTCAGATTTAGACTGAGTCATGCGATTGGCTTACCCAAGTTTCCCTTTTGTAGATGGCCTATTGTGGGATTTCTCATTATCCATAATCACATGAGGAAATTCCCCTAATAAATCCCCTCCCATCTATCTATCTATATTTATATATCCTATTGGCTCTGTCTCTGGAGAACCCTGGCTAATAGTCATGTGAATGTTGAAATTATCTGCATAAAAAGAAAAAGATACTAAAAATGTTCCATGGACAAAAGTCTTACGGATTTCTCAGCAGCAAATGGAAGACATCTTCATAGAACATAAAATGCTTTTAAAATATTTCAAAATATAAATACTCCTAAATGTGTATACTCTTTACTTAAAAATGCACTTCCTTTTGAGAAAAACTAGAACGTTTATCAACTGTTAAAAGGTTCTTAGCTTATAGATTCAATATTTAAACATTAGTTTCTATTATAAGAAAATATGACAGGGATTTGGAGGAGAAAGTTCATAAGTAAAATGAAAATAAATTCCTTTTTCTTATTCAAGAGTCTAAAAAAATAGTAGTGTTTCAGTCTATGCAATTGTCCATCCTACGCAGACAATTGAAAATAAAATCTTAGATATTTCAGGCCACTGTTTCTAACTCACATTAGAAACTGAAAATCTAGAATTATACGATTGTTGTTGAAAAAACAGTGGAAAGTTGATTGAAAAATAAATTTAAGGCTGAGCGCGGTGGCTCACACCTGTAATCACAGCACTTTGGGAGGCTCACTTGAGACTAAGAGTTCAAGACTAACCTGGGCAAAATGGCAAAGCTCTAGCTCTACAAACAAACAAACAAAAAATACAGAAATTAGCCAGGCATGGTGGCACATGCCTGTAGTCCCAGCTACATGAAAGGCTGAGGTGGGAGGATCACCTGAGCCCAGGAATAGGAGGTTGCAGTTAGCTGAGACCACGCTACTGCACTCCAGCCTGGATGACAGAGTGAGACCCTGTTTCAAAGAAAAAAAAATCTTTCCTGATTATATACATATATATGTGTGTATGTGTGTGTGTATGTGTGTGTGCACGTGCATGTTTGTTTGTGTGTGTATGTATGAATATATACATATACAATTATATAATATATTTATGCATATATATGTATATATTGAGTACTTAAATGCCATTTATCAGTGGGCATATTAATTCCAGCTCTGCTTTGTGCAGAATTATAAGTTCTTTTATCTTCTAAATTAGTATGATCCAAATTATTTCTGGAGGTGCAACTTTAGTATCCACTGCACATCATCAAGCTACTCCAGTCATTCATAATTATAAAATTTTAAATGCATAGCATATACCCACATTAATCAAATGGACCAAAATTTGATTGAAATCCATTCTAAGATAAAGAATGGAATGTATTCAGTAATTTTGTGTTCATGGAACAGTTCATTAATACTAAAATAAAAAAGTATATATGTATTTAATATATTTTTCAACCAAAGAAACGGATATGCTTTAAATTTCAGTACGTAACATTCTCCCTAATTTCTAACAATCACATATTTTTTAGAAAAACTGCTTGTTTTACAAAGGCAAGTTGCCTAAATATTGAAAGCATACTGTCATTCATAATTAAATTATTTTTCTATTGATCATTGTTGTTGCACTATTTCACATTTCACCATATTATTTATAGAACACAGTGATGAAGTTCCATTGCTTTATTGCATTATTTGGTAAACAGTGTAACAAACTGGAGAACTAGAATATTAAAATTAAGGTGATTTAGCAATAAAGCAATTCCCTAGATTTTAATTAATTTATGGAAAGTTATTATCTAAAGACTTGTAACCTAGGACTCAGTAATATGGGTCTGGGGCACCACAGATTTAGGAATAGAGCTCCAAAAATCCAAATAAGTAAAATATATAGTTGATTTTGATTATGCGTTAAAAATGAAGACACATGAAGTGATAAATAATAGCTACAACCTTTCCTTTCTCCATAAATGAGGATCCCTTGCAACCAGCATGAGTCCTGACATCTAAAAGCCTCTATCTAGATGAATGTTTCTGAAGAATTGACTTCAAATATGTAGCAAATTTAAAACAGATATTTGAAACAACTGAACAATTAGTTCTCAAGCACTCAAGTGCAGTTTTCAGAATTATTTCCCAGGATATTTTCTGTAGAAAGAGTGTAGATCTAGGCAAATAGTTTTAAAAATAAAAATAATAAAATACTCAAATTTCAAAATAAAATTTGAATATATCAAATGTTTGGAGCCATGAATATAACTTACTCCTTGCTAAATATTCAAGGGCATTAAAAGCTTATTCTAATAAACTTTTAATGCTAATTCCTATTAAATAAATGAATCTAAATTCAGAAACAAATATCCTTCTGTTCTTCTGATCATCCAACTCAAAGAATGCTAAAATACTTAATTGCACTTGAAACTTTACTAATAATCAATATATGTTCATAGGGAATTAGAAGGATAACATCCTAAAACATTATCAAGCTACCAAAAATTTAAACCAATAATAAGTAGATAGAATCTGATTTATAGCCACATAACTGATAACTGGAAAGATTAGGAAGAAAAGTTGATTCAAAGAGAATAACTATAAGTTTAGGTATGGGGTAATCTATTAAGATTGTTTTCTTCCTTGTCAGAAATTTAAACTAGTTTCTCAAATGACTGCATTTCTCAAAGTTGCACACTCATAAGATTCCTCAAAGACATTCTTTGCTTGTTTTTCTGAATCTTCCCAATATTAGATTTTACAAGGCTTAAAGTTTTGTTTTCATTTTGCAGCGTCCTTGGATGTAAGTTTAGATCTTATTCACTGGATATTAAGATACAATAGGGGATCCAGAGACCTTATATGAATTAGTCCTTTTGTAGATAATTTTACTCTAGCCTTTTTCTTTATGATTCATTCTGTACAAGTATTTCATTACACATATTTATTCATTTATTTTTCCAATTAAAGTTTTTGTACTTGCATTTTATTTTTTCAATTTTCTTCCTGTGTAAATAATTGTTGTAGTACATTCATCTCCTGCTTGGTCTATAAACATTGACTTTTGCCACAATTGTGTGCTTTGCCGTATTCTCATTCTACATGTTCTTCTTCAGTGCATCCTTTATTTTCCATCGTTTTAATACTATTTTCTATGCTGATGACTGACAAATCTCTTTTTCCTGTGATAACAATCACTACAAAGTCAGATCTAGTTGGCATCTCTCTTTGTCTCACAAGCACTTAAACTTAAAATGTGCCAAAGCACCATCCTAAGATCTCTGATTTGACACAACACTTTGTAAGTACAAAGGACATACTGTATGTATTTCTGTACCCGACCAACAATTAGAGTATATAGCAGCTATTAAGTATCAAATAAACATCTGCTGAACTGTCCTATATGTTGTACGATATCAAACCCCTCACACCCCTAACCAGTTATTTTTTTACTTTTTTATTTTTTTGGTATATACTGTCTTGGATGTTCTTCCTTGGCCACCTCTGCTGTTTGAAGCAAGGTACTTTCCAGCTCTTCACCTCAGCTCCCCTTCCATTTAAAAAGTGATTAGAATAGATTATTGCTAAAGTTCCTTTAAACTCTGGTATCTTTCAGAGTAAAAGTTAAATGCTGTGGGAAATGTCAGTGAAAGCCAATACTTAAATTGAGCATTGAGGAGTGGTTGACACATTTTCCTTAACGTTTTGAAATTTTGCATAACAGTTTTACTACTACATATTTTACATACCAAATAGTTTATCTTTTTAAAGCATATAATTTCATGGATTTTAATATATTCATAGAGTCGAGTAGCCATCACTACAATCAGTGTAGAACATTTTCATAATTCATTACTCATTAGCAATTACCCACATCAGGTCTCCCTAATCCCCCCAAGGCCAGCCCCAGGAAACAACTAATATATCCTTTTATCTATCTGGATTTACATTTTCTGGACATTTGATAAAAATAAAAATATAAACTGTGCAGTATTTTTGACTAGCTTCTTTCACTTAACATTACTTTTTCAAGTTTAACCTATGTTGTAGTATGTATCAATATTTCATTTCTTTTTATTGTTGATTATATGGATATATCACAATTTTTTATCCATTTATCAGATGATTTGTATGAACACACGCTTTCATTTATCTTAAATGTATAGCACATAGTGTAACTGCTGGGTCTTATAATTTAAATGTTTAACATTTGGAGGAGCAGCCAGACTGGTCTGTTTGACAAATTCCCTAAACCTCTTTATTCCCACCAAGAGTGTATGGATAGTTGCATTTCTCCTTGACAGTTGTCTTTTCAATATAGCCATCCTAATATGTGTGAAATGGTATCACATTGTAGTTTTGATTTTCATTTTCCTGATGACTAATGATGTTAAGTATTTTTTTTTGTATGCTTACTGAACATTTTTATAGCTCCCTTGGGGAAATGCCAATATCTGTCCTTTGCCTCTTTTAAGTCAAATTGTTTGCTTTTTTCTTGTACTCTTCTAAGTGGCACTTATATAATCTAAATATAAGTCCCCTATCACATATATGATTTGCAAATTTTTTGTTTATTTTGAATGTTGTTTTTTTCACATTCTCAATGGTATCCTTTGCAGCAAAACAGTAATTTGATGCGTATTATTTTTTCTTTTTTTTTGCTAGTGTTTTTGGTGTCATATTAAAATTAAGAGTTGCTTAATTCAGGGTCATGTAGATTTTCATCTCTGTTTCCTTCTAAGAATTTAATATTTTCAACTTTTACATGTAGATATTTGATTAATTTTGAGTTATTTATTGTACGTGATGTGAAGCAGAGTTTTGATTTCATTTTCTTACCAGGATAAAAGACATTTATCTCATCACTATTTGTTTCAAATTTTACAAAAAATATTTATCATATTAAATTGTATGGCAGGTACCTTTGTTTAAAAACAACTGGCCATTTATTGGTTTGTTTTTTTGGACTTTCAATTCCATTCCATGTAACTATATATTACTTAGTATGCTATTAAGTAATTAGAAAATCAGTTGTAGTTACTGTTCTTTGTAGCTAGTTTTAAAATTGGGAGTCTGAGCCTTCCAATGCTGTTCTTATTTTTAGCTATTCTTGGACCCTTGAATTTCCACATGAATCTTAAAATCAACTTGTCAGTTTCTGCAAGAAAAAAATCCATCTGGAATTTTTATGTAATCACATTGAAACTGTGGACCAGTTTGAGGTAGGACCACCTTGCTATTAATATTAAATATTCTTATTTATCAGTGTGGAATAGTTCTCTATTTAGGTCTCTTTTAATTTTTTTTCAACAATATTGTGTGGTTTTCAGAATATAGGTTTTTTGATTTCTTTTGTTAAATTTACTCCTACTTTATTCCCTTGAAGCTATTAAAAATAAATCTTTGAAAATTTTATTTTCAGGGCGTTAATTTAAGGTGTATAGAAATGACATTTATTTTAGTATATTAATCTTGTGTTCTGAAACCTTGCTAAACATGTTTATTATCTTTAATAATTTATTAAGGGACTCCTTAAGAATTTACATATATATGACTTATGATTTTATAAGAACTTGTTCATTTTATCAAGTAGTCCAATTTTTGGCATAAAATCATTCATAGTATTTTCCCAAAATCATTTTTATTTCTGCAAACTGAATTGTAATGTCTCACTTTTTTAGTTGATTATAGTAACCTGAGTCTTATATCTTTTTTATTGGTCCGTCTACCTAAATAGTTGTCTATTACATTGATTCAAAACCATCTTTTAATTTAAAATGTTTTCTCTTATATTTTTTATGCTTTATTTCACTAATTTTCACTTTAATATTTTTATTTCTTCTGATTGCTTTTGGTGTGGTTTTCTTGCACTTTTTCCAGTTTTTAATGTAGTCAGGCTATTGATCTTCCTTTTCTTTTTTTTTTTTTTTTATTCTTGCAGATTAATTTATTAACAACAACAGTAAAAATATACTCATTGAATGTCTACTGGGTAGAAGACATTATGCTAGGACCTGTGGAGAAATGAAATGTAAATTAATATTTGGCCTATGGAGAAGTTAAGGTATACAGTATAGGCTAAGTATATACCCAAAGGATTATAAATCATGCTGCTATAAAGACACATGCACACGTATGTTTATTGCAGCACTATTCACAATAGCAAAGACTTGGAATCAACCCAAATGTCCATCAGTGACAGACTGGATTAAGAAAATGTGGCACATATACACCATGGAATACTATGCAGCCATCAAAAAGGATGAGTTTGTGTCCTTTGTAGGGACATGGATGCAGCTGGAAACCATCATTCTCAGCAAACTATCGCAAGAACAGAAAACCAAACACCACATGTTCTCACGCATAGGTGGGAACTGAACAATGAGATCACTTGGACTCAGGAAGGGGAACATCACACACCGGGGCCTATCATGGGGAGCGGGGAGGGTGGAGGGGGGAGGGATTGCATTGGGAGTTATACCTGATGTAAATGGCGAGTTGATGGGTGCTGACGAGTTGATGGGTGCAGCACAGCAACATGGCACAAGTATACATATGTAACAAACCTGCACGTTATGCACATGTACCCTAGAACTTAAAGTATAATAATAATAATAATAAAAAGAATTACATTTTAATTAAACGTGCAAAAAGAATGTAAAACTGTGGTTCTATACTATGATTGTTTAGGAAAGAAGGCAAATGTGACCAAGATGATCAAGCAATGATAAAGTGCCTGAAAAAATCAGGTAATACAGAATGAATGACACACAAACACAGAGACTGGTTTTAATACGATTTCAAACTTCGGGAAATCCCCAAGAACCAAAAAGACGATGCTAAAAAAATTAGAGCTGTTGTTCCTATATAAAACCCTATGCGAATGTGAACTTTTGTGAAACAGTTGTTGAAATGTTTATAGTCTCAGGGTAGTGTGTGTGTGTGTGTGTGTGTGTGTGCAAATTGAGCACTATAAAAATGTAGACTCCATAGGAAATTTTGGTGTCATGTTTTTACCTAGACTTACGTCAGTGACCTCACCAAATAAACATTGAAGTTTTACAAAGACAAAAAAAAAAAAAAAAAAAAAGGTCCTCAGGCCAATCATTGAAACTACGTAAACCTCAGTTTTCCTACTTACATAGGGATGTTATTACTTGCCTATTATTATTCAAATAGACATTTAGATAACAAAATAGAGTAATAGGTATGAAAGCTCTTTTATATAGAAGTATTATCTTATTTTAAAAAATTATTTTAGTTAACTTTGAGAAAGAAAATTCAACTTTTTTACATGATAAACAGTATAATTAGACACAATCCATTAACAAGACAAAATGACAATTTGTCATGTTTTTTCTTTTTTTATAATGACTTTGATAGTTCTCTTATAGGTATTCAAATAAAGCATTATTTAAACAATGTTAAACTCATCTCTTTTTTTTTATTATTATTAGCAAGGCTTCTTGAAGATGGTTGCCTGTATTTCTGATGAGTTTGCAAGCAAGAGAAAGGTCTGAAATCCAGCAACTCAGAGTCGATATAATGCTTACAGTAACATAAATGACAAAGTGTCATTGATGACTGAGATGACAAATGACAACATGCATATTAATAAGCACTAGACGACATTCAATCACTGTCCAATATTCTTAGTCACGTTGAAGGACAATGCAATCTTCAAATGCAGCACCCCACAGAAGAAGTGTGACTGTCACCAAACAACTTCTACAACTTAGAAAGTCAGCAGAAAAGTGTCAAGGTTATGCCTACCTTCATGGAAAGGTGAATGACACCTGCATAATTTTTGTATCCATACTACAGGGGCAACAACAATAGCCTCCAAATCATACTTTTACACAATAACAATAGGCTGCAAATTATTGTATAGAAGTTGTGTCTACACATATCATCAGTTCAAGCCTTTCAACTACATTTAGTAATGAGTGAAATTAGGTTTTTTTCATTGTGCTCTCTTTCTTTCTCTCTCCATCCCTGCCTGTTTCCCTCTCTATCTATATAGTTATGTGACAGGACTCCTTATGTGTTTGATCAATTCCATTACAGTAGTTTATCTAGGTGGATAACTATCTAGGTGGATAACTAGATTAAGAGCCACATGAATCTATGTTACGTGACACAAGTGCTATGTGTATGTGTATATGTTTCTATATAACACACACATAAGTAATTTTTATATCTCAAATGTCTGGACATTTTATGAGTCATCTACTTTATTTTTTACAGAATTTTTTCTTTTTTAATATATAGAACAATTTCCTAAATACACTTATTATGAACATATGATAAATATAAATAATATAGATATTTGACAAAAACACACAACAACCCAACAAGGAAGAGCTGAGGTGGACAGTCCAGTCCAAAAGCTTATTGTTCACCAGAGTGACAGGTAGACTGTATTCCCTCTGGTAGTGCATAAATGACTGATATTGTTGTTATGTGTTACAGTCCTAATGTCACTCAACAGGTATTTTGGACTGAATGTGAAAATCCTTAAACAAGAACTATGTTCCTGGGCTTGAATATAAATATACACAGAAGCCTCAACTCTTCTGCTCATATGTTCGTTGCTTTTCTACTGAATATCAACAGGTATTTTTATATATATTTTTGTCTACACAGAAAACAATAAGCTATATTGCAGAGATGGGTGGGTTATTTCAAATGTACTTTCTTGAACTTGTAACCTTAAGAATGGTGATATTAAATAAAACTTAAGCTATCTTAACCCAAGAAATAAGAAATTGTCTGTATAAAAATGTTAGAAAGAGTTGGCTTTTCTGTATAATTATTTGTCTTTAGCCTGGTTTATTAGTCTGTTGAGGCTGCCATAAGAAAACATCCCAGACTGGGTGGTTTAAACAACTGAAATTTATATTCTGACAGTTTTGGAAGCTAAAATTCCTGGATCAAGTTGTCTGTAGACTTAGTTTCTCCATAAATAGATAAATATGGAGCACTTAGGAAAATCACACACACACACACACACACACACACACACATATATTTACATACATAAACATGTACAAATGACTTTAATTTTGGTAGTTTTCTGTTAAAATTAACCCTTGAGTTAAAACTAGAGGTTAACGTTGAATGTTTGCAATTTATACTGGAGAAGACGGAGAGAATATATACCTTGTATAGATGCTGATCATTTCCATATACTAGGTAAATGGTTACATTAAAGATGCCCATTAGCTTTTTTTTGCATACACCCCATTCTTAGATTATTTGAAACAGTAACAGACGAGAAGGGCTAGGCGATTCCAGCATGTAATTCTGTGTTTAGACAATAAGAATTGTACCAGGACCATCCATCTAACCCGTACTGGAAAAAGATGACTTTTTTTTTCTTCAGGAAATTTGCATTTTAGGCACAGACTGAACTAGTTACAGGGTGTAGAACATCTAAACTTGGGTTGTAAGATCAAATAAATGTGGGCCGTAGATGGTACCTGTGACACCACCAAACGATCAGTGAGATCAAAATTAAGAGCCCTATTAGGAAAGCTTGTTTACAGAGAGATGAATGGATTGTGTATATACAGAAAAAAGAGAGCATGAACATAGAACATGGTGAAAGAGTCACACTCATAGTCTAATTGGAAGTCTGGTTATAATCTTTGAATACCGCTTTCTGTTTCTTTGCAATAACTTCAACTCTGATAAGCAAACTTGAATATTTTGGTTTTTATAATTAAAGTCTCTGACTAGGATAATTGTTTTTCAGCCTTGTTTCTATGTGCTTTTTGGAACCCCATAACTACTCTAGAAATGCTTAGAAAGCAGTAAAGCAACAAACTATAGAAATGATCCCTGAAAGTATAGTCACACCGGGGCCTATCACGAGGAGGGGGGAGGGATTGCATTGGGAGTTATACCTGATGTAAATGACGAGTTGATGGGTGCTGACGAGTTGATGGGTGCAGCACAGCAACATGGCACAAGTATACATATGTAACAAACCTGCACGTTATGCACATGTACCTTAGAACTTAAAGTATAATAATAATAATAATAAAATAAAATAAAAAATAAAAAAAAGAAAGCAGTAAAGCATTTGCCTATTATATGAGGTATAACCTGTAAAATATATATATTTATTTATATATATATTATATATATTTATATATTAAAAATATACATATATATATATATTTCGAGAATATATATATTCTCGAAAGATACCAAATGGACAGAACAAACATTAAAGTCAGCAATCATTCACTGGGCACATAGAGTGCTGTGGAATTATAAAATCTATGGTATTATGGCTTTTAATCCCACAATAAACCTACACATATAAAAACTGCTTCAAGTCAACACAGCATAAGGAAGTATTGTGTAATGTATTCACATATATCACAGCTATATTAATAATGATTAATTCATACATAACTATTAAATAATATTCTTTCTTCCATTAAATCACTATCTTTCAGCCATAGTTTACCAAGAAGAAAACAGTTAAAATGACAACTACCTATAGCATAATTGGTATCAATTTTGGTAGCTGGCTTAATATAAATTTCCATTTAATTTTTGAATAAATAAAGCTTATTTAATTTTTATATTTAATTATTGTGGGTAAATGAAGTGCATATATTTATGGCACATATGAGATGTTTTGATATAGGCATGCAGTGCATAATAATCACATCATGGAAATGGGATATCCATCCCCTCAAGCATTTATCCTTTGAGTAACAAAGAATCCAATTATATTCTTAGTTATTTTTAAATGTACAATTACATTATTATTGACTACAGTCATCTCATTGCACTTTCAAATAGTAGGTATTAATCATTCTTTGTAACTATTTTTTGGTCCCAGTAACCATCCTCATCTTCCCCAATGCCCTCACTACCTTTTGCAGAGTCTGGTAACAATCCTTCTATCTCTATCTTCATGAGTTAAATTATGATGAAATTAGATTTTTAGACACCACAAGTAAGTGAGAATATGTGATGTTTGTCTTTTTGTGCCTGGCTTATTTTACTTAACATAATGATCTCCAGTTCATCCATGTTGTTGTGAACGGCAGGATGTCATATTTTTATGCTTGAATAATACTCCACTGTGCATATGTACTACATTTACATTAACCTTTAATCTGTTGATGGACACTTAGGTTGCTTCCAAATCTTAGCTACTGAAAACAATGCTGCAACAAACATGTGAGTGCAGATATCTCTTTGAGATACTGATTTCCTTTATTTGGCGTATGTACCCAGCAGTGGGATTGCTGGATCATATGGCAGCTCTATTTTTAGTTTACTGAGGAACCTCTAAACTGTTCTCCTTAGTGGGTGTACTAACTTACATACCCAACAACAGTGTATGAGGGTTCCCTTTATCCACATCTCCACCAGAATTTGTTATTGCTTGTCTTTCGGATAGAATCCATTTTACCTGAGATGAGATGGTATATTATTGTAACTCTGATTTGCATTTTTCTGATGAGCAATAATATTGAGCACCTTTTCATATTCGTATTATTCTGTTCTTGCACTGCTATAAAGAAATATCTAAGACTAAGTAATTTATAAAGGAAAGAGGTTTAATCGGCTCATGGTTCCAAGACTTTACATGAAGCGTAGTGACATCTGCTTCTGGGAAGACCTCAGGAATCTTCTAATCATAACAGAAGGCAAAGGTGGAGCAGTTGTCTTACACAGTGGGAGCAAGAGCTAAAGAAAGAAGTCGGGGGAGGTGCTACACACTTTTAAACAACCAGATCTTGTGAGAACTCACTATCGTAAGGTCAGTACCAAGGGGATGGTGCGAAACCACTCATAAGAAACCACCCCCATGATCAAATCACTTCTCACCAAGCCCCACCTCCAACACTGGGAATTACAATTTGACATGAGATTTGGTGGGCACACAGTTCCAAACCATATCAGTATAGCTGTTTGATATTTGTATGTCTTCTTTTGAGAAATATTTATTCAAATTTCTTTTCTCAGTTTTTGATCAGATTATTAGATTTTTTTTCTATACAATTATTTGAGCTCCATGTATGTTCTCATTATTAATGCCTTGTCAGATGGGTACATTGCAAATATTTTCTCCTATTTTGTGGGTTGCCTCTTCAGTTTGTTAATTGTTTCCTTTGCTGTGCAGACTTGATATGATCCCATTTGTTCTGTATTTTTGCTTGCCTGTGCTTGTGGGGTATGAATCAAGAAATTTTTGCCCAAAATAATGACCACAAGAGTTTCCTCAATATTTTTTTTATAGCAGTTTCATAGTTTCAGGTCTTACATAAGTCTTCAATTCACTTTGATTTGTTTTTTTGTTTTGTCTTTTTTTTTTTTGTATATGGCAAGATATATGGATCTAGTCTCATTCTTCTGAATATATATATCCAGTTTTCCCAGAACCATTTATCGAACAAACTGTCTTTCCCCAGGCATGTTCTTGGCATCTTTGTCAAAACTGAGTTCACTTTAGTTGTGTGGATTTTGGGGGTTCTCTATTTTGTTCCATTGGTCTATGTGTCTGTTTTTATACCAGTACCATGTTGTTTTGGTTAACAGAGCTCTGTAGTATGATTTGAAGTCAGGTGATGTGATTCCTTCAGTTTTGTTCTGTTTGCTTAATATATCTTTGTTGATTCTGGGTCTTTTATGATTTAATATATATTTTAGGATTTTTTTCTATTTCTGTGAAGAATGTCATTGGTATTTTGATAGAAATTCCATTGAATATATTGCTTTGTGTAGTATGGACATTTTAACAAAATTAATTCTTCCAATCCACGAACCTGGAATATCTCTGCATTTTTTGGTGTACTTTTAAACTTCTTTCATGAGTATTTTACAGTTTTAGTTGTGGAATATTTTCACTTCTTGCTTAAATCCTAGGTATTAAATTGTATTTGTGGCTATTTTTTATGGGATTACTACTTAAATTTCCTTTTCAGGTTGCTCACTGTTGGCATATAGAAATGCCACTGAATTTTAATGTTGATTTTGTGTCCTACGACTTTACTAAATTGATCAGTTGTAATATTTTTTTGGTGGAGTCTTTAGGTTTGTCCAAATATAAGATCCCATCATCTGCAAACAATGATAATTTGACTCATTTCTTTCCAAATTAGTTGTCCTTCATTAGTTTCTGTTGTGTGATTCCTCTTGCTAGGACTTCCAGTACTAAGTTGAGTGACAGTGGTGAAAGAGGGCATCCTTGTCGCATTCCACATCTTAGAGAAAAGGCTTTCAGTTTTTCCCCATTCAGTATGATACTATGTCTCTCATATATGGCTTTTATTATATTGAGGTATGTTACTTCCATACCCAGGTTTTTTAGGGTTTTTATCATGACAAGATGTTAAATTTTATCAAATGCTTTTTCAGTCTCAATTGAAATGATCATATGTTTCATGTCTTGCATTTTGTGGATATAATGAATCACATTGGTTGATTTGCATATGTTGAACCATTCCTGAATCTCAGGGAAGAATCACACTTTGTCATAATTAATGATCATTTTAATTTCTTGTTGAAGTCAGTTTGCAAGTATTATTTTTGAGTATTTTTAATTTGTTATTGAACTTGGTTTACAAGTATTATTTTGAGTAGTTTTGCATCAATATTATTCAGAGATATTTGCCTGTAGATTTCTTTTTTTTTTTTTTGATGTGTTTGCTTTTGGTAAAAGAGTTATAATGGCCCCATATAATGAATTTGGAAGGATTGCTTTTTCCCCTGTTTTTGAGAATATTTTGATTAAGATTGGTATCCACTCTTTCTTAAATGATAGAAACCAGCAGTGAAACCATCGTGTCTCCAGCTTTACTGAGATTCTTTTTTTATTATGGCTTCAATCACATTACTTGCTATTGAGCTTTCAGGTTTTGCATTTTTTTCCTGGTTCAATCTTGATAGGTGGTATGTGTCTAGGAACTTGCCTATTTCTTCTATATTTCCAATTTATTGACATGTACGTGCTCATAGTAGCCTGCCTTATTTTCTTTTTTCTTATTCTAGACAAAAGTTTGTCAATTTTGTTTAACCCTTAAAAAAAACTTTTCGTTTCATGTATCTTTCAAATTGTTTTCTCCGAGTCATATTTTTTCTGATCTAATCTTTACTATGTGTTTTCTTTGAGTAATTTAGGATTTGATTTAATCTTGCTTTTCTAGTTCCTTAAGAAGCATTGCTAGGTTCTTTATTTAAAGATTTTATTCTTTTTTGATGTAGGTGTTTGTAATTCTAAATGCCCCCTCTTAGTCCTGCTTTTGCCATATCCCACAAGTTTTGGTATGCTTTGTTTAATTATCACTTTTTTCATAAATTTATTCCACTTTCTTCTGAATATCTTCATTGATGCCCTGGTCATTCCAGAACATATTGTTTAATTTCCACATGTTTCCACAGTTTCCAAAATTCCTCTACTTATTCATTTCTACTTTTATTCCATTGTAGTCAGAGAATATGCTTGATATTATTTCAATTTTTTGAATATTTTAAGACTTGCATTGTGACTCAACATATGATCTATCCTTGAAAATGATCCATGTGCTGAGGAAAATAATGTGTATTCTTCAGCTATTGGATAAAATGTAACTGAAATATCTATTAGGCTCATTTGGTCTATAGTATAGATTAAGTTTGAACTTTGTTGATTTTGTATCTGGAAGATCTGTCCAGTACTCTAAGTGGGATGTTGACGTCTCCAGCTATTGTTGTATTAGGGTATATCTCTCTCATTAGCTCTAGTAATATTTGATTTATATATCTAGGTGCTCCAGTGTTGGATACATATATAATCAAAATTGCTATATCCTTTTACTTAATTTACCCCTCTGTCATTATATAGTGACTGTCTTTGTCTCTTCATATAGTTTTTGTCTCAGAATCTATTTTGTCTGATATTAGTATAGCTACTCCTGCGTTTTTTGGTTTCCATTGGCATGAAGTATATTTTTTCATCCCTTTATTTTCAGGCTATGTGTGTTTATAGAGGTGAAGTGTGTTTATTGTAGGCAACAAATCAATTGGTTTTCCTTTTTTAAAAAAAATCTATTAATCCTGTCTATGCCTTTAGATTGGACGGTTTAATTCATTTACATTCAATGTTACTATTGATAAGAACTTACTCATGACATTTTCTTTTTTTTTTTTTTTTGGCTGTTTTGTGGTCTTCTCCTCTTTCTTTCTTTCCTTCTTGTCTTCCATTTAGATAATTTAAATGTTTTAAATGTGATTTTCTCTGGTGATATGATTTAATTTATTGCTTTTTATTTATGTGTATCCTTTGTATGTGTTTTGATTTGAGGTTGCCATGAGGCTTGCAAATACATCTTATAACCCTTATTTTAAGCTGATAAAACTTAACACTGTTTGCATAAACAAACAAGCAAAAATAAAACTAATACAAACTGTGTCTTAACATTGTTCCTCTGCTTTTTAATTTTTTGTTGTTTCCCTTTGTATATTATTTTATATACGGTCTATCTCTTGAAAAGTTGTCATAGTTATTATTTTGATTGGCTCATCATTTATTCTTTCTTCTTAGGATAAGAGTAGTTTATATACCACAGTTACAGTGCTACATGTAGCTTCTTGATTCTCTGTGGTTTTATGTCTAATTACTATTAGCAGTGAGCTTTGTAACTTTAAGTGATTTATTATTGCTCATTAGTGTTCTTTTCTTTCTGATTGAAGTACTCACTTCAGCATTTCTTGTTGGACAGTTCTGGTATTCATGAAATTACCCACCTTTTCTTTGCCTGGGTAGGTTTTATGTCTATACACATACACACACACACACACACACACACACACACACACACACACGTATATATAAAATATTCTAGGGTAAAAGAGTTTTTTTTTTTTTTTTTCTTTTCTTCAGCAATTTAGATAAGTCAGGTCACACTCTCTCCTGGACTGTAAAGTTTCCACTGAAAAGTCTGCAACCAGGCATTTTGGAGCTCCACTTTATGTTAATTGTTGCTTTTAGGTCCTTTCTTTATCCTTAATGTTTGGGAGTTTTGTTACTAAATTCCTTGAGGTTGTCTTCTGTCTCTTTCTCCAGGTTTGGTTTCTTATATCATATGTAATTCATGTGGTGAGGTTCTGTTTTTCTGGATGGTCTTGATACTTATAGATGTTCTTCAGTGTCTGGGCATTGAAGAGTTAGCTATTTATTATAGTCTTTGCAGTATGTGCTTGTTTATACCATCCTTTGGAAAGGCTTCTCAGATATTTGAAAGGAATTAGTTGTTGTGATCGAATCTGTATGTGCCTTAGAGGGCAATCTAAGCCTGGTAGCACTGTGTTTCCTGCAGATTCTTAGAGTTACTGCCTTGATGGTCTTGGACTGTATCTGGGAGTGTTGTTTAAGTTATCAGGCAAATACTATTATTGTCTTATTTTTACTTTCTGTCAAACAAACAAAGTCTCTCTCTTCTGAGCCACCTAAAGCTGAGGGTGTAGTGACACAAACCCCTGTGGTCACCACCATTATGACTTCACTGGATCAGACTCTAACATAGATTCAGCATAGCACTGGGCCTCACCAAAGGCCTGCTGTAGCTACTTGCTGGCTACAGCCTATCCTTTCTCAAGGCCCTGAGCTCTACAATCAGTAGACGGCAAAGTCAGCCAGGCCTCTGTCCTTCCCTTCATAGTGGTGAGTTCCCCCTAGGCCCAGGTGGTTCCAGAGATGATGTCTGGGAGCCAAGAATTAGAGTAAAATCCTTCTACCTGATGTTCTATTGTACTGAAGCAGTACTGGCCCTCAATCCACAAGATATAATCCTGCCCTTTCTTCCTACCCGTTTTCAGGTACAGAGGAGCCTTACCCAATGACCATTACCACCACAGGCCAAGGCAGATCCACAGAGGTGCTGTCTAGGAGCCAGGGACTAGAGAAAAATCTTTAGAAGTCTACCTGGTGTTGTATTGTACTGTGGCTGAGCTGGCTCTCAATCTATTAGAGTCAGTCCTTCCCACTTATCTCTCCTTTTTCCAATGGCAGAGGACTGTCATCCCATGGCCACTGCCACCACAGGCCAACCAGGAGTACTTCCAACCTACTACTGGTGCTCCCTTCATCTCAGAGGGCTCTTCAGTCAGCTTGTGGTGAAAGCTGGCCTGGGGTTCACCTTCAGGGCAGTGAGCTCCCCTCTAGCCCAGGGTAGGTTCAGAAGTGCTGTGCAAAACCTTCATCCTGGTATTGAGAACCTCAAGAGCCCACTTGGCGCTCTATGCCCCTATGGCTGAGCTGGTACCAGAAGCCACCAAGTTCCAAACTCTCACCAAAAGCCCTTGATGTAGTACCTGGGTATTGCTTCTGGTTATTCAGGGCCCAAGGGCTCTTCGGTTAGCAAGCATTGTAGGCTATCCAGACTGGGTATTTCCTTTCAAGGCAGTGATTTCTTTTCTGGCCCAGGTTGTGCCTAGAAATGTCCAGGAACTAGGGTCTGGAAAGGGGCGCTCATTACTCTGACCCATGCCCTATCCTGCTGTAGCTGAGTTGATATCCAAGATGCAAGTCAAAGTCCTCCCCGCTCTTCCCTCTCTTCTCCTCCTGTGGAAGAAAGTGGTGTACTTTGATGCATCTGGAGTTAGGGAAGGGGTGATGCTAGCACTTCCTTAGCCTCCACAACTGACGTCTGTGAGTGCTGCCTTAGTCCACTGTCTCTGGGCTCAGTCAAGCACTAGGACTCCCACAGGTGTCACAGTCCTTGTAGCCTACACTGCCTTTCAAGTTTGTTTAGAACCCCAGAGCCCTTTAGCCCACAGTGGCGAGACACGTGGGAACTCAAGTTCCAACCACTGGAATCTGAATTAAAAAACAAAAAATCCCAGGACAGAGATATTTTCTAAAAATCGCCTCATAGTTTGCATCTATAAGTTTGCCCTCATTTTATCATTCAGCAATTACTTCACTGGAAAAAAGGAGGTGTACAGTTAAACTGCATGTCTTTTACATTCTCATACTGTATTAATATTTAGTTTTCCACAAAACAAAGGCATACAATGCATAATAAGCCAGGAAAACCATCATGTCTTATTGATTCCAGTTAGTTCACCCTTAACAAAGAAAAGCATTATAGGTGTCAATCTAAATAACAAAGAATAAAAAAGACCTCTAAAAGACAGTTATATTTATTTGGGAATAGGGTATTATTTTGACAATACATGTGCTGTAATAAACTGTGAGCACTTTCAGGAAGGTAAAGGAAGACAAAGGTTTTTAAAAGTCAAATAGGAGGATCACATACTTGTTTTGAGATAATATGCTTGGCTACAAGGCTCAATTACAAGGGTGGCACTAGTTCAAGGATAGGCAGGCAGGTGCTGGGTCTATGTCCTCACAAATGTATTATCTCTAAGGTTACAGTGGCCTTTGTGCAAGGTTCAGCGCTTTGCAGAGTCTTTTTACAGAGCAATAGTGCTCATTACCAGGAATTTGCACAAGAAATCTCCCTTCATGGCTTTTCCTGACTCTTTTTTTCAGTCTTTTGTTGTTTTCGTATTGTTTTTTAACACGAGTGACTCAATTTTGATTCTTACTGCTTTCACATAGGAAAGATTATTATATGTTGATATGGTTTTAATTTGTGTCCCCATGCAAATTGCATGTTGAATTGTAATCCCCAATGGTGGAGGTGGGGCCTGGTGGAAGATGATTGGATCATAGGGGTAGACCCTTCATGAATGGTTTAGCACCATCCCTTTGGAGTTATTCTCATATCTTGTTTCTTAAAAGTGTGTGGCACCTCCTTCCTCTCCTCTTCCTCCTTATCTGGCCATGTAATGTATGCCTTCTTCCCCTTTACGTTCTGCCACAATTGTAATTATCTGGAGGCTTCCCTAAGCAGATGCCAGCATCATGCTTCCTGTACAACCTGCAAAAGCATGAGCCAATTAAACCTCTTATCTTTGTAAATTACCTACTCTCAGGTATTTGCTTATAGCAATGCAAGAACAAACTAATACTGAAAATTAGTAATGAGGAGTGAGGCGTTCCTATAAAGTTTCCTGAAAATGTGAAACCATTTTGGAACTAGGTAATGGATAGACATTGGAGGAATGTGGAGGTCTCAGAAGAAGCCAGGAAGATGAGGAAAAGTTTATGACTTCCTAGAAACTAATTGAATTGTTGTGACCAAAATGCTCATAGTGATATTGAAAATGAAGGCCAGGCTCAGGAGGTCTCAGATGGAGATGAGAAACTTATTGAGAACTGGAGAAAAGGTCACTTTTGTTATGCATAAGCACAGAGCTTGGTTGAATTGTGCCCATGCCCTTGAGATCTGTGGCACTTTGAAATTTAGAGGGATGATTTAGGTTATAGGGCAGAAAAAAAGGATCTAAGCAGCAAGGAATTCAAGATGTGGCCTGGTTTATTCTAGAAGCATATGGTCATATTTGTGGGAAAAAAAGATATAAAACTGAAACTTCTATTGAAAAGGGAAGCAAATTGTAAAAGTTTGGAAAATTTACAGCCTGATCAGGCAGTAGAAAAGAAAAACCAATTTACAGGGGAAGAATTTAAGCAGGCTGCAGGACTTTGCATAAGAAGAATCAAGTAATGATAGCCAAGACAATGAGAAAAAGGCCTTGAAGGCATTTTAGAGACTTTTGAGGCAGTCACTTCCATCACAGGCCCAGAGGCTTAAGAGGGAAGAATAATTTCCTGGGCCAGGGCCAGGGCCTCATTGCCCTGCACAACCTTGGGGCAATGATTTTTGTGTCCCAGTGTCTCCACCTCCAGCTATGGCTAAAAGGGCTCCAGGTACAACCCAGGTTGTGACTTCAGAGAGTGCAAACCACAAGCTTTGGCAGCTTCCACATGGTGTTAAAGCCTGCAGGTGCACAGAGTGTGAGAGTTGAAGCTTAGGAGCCTCTGCCTAGATTTCAAAGGATGTATGGAAAAGCCTGAATGTCCAGGTAGAAGCCTGCTGTAGGGTGGAGCTTGCACAGAGAACCTCTACTAGGGCAGTATTGAAAAGAAATGTGGGGTTGGAGCTCCCACACAGAGTCCACAATGGCACACTGCCTAGTGGAGCTGTGAGAAGAGGGCTACCATTCTCCAGACCGCAGAATGGTAGATCCACTAGGAGATTGCACTCTGCACCTGAAAACACTGCAGGAACTCAATGCTAGCCCTTGATAGCAGCCATGGAGACTGAACCCTGCAGAGCCACAGGGGTGGAGCCACCCAAGGCCTGGTAGCCTACCCACCATTGCAGTAGTGAGCCATGGTGTCAAAGGAGATTGAAATGAGAATATTTACCAAATGCTTGTACCCCCACTGTGTTTTAGAAGTAATTAACATGTTTTTTATTTTACTCGTTCATAGGTAGAATAAACTTGCCTTGATTTAGTTGTGAATTTGGACTTTGAACTTTTGAGTTAATACAGGACAGAATTAAAACTTTGGGGGAACTGTTGGGAAGGCAAGATTATATTTTGAAATATGAGAAGGATGTGAGATTTGGGAAGAGCCAGGGGAAGAATCATATGGTTTGGATCTGTGTCCCCGCTATAATATCATGTTGAATTATAATCCCCAGTGTTGGAGGTCAGGCCTGATGGGATGTTATTGAATCATGGGGTTGGATCCTTCATGAATTGTTTAGCATCACCCCTTTGGTCCTGTTTTCATGATAGAGTTCTCATGAGACGTGATTGTTTAAAAGTGTGTAGCACCTTTCCCTTATCCTCTTCTCCTGCTCCAGCCATTTCTGTCATGCCTGCTTCCTGTTCACTTTCTGCCATGATCGTAAGTTTCCTGAGGTCTTTCTGAACAGATGACAGCATCATCCTTCCTGCACAGCCTGTGGAATCATCAGTCAATTAAACCTTTTTTCTTTATAAATTACCCAGTTTTAGGTATTTCTTTATAGTAGTGCAAAAAAGGACTAATAAATGTCCTGAGAAAAATGTGATTGCCTGTAAATAAAATTCAAGTATTATCAATACTTTTAAAGCACGAACAAGTATAAAGTTTCTGGTTGTAATGGAATTATAGTTAGAATAATGGTATTCTAGAAATTGAAGAAATTATATTAGTCACCTGGTATAAAATCTATTGTTTGGCCAGTGAGGAAAACTCAGATTAGTAAGAATAAAACCATCGACCTTAAACTGCTTTACGTCCTCAAAATTGCAACAATTGTGTCTATTTTTGTGTTTGTCCAAACTGTGGGTTGTCTTTCAATATCATTTTTCCCTTCCTCCATAATAAGATAATTTTTACCTAGACATATGGCTGACCGGAATGAAGACTACATTTCCTGGCATCCTTTGGAGGTTCTCCGGTTCAAGTGAATGAATTTTAGTCAGTGGACATAAACAGAGGTGTTGTGTTGTTCCTTACATAAAATTCCCTTATCCTTTGCCCCTTACTTTTCATTATTTTCATCCTAATGGCTGGAACATTCATACAATGGCCAGAGGTGGAGTAGCCAGCTTGGGGAACCTTGGGAATGGAGGCCTTGCCTGGACAAGTAAGAATGCTGAATATTTTCCAGTTTTATGGAGGATGGTCCTGGACCTCAAACCCCTGAAGTTTTAATAAGACAAGATAAAAAAGAAAGCCTTCTATCTTATTGAAGCAATAAATATTTTTCACTTTTCTATTACTCTTAGTCAAACCTGATTCTAACTCCTCTTCTGCTGTGACATCAAGGCATGGCACAGTGGCTTACACATAGGAGGTGTTCAATAGATGTTTATAGCAGTCTTGGAGGCATCCGTTACACCTGCTTCATTGTCCTCCATATCTAAGCCAGCACTGGGTCCTGCTAGTTTTACATCATGACAGATCTCAAATTTGTGCACTTGTCTCCATCTTCCTTCACCCGTATGAGCTGAAGCTCCCACTTTGTCTTGCCTATAGTTCTCTCAAGCCTTCTGAATGGGCTTGTCCACATTGAATCTTTTTCTTTGATAACTTGGATTGTTTATTTTGGCAGAAAGACCCTAATTCTTGACGTATGCCATATCTCTCTGGCCTCATTTCACACAATTTTCAACTCTTATATTTGAGCTCCCCATTCCCATCCCACCTCTATTGAATTGATTTCTAGGACTCCTTTAGACTTCCCCTCGGCACTTTCTCAAGAAAGACTTCCAGGACTGCAGAAAATCTCCCATGATGTTCTTACGGCACCACATACCTTTCTCTCCTGTTGACAACTATATATTTAGAAAACTTTTAACTCAGATGTAATTTTTCTAAAATTTTGCATAGTACAATTGTGGACATAAAGTTTATGACTAGTTCAATCTTATTAGATACAGTGCTACAAAGACAAATCCTTCTCGTGAGATGTCTCATTAGGTACTAGATTCTGGACTCTGTGGTCTCTATACTTGGCCATAGAGGTAGTAAGAGTCTCTTACACCACTGATTTCTGATTTTTGTAAAATGATTTACCTTTGATTTATGTAGAATAATTTCACAGATAATTTGATCTTTGATGTTTAGAAAGTCACCACTACTTTCAGTTTACTATAACATGTTGATTCAAAGGGCTGATGTATCAATTGAGAGAATATAATCTGCTCTCCTTTTTCAAAAGAACTTACTTTGCTTTGCTTTAAACTCAGAAGTGCAAAAACTGTTCTTAATTTAGGCAAAACTTAACCCCAAATGTTGATGACTTAGGTCTTCTATTGAAAGATAACAGTAATAAAACAAATAATAGTTTTAGAGACAATTCATGAGGCTTTCATGAGCAGATTATTCTCTTCATTCAATGTCCTAGGTTTTATCAAGATATAATATACATACCATACATTTCACTCACATAAATTGTATATTTCTAAGGTTTTTATTATATTCTCATATATGTTCAAACACAATTTTATAACAATTTTATTATATTAAAAAGACACACTATACCCTTTATCTATTACCCATATATCTGCTTATTCTGTAACCAGCCCTAAAGAACCACATTTAATATCAAAATATTCCATATACCCCGTGAACTCCATGAATGTATACACATACTATACTGTATCAAAATATCACATATACCCCATAAATATATACACATACTATGTATCCACAAAAAATAAAATTTAAAATTAAATGTTTTAAAAATAAATGGCGAATGTGAAGAATGGAAGTTGTGCCATATATATACTATCATAACAATGGTGATGTACTCTAATAGCAGACATCAGACTGTGCACAGGCAAGTACACACACAGACACAATCTCACAGATGATAAAGGTAGTTGTTCACTATGAAATTATAATAATCATTTACTTTTAATAACTGATACATATTTTACATATTGATGGGGTATATGCGTTAGTTACATGAATATGATCAAGTCAGGGTGGATATCTATCACCTTCAATATTTATAATTTCATGTGTTAGAAATATCTCAAAGTTGTCTCTTCTAGTTACTTTAAAGCATACAATATATTGTTGCTTATTATAGTTTCCCTACTCTTCTATCAATAATTATAACTTATTCTTTCTCTCTAACTGTATGTTTGTACCCATTACCAACCTCTCTTCATTTCTTCCTCCCAACCACACACTCTGCCCAGTCTCTGGTATTTATCATTATATTCTCAATCTCCATGAAATCAACATTTTCAGCTCCCACATGTGAGGAAAAAGCATACAGTATCTGTCTCCCTGTGCCCAGTTTATTTCACTTGACATAATGGCCTCCAGTTCTGCCCATGTTGCTGCAAGTCATATAATTTCATTTTCTAATGGCTGATTACTATTCCATTGTGTGTATATACCACATTTTCTTTATCTCTTCATTCATTGAACCTCCTTTTAATTTTAAACATCAAATAATGTAGTCTAAAAATTTACAAATCAAATCTTAGTAAGAATTTAATAACAAAACTTAAAATATTCAACCTATAAAATATTTCATAATGGTAAGTAAATTAAGGACTGAGTTAATAAACACACTATATATTAAAACTTGGAGAAAGTTAACTAATACATGTTAGGAAATTAAAAAAAAAACCTAATTCCACATAGTATTATGTTTTTCAAAAAGAATATAAAAATAAAATAAAATAAAATATAATGTGGAGAATATTTAAGATATAGGATATGGAATAAGTAAAACAGAACAAAAATAGGTGAGTTATGCTGCCTCCTGCTCCATGAGGACCTAGAGGTCAAGGCCTGATGACTGTCTCATTGAATATTGAAAACTACTATGAGTTTCACTTCACACTTTCTAAGGTGTGGAACAAAAATTTGAGAAATATTTCAAACAAGAGAATGAAAGGCTTCAGTTTTTCTTGAACAAGTATCGTCATCTGAATTGAATCACCCTAAAGTCATATATTCTACCAATATATCATAAGACTAACAAAAAGATCATATAAAATCACACATAATCCACAATCTTAGGACCACTGGAAAACACAGGATACTAGTATTTCAAATTACATTTATAGAGAAACACCAAATTTTGAGAGAGTTTCTGCTGTGACTACAAGACTGTAGGTGTACATAGCAGGAATAAGAATGCTCGAAATACTCTATGAAAAGAGGTGAGAGAATTCAGAGAATTAATGAAGCACAGACAAAATTATCCTAAGAAGGAGAACAAAAAATGCTAAGAGTCAAATTACTAAACAGAAGTTTGGCATTTGGAATTCCACAGCACCAAATATATGAAAGGGACTTGAAAGTATAATAAATGAGACTGAAAATGGCAATATTAGATAAACTTAGTTCTAGGAGAGAAAATAGAGAATGGGTTTGTGCCCTTGAGAAAAATGATAGTAAAAAGAAAGAAAAGAGGAAGAGGGCAAACAGCAGGTTCCTGAATAAATTGAAGAAGAAAAAGACTCTACAACTTGTTCCCTTCACTCCTCCCATTAAAGAACAATATTTCATTGAAGTTATACAAGATAGTGTGCTTCAAATAGACTCCCTTTTCATATGACAGAATAGGAAAACACATACACACACACACACACACACAAAGAGCATACAAAATATGCCAATATGAGAACTGTTCTTGAATCTAATTAGAGGGTATATGGTTGTGAATTTTTTAGAATTTGATCTATGTTTGAATTAAAATTAATAAATATAATAGATATATGATATTTGTTCTATGTAAAACTGATAAATTATAAAATAAAAACCTGCAAAAGGAAACAAAATAAAATTTATGCAAATTCTTTAATATACAAAATAATAGTACTTATTAATACACAAATTGATCATTTGAGATAATATCACATGCCAATTTCAGGTAATGGTTAACTCTGGAGTAACATGTAAAAGTGATTTAGGGGATAGTAGTAAGGCTTATGTTTTATTTACTTAACCAAAAGCAGAGTGAAAGTATGAGCCTTAGCAAATACAGCAAAACATGAATCTTTATAAATTTTGCCTGTGGGTCATTATTTTTGTTATGGTCTGTATTTTCCATGTTTAAGTACTTCATAATTAATTATGTTTTACCTTAAACTTCTGAAGAGAAAAACAAGGAATATACTATCTTATTGGATTTTCTCTGTAACTAATGGATTAGAATTAGACTAATAAAATAATTATCCAGAAGTAAAAGAAAAAAATAAAGATGGTAGAGGGACAAGGGTTGTGAAACTAGGTAAAATAACCTTGCAATTATTCCACCTTGCTGATAATTTTGTGAATTTTAAATCTGGAAGAAAATTTATTCCCTAAGGTTTGTACACTGCATCATTACCAAAAAGGTCATGCTATTCCCTGGATGCTTTCAAAACTTTACTATGCTGATAGTGCCAAATTGTTCTATAATAAAAGAACCATGAGTATAATCTTACAATTTTTAGTATAAATAGTCAATATAATTATATTCGGCAGTATGCTGGAGCTGGATTGAACTAGTTAAAGAAATTGATTGTATACATTTCAGAGGATCAGATGCTTACCAGCATATCACTGGTTATATGGGAATTGCACTGGTGCACTGGTGAATGACAACTGGCTCTTTTAAAGATAAAAGTTCTTATTTACAGGGATTGCCAACTCCCATGGAGCACATACTCCCACCAGGTCAATTTCAACATGGAGCTGGGAAAGAAGCACACAATCCACACTTGTAAGGGAGTATGAGTTGGCTACAGCACCCTATTAAAACATCAATCCAAAACCTACCTCTCTGACTCTGTAATGGGTTTTGGTGGTACATGATTGATATGGTTTGGATCTGTATTCCCACCAAATATCACGTCAAGTTGTAGTCCCCAGTGTTGGAGGTGAGACCTGGTGGGAAGTGGTTGAATCATGGGGGCAGATTTCTCATGAATTGTTTAGCACCATCTTCTTGGTGCTAGTCTCATGATGATCAGTGAATTATCACATGAGATCTAGTGGTTTAAAAGTGTGTAGCACCTCCCCCCTCACCCTCTCTTGCTCCTGCTCCTGTCACGTGAGATGTCTCACTCTTGCTTTGTCTTTGTCTTCCATCCTGATTGGAAGCTTCCTGAGGCCTCCCCAGAAGGAGAAGCCACTATGGTTCCTGCACAGCCTGCAGAACTGTGTACCAATTACACATCTTTTCTTTATAAATCACCCAGTCTCACGTATTTCTTTATAGCAGTGTGAAAACAGGCTAATAAAATGATGGAAATAATGGAAAAGGGAAATCTAACTTTTCCAACTGCTGTGGCAGGGAAGGGAAAAAATAAAGTCAAGATTGTTTTAATCATTTTATTAATACTATACTGTATCTTGAGTTACTTACATGGATTAAGAATGCTGGCTTACATTTCATAAAACACCTATGGTATTTGTCATATAGGTACTTAGATTGTCTTTTCAGTTTTGTAAGATAATCTTATTTCAATTCTTCCAGGATTGAGGATAGCGAATTTTACTGAAAAATATAACACATTGAGAATGGTTAGTTCTGTAGTTGAGTATTTTAAAGTCTAAAAGGTTTTGAATTTCAGTTAAGGTAGTGCAAAAGCTATTTAGAGTGGTAAGTGATTTCCTATACAAAATAAGGTATTCTTCCAGTTTTTGTAATAATTCCATATGAAAAAAAATGTTAAAGCACCCTTCAAAACTCACGTGATTGGCTGATTAACAGAACATAGATGCTGAAAGTAAGCTACATTGTGAAACAGGTCATTTCAAAGTGATTTTTTCCAAGAATTGTCTTCGGGAAGAAAAAAACGATATAGCTTCATAAGTCAGAAATTATGCAATAAAACTTTAATTCGGTACAATTGTTTGATGATTTTTTTCAGGTATGAATATTCAACCACTAGTCTTACTGCTAAAAATAAGGCATTGAATGCATATTATTTGCAGAAAAATCAGCCACAATTTATTTCAAACTACGTGTATTAGAAAAGGTACATCACAAGTCAATGCAAATAAGAATATTGAACAACAACTGCCTTACTGGCACTTTTAAAATTCATCTTGGCTGGGCACAGTGGCTCACCCCTGTAATCCCAGAACTTTGGGAGGCCAAGGTGGGTGGATCTCTTGAGGTCGGGAGTTCAAGACCAGTCTGGCCAGCATGGTGAAGCCCCGTCTCTACTAAGAATACAAAAATTAAAATCCCAGCTACTTGGGAGGCTGAGGCAGGAGAATCACTTGAACCCGGGAGGTGGAGATTGCAGTGAGCCAAGATCACACCACTGAACTCCAGCCTGGGTGACAGAGCGAGACTCCATCTCAAAAAAAAAAAAAAAAGATAAATAAATGCGTCTGTAAAACTCATTTTCTATATAGAACAAACAAGGATTTGTTAAAACTGATAAAGATTTTCAAATATTCTCTAGCTCTGACGTATATCATGGTCCTGTCAAGCATAGAGATCATATTGCAGAGATAATAATAAGATGGCCACATTTATTTGTTCTTATTTTAATAACAAGTCTATATTAAAATATATGTATAATTAATTAAAATCCCCGAGAAATAGTATGTTCTGGTTATTATAGTGTTGTGGTTATTCATAGCAAGCTTCATTACTCATAAATAAAACCTTTGAAGTACGTAACATTAATCTCATATAAGATTCTTTTCATACTTTATCATAAACTGAGATCTCTGGGAGGCAGAATTTAGCATGTGGCATGTTTATTAGTTAGTGCTCTTATAATCAATACCTGTAGAAAGGAGAGGGAGAAAGGACTATTGGACAGAGGGAGAAACTAAGCTGTGATATAAGCCCAAGTAAGGTTTTAGCAGACTGCTGTTGAGAACTCTAGAGCTGGGATAGCCCTTCCGCAAATAGAGTCGGATGTTGGGGCTGAACTTTTATACTTTCACATTGATGAATAATTTCATGTGGACTGCCACAAGTAAGGGAACATGGGTGAGGCAGTTTCCTTCAGCTGCCTCAATACCAGAAAAAGTAAGTTCCTGATTGCTAAAGGTGAATCTGGGTAAATCATGACAGTTCTTTCATGGAATAAGAATAAGAAAAAGTGGTCACTGTACCAATGGATTAAAGATAAAATTTTTCTATTTTTCTTGACAGATTCAGAGAGCTATACACTGCCAATATCCATTCATGTCCTGTTTTCTTCCTAGGTATGTGCTATTTATTTATATTATATACTTTCAGGAAGAAAGTAATGACTCTTTGCTCTGAGCTAGGTAATCAGTAAAAACGATATGATGGCAAGGCATTACTTATATGATAAAATTATAATTCAGATATTATCACATGTTTCTACTTAGTTTTTTTCCCGTGTAGGATATTAACACAACATATTGCATGTGCTTTTCATGCTATTTGTTGTGTACATGTAAATATTTACTTTTCTAACTAATTCTACAAGATAAATAATAATCTCCCTAAACATAAAGAAAACACACATACTTAATACGTGAAAGTGTTTACTCTTGATACACTGTTTTTGTTTTCACTGCTTCTCTTTTCTAGAAAATGCAATTTTTTCAGCTTTTCACGAGAAGGCTAAACAAAGAGGACTGCATAGTACTATCAGTAGACAATATAGTAATATTTGAAATCTAGATTTACAAAATTAATTTTGTTTCCATGTATAAACCAATGACAAGGCAAGAGAATATTGTAGCCAATGTGTGTATCCTGCTGTGCCGAGATTGGTTGTCACTGCAGAACGAAGCTCAGTGGAATAAGTTAGTGTGGAATAAAAACCTTGGAAACGCTTTTGCAACATATGTTGTATGGGATACCCACATCAGTGAAGTAGTCCAAATTCAATTAAGCACATGCTTTCAGATCTTTCTATTTTGCAATTTTGGAAAAGTGATATTATATGTTTTATTTTGTTTTCTTATGTTTCTTTCTTATTTTGCATGCTGCTCTCTTCTTTAATTTCTACTTGAATTGCAGGGTGAAGGATAAAGGGGAAAGTTCAAAATTAAACTGACATTTACTAGCTTTTTTTTTTTTTTTTTTTTTTTTTTTTGAGACGGAGTCTCGCTCTGTCGCCCAGGCTGGATTGCAGTGGCGCAATCTCGGCTCACTGCTGCAAGCTCCGCCTCCCGGGTTCACGCCATTCTCCTGCCTCAGCCTCCCAAGTGGCTGGGACTGTAGGCGCCCGCCACCACGCCCAGCTAGTTTTTTTTGTTTTTGTTTTTGTTTTTGATTTTTTTGTATTTTTAGTAGAGATGGGGTTTCACCGTGTTAGCCAGGATGGTCTTGATGTCCTGACCTTGTGATCCACCTGACTCGGCCTCCCAAAGTGCTGTGATTACAGGTGTGAGCCACGGCGCCCGGCCAACATTGACTAGCTTTTATCCAACAAGTTTCAAAATACCGTATCATATTAACTTTCTTCCCCATTTCAGAGAGGACTTCTATTATCATCTTGTGTTAAATAGTTTCCAATCTAACTCCACCAAAACTCCCAGTTCCCTATTATTTTCTATTTTTAAAGTGGCTTTTATTTTTCTTCATGGATAAGCTAACAGTGCATGATTTCGTTATTTTCTCTCTTTTTTTTTTCTTTTGTCTATGACTTCCAGAAGAATTGAAAACTTAAAAACAAGGAATTTGTTCTTTTTTTCTTGAGTTTCTGGCCACTTCTCTGGCCTAGAGCATAGCAGGCAACCAGATAGACAGATAAGATAGATGATAGATAGATAGATAGATAGATAGATAGATAGATAGATAGATAGATAGATAGATAGATAATAGATAGATAGATGCTAAATAGATGGGTAGGTAGCTAGATGTAGGTCACAAATTACATCAGGCTAGAAAAAAATTAAAGTTTATTGCCATACAAAACGTATAGATCTCAATCCAGGAAACTTTAAACCAAGTAGTAAGAAGCTTGTCTTAGAGCAGTTACAGCACAATTTATATACTGTAAAGGAGGAACTATTTTCACCTTTATTGTGATTCACTGATTTCTTTATTTTTATTTTTTATTTTTATTTTTTTCATAAGTTATTGGGGTACAGGTGGTATTTGGTTGCATGAGTAAGTTCTTTAGTGGTGATTTGTGAGATTATGGCGCACCCATCACCTGAGCAGTATACACTGCACCCTATTTGTTGTCTTTTCTCCCTCACTCCCCTTACACTCTTTCCCCCAAGTCCCCAAAGTTCATTGTGTCATTCTTATGCCTTTGCATCCTCATAGCTTAGATCCCACATATCAGTGAGAACATACAGTGTTTTGTTTTCCATTCCTGAGTTACCTCACTTAGAATAATAGTCTCCCATCTCATCCAAGTCACTGCAAATACTGTTAATTCATTCCTTTTTAATGGCTGCCATATATATATATATAATATTCCTCTCTCTCTATATATAGGAATATTAGTTTCTTTATCCACTCGTTGATTGATGGGCATTTAGGTTGGTTCCAAGATTTTGCAATTGTGAATTGTGCTGCTATAAACATGCATGGGCAAGTATCTTTTTCGAATAATGACTTCTTTTTATCTGGGTAGATACCCAGTAGTGAGATTGCTGGATCAAATGGTAGTTATACTTTTAAGACTTTACGGAATCTCCACGCTGTGTTCCATAGTGGCTGTACTAGTTTGCATTCCAAACAGCAGTGTAGAAATGTTTCCTGTTCACCACATTCATGCCAATATCTACAGATTTTTTTTTTTAATTTCTTTTTATTATGACCATTCTTGTAGGAATAAGGTGGTAACATATTGTGGTTTTGATTCGCATTTCCCTGATCATTAGTGATGTTGAACATTTCTATATATGTTTGTTGGCTCCTTGTATATCTTCTTTTGAGAATTGTCTATTCATCTCTTTGGCCCACTTTTTGATGGGACTGTTTGTTTTTTTCTTACTGATTCGTTTGAGTTCATTGTAGATTCTGGATATTAGTCGTTTGTCAGATGTATGGATTGTGAAGATTTTCTCTCACTCTGTGGATTATCTGTTTACTTTGCTGACTGTTCCTTTTGCTCTGCAAAAGCTCTTTAGTTTAATTATGTCCCAGCTATTTATCTTTGTTTTTATTGCATTTGCTTTTGGGTTCTTGTACATGAAATCCTTGTTGAAGGCAATGTCTAGAAGGGCTTTTCCAATGTTACCTTCTAGAATTTTCATAGTTTCAGGTCTTAGATTTAAGTCCGTAATCCATCTTGAGTAGATTTTTGTATAAGGTGAGAGATGAAGATCCAGTTTCATTCTCCTACGTGAAGCTAGCCAATTATCCCAGCACCATTTGTTGAAATGGGTGTCTTTTCCCCACTTTATGCTTTTGTTTGCCTTGTCAAAGATCAGTTGGCTGTAAGTATTTGGGTTTATTTCTGGGTTCTCTATTCCATTCCATTGGTCTATGTGTCTACTTTTATATCAGTACCACACTGTTTTGGTGCCTATTGCCTTATAGTATAGTTTGAAATCAGGTACTGTGATGCCTCCAGATTTGTTATTTTGCTTAGTCTTGCTTTGGCTATATGGGCTCTTTTTAGGTTTCATATGAATTTTGAAATTGTATTTTCTAATTCTGTAAGGACTGGTGGTAATATTTCAGTGGGAATTGCATTGAATTTCTAAATTTCTTTTGGCGGTATGGTCATTTTCACAATATTGATTCTACCCATCCATGAGCATGGGATGTGTTTCCATTTGTCCACGTCGTCTATGATTTCTTTTAGCAGTGCTTTCTAGTTTTCACTGTGATACATTAAATATGTTTTAGAGCAAACAGAGCTATTTAAGCTGATTTGTCCATAGCTGATTGGTTTAATTTCACTAACAAATAAACAAAGCTTGGCTTTTGTGTTTGTGACTAGAGAAAGCCTTTCCAGGAGATCAGGGTAACTTCAGTTTTGCTTACATGGTGGTGGGTGTTTGGCCTTGGTATGTTTTTCAACTGTGAGATATATATATATATATATATATATTATACATATATTAATTATCTATCTATCTATATAATATATATCTATATATTTATATATCTCTTGAAGTTTAGGTCCACGTTTCCTAGGTACTCCCCTCCAGATTTTCAGATGTAACAAATTATGACTTTATGTGGCTCTGTTGTGGTCTACTCACAGTCTCGCTGTGTTGAATGTATTTTAGCTGCTGTGATGGTTAATATTAACTGTCAACTTGACTGGATTAAGGATTACCTAGAGAACTGGTAAAGAATTAGTTCTGAGTGAGTCTGAGAGGGTTTTTCCAAAGGAGACTGTCCTGTGAGTCAGTGATTAAGTGGGGAAGACTCACCCTCAATGTGGCGGTCATCATGTAATCAGCTGGGGAAACATATAGAACAAAAAGATAATTTCTTTTGTCTCCTAGAGTTGGAATATACTTTTTTCACCTGTCCTTAGACATCAGAAATTCAGGCTCTCCAGGTTTTTGAATTTCAGGACTTGCCCCAGTTCCACCCTCCTACCCTGAGCATTCTTAGGCCTTTGCCTCCAAAATGAGAGTTATACCATTGACTTATTGGTTCCAAAACCTTTCGGTGTGGACTGGGCTACATTACTGGAATCTCAGGTCTCCAGTTTGCAGGCTGCCTATCATAAGACTTATCAGCCTTCATAATCACATGAGATGAGTCCCTTAATAAGTACCTCTTGTCTATCTATCTATCTATCCAGCTATCTATCTATCTATCTATCTATCTATCTATCTATCTATCTATCTATCTTCTATCTCCTATTAGTCCCTCTGGATAACTCTAATGTAGATGCTAACTCCCTGGATTCAATGCCTGATAGTTAAATTTATATATTTATCTTAGAGCATTTGTCTCTATTTTTCCTTTTTATTAGGAAAATTTCAAACTTAAATAAAAGTGAAGAATAACCTAAAAAAATCCCCATGTTCATCATCCAGGAAAAATAATTATTTATTAGTGATCAATCTTATTTCATATATATATATCTATACACTTCCACCCATACCTAATTTATTTTGAAACAAACTTTAGAATATCTTCTAATATAGTGTTTCACAATATAATAGCATTCATAGTTAAAGAAAAAACAAATTTTGAGAGTCAAACATCCTCAATTTATGAGGTACAAACAGCTCCTCCCTTGCTTCAATCTTTCCGTTATTGATGCTGTGAGGAATCCTGAGAAACATCATGTACAAAAATATAATTCATCTTTATTATTTTCTTTTAAAAATGTTTTGTGTTTAATTTATGTGGGTACATAGTAGGTGTATGTATTTATGTAATACATGGCATGTTTTTGTACAGGCATCCAATTTGTAATAATCACATCATGGACAAATTGGGCATCCATGCATTCAAGCATTTATTCTTTGTGTCACAAACAATGCAATTCTACTATTTTAGTTAATTTAAAATGTACAATTAAATTATTATTGAATAAAGTTGTGGTATAAAACACTAGATATTATTCATTAGTTTTAACTGCTTTTCGTACACATTAACCTTTCCCACCTCTGCACCACCACCCCACTACACTTCCTAGATTTTGGTAACCATCTTTCAACTCTCCATCTCCATAAGTTCAATTATTTTGATTTTTAGATTCCCAAAATAAGTGAGAACATATGATGTTTGTCTTTCCATACCTGCCTTATTTCACTTAACATAATGACTTCCAGTACCATCCATGCAGTTGCAAATGACAGGATCTTATTCCTTTTATGGCTGAATAGTACTCCGTTGTGTATAATTACCACATTTTCTTTGTCCACCCATTGATGGACATTTAGGTTACTTCCAAATCTTGAGTATTGTGAACAGTGCTGTAACAAGCATGGGAGTGCAGATATCTTTTCGGTATACTGATTTCTTTTCTTTTGGGCATATACACAGCAGTGAGATAGCTGAAACATATGGAAGCTCCATTTTTAGTTTTTTGAGGAAATTTCAAATTGTTCTTCATAGTTGTCATACTAACTTAAATTCTCATCAACAGGGTACAAGTGTTCCATTTTCTCCACATCCTCAAAAGTGCTTGTCATTGCCTGTCTTTTGGATAAAAGTCATTTGAACTGGGTGAGATAACCCATTGTAGTTTTGATTTGCATTTCTCTGATAATCAATGATGATGAGCCCTTTTGATGCACTGAAGTGCCATTTGTATGTCTTCATTTGAGGAATGTCTATTAAGATATTTTGCTTGTTGTTAAATCAGATTATTACATTTTTGCCTACAAAATAATCTGAGCTCCTATTATATTCAGGTTATTATTGCCTTGTCATATGGGTAGTCTGCAAACATTTTCTTCCATTCTGTGAGTTGTTCCTTCACTTTTTTGATGGTACCCTTTGCTGGGCAGAAGCTTCTTAACTTGGTGTGATGCCATTTGTCAATTTTCGCTTTGGTTGCTTGTGCTTGTGGGGTATGACTCAAGAAATCTTTGCCCAAACTAATGTCCTAGAGATTTTCCCCAATGTTTTCTTTCAGCAGTTTCACAGTTTGAGATTTTAGATTTAAGTATTTGTATTAATCCATTCTCACCTGCTATAAACAACTACCAGAGACTGGGTAATTTATGAAGAAAAGAGGTTTAATTGAGTCAGAGTTCTGGAGGCTTAACAGGAAGCATGACTAGGAGGGTTCATGAAACTTACAATCATGATGATAGGTGAAGGGGAAGCAAGCACATATTATAATGGCAGAGCAGGAAAAAGAGAGAGAGAGAGAGACAGAGTCACACACTTTTAAACAACCAGATCTTCTGAAAACAGCAAGGGGGAAATCCACTCCCATGATCCAATCACCTCCTATCCTACCAGGCTCCCAACCCCTCCAATTCAACATGAGATTTGGGTTGGGACACAAATCCAAACCACATTATTTTGTCCCTGGTACCTCCCAAATCTCATGTCTTTCTCACATTGCAAGATACAATTATCCCTTCTCAACAGTCCCTCAAAGGCTTAACTCATTACAGTATTAACCCAAAAGTCCAAGTCCAAAGTCTCATCGGAGACAAGACAAGTCCTTTCTGCCTATGAGCCTGTAAAATGAAAAACAAGCTAGTTATTTCCAAGATACTATGCAGGTATAAGCATTGGGTAAATGTTCCTATTCCAAATCAGAAAAAAAAAAAAAAAAATGGCCACAATAAAGGGGCTACAGGCACCATGCAAATCTGCAACTTAGCAGGGCAGTCATTAAATACTTTTACACTGTTGGTGGGACTGTAAACTAGTTCAACCATTGTAGAAGACAGTGTGGCAATTCCTCAAGGATCTAGAACTAGAAATACCATTTGACCCAGCCGTCCCATTACTGGGTATATACCCAAAGGATTATAAATCATGCTGCTATAAAGACACATGCACATGTATGTTTATTGCGGCACTATTCACAATAGCAAAGACTGGGAACCAACCCAAATGTCCATCAATGATAGACTAGATTAAGAAAATGTGGCACATATGCACCATGGAATACTATGAAACCATAAAAATGGATGAGTTCATGTCCTTTATAGGGACATGGATGAAGCTGGAAACCATCATTCTGAGCAAACTATCGCAAGGACAAAAAACCAAACACCGTATGTTCTCACTCATAGGTGGGAATTGAACAATGAGAACATCTGGACACAGGAAGGGGAACATCACACACTGGGGCCTGTTGTGGGGTGGGAGGAGGGGGGCGGGATAGCATTAGGAGATATACCTAATGTAAATGACAAGTTAATGGGTGCATCACACAAACATGGCACATGTATACATATGTAACAAACCTGCATGTTGTGCACATGTACCCTAGAACTTTAATACAAAAAAATAAAAATAAAAATATCTTGAAGTTCCAAAATAATTTCCTTTGAGTCTAAGTCTCACACCCATACCATATTAATGCAAGTGATGGACTCCCAAGGCCTTGGCCAGCTCCACCTCCGTGGCTCTGCAGGGTAAAGCCCCCACAGCTTCTTTCACAGGCTGGTGTGAAATGCCTGCAGCTTTTCCAGGTGCATGATGCAAGCTGTCAATGGATCTACTATTGTGGGTTCTGGAGGATAGTGGCCATCTTCTGACAGCTCCACTAGGCAGTATCCCAGTGGGGTCACTGTGTGAGGGGTTGCAACCTCTAAATTTCTCTTTCACACTGCCCTAGGAGAAGTTGTCCATGAGGGCTCCACCCCTGCAGCAGATCTCTGCCTAGACATCCAGGCATTTCCATACATCCTCTGAAATCTAGGCAGAGGTACTCAAACCTCAACTCTTGCCTTCTGCACACCTGCAGGCCCAACACCACATGGAAGCTGCCAAGGTTTGGGGCTTTCACCCTCTGTAGCCACAGACTGAGCTGTACCTAAGCTTCTTTTAGCCACAGCTGGAGCTGGAGCATCTGGGATGCAGGGTGCCATATCCTGATGCTGCACAAAGCAGCGGGTCCCTGGGCTTGGCCTACAAAACCATTTATTTCTCCTAGGCCTCAGGGTATGCAATAGGAGAGGTTGCCCTGAGGGTCCTTGTTATGCCCTGGTGACATTTTCCCCATTGTCTTGGCTATTAACATTCAGCTTCTCTTTAGTTATTCAAATTTCTGCAGCTGGTATCTTGAATTTCTCCCGAGAAAATGGGTTTTTCTTTTCTACCACATGCTCAGGCTTCAAATTTTTCAAATTTTTATGCTTTGCTTCCCATTTAAACATAAGTTCCTATGTCAGACCAATTTTCTGTGAATGCATATGACCGAAGATGGTTAGGAGCAGCCAGATAATGTCTTGAATGCTTCACTGCTTAGAAATTTCTTCCATCCAATACCCTAAATCATCTCTCTCAAGTTCACAGTTCCACAGATCTCCAGTGCAGTGTCAAAATGCCACAAGTCTTTTTGCTAAAGCATAGCAAGAACTATCTTTACACGATTTCCCAATAAGTCCCTCATCTCCATCTGAGACCACCTCAGCCTGGATTTCACTGTCCATATCACTATCAGCATTTTGGTCAAAACCATTCAACAAGTCACTAGGAAGTTCCAAACTTTCTCACATTTTCCTGTCTTCTTCCAAGTCTTCCAAACTGTTCCAACTTGTGCCCATTACCCAGTTTCAAAGTTGCTTCCACATTTTCAGGTATCTTTACAGCAGTGCCCCACACCCATGTTACCAGTGTTCTGTATTAGTCCATTCTTATACTGCTATAAAGAACTACCTGAGATTGGATAATTTATAAAGAAAAGGAATGTAATAGACTTCATGCTTCCAGGCTTAACAAGAGGCACATTTTAAGTTCAAAGATACATGTGTAGGAGGTACAGGTTTGTTACATAGGTAAACGTGTGCCATGGTAGTGTGCTGCACCTATCAACCCATCACCTAGATATTAAACTCCACAGGCATTAACTATTTATATTGATGTTTTCTTTCCCCCAATGCCCCTAACAGGCCCCAGTGTGGGTTGTTCCCCTCCTTGTGTTCATGTGTTCTCATTTTTCTGCTCCCACTTGTAAGTAAGAATATGAGGTGTTTGGTTTTCTGTTCCTGTGTTAGCTTTCTGAGGATAATGGCTTCCTGTTCCTTCCATGTCCCTGCAAAGGACATGATTTTATTCCTTTTTATGGTTGCATAGTATTCCATAGTGTATATGTACCAAATTTACTTTATCCAGTCTATTATTGATGGACATTTGTATTGATTCTATGTCTTTGCTATTGTGAATAGTGCTGCAATGAACATACATGTGCATGTATCTTTATAACAGAATAATTTATATTCCTTTGGGTGTATACCCAGTAATGGGATTGCTGGATGTAATTGTATTTCTAGTTCTAGGTCTTTGAGTACTTGCCACACTGCCTTCCACAATGGTTGAACTAATTTGCTTTCCCACCAACATTGTAAAAGTGTTTGTATTTCTTCACAGCCTCACCAGCATCTGCTGTTTCTTGACTTTTTAATAATTGCCATTCTGTCTGGTGTAAGATGGTATCTTTGTGGTTCTGATTTGCATTTCTCTAATGATCAGTGAAGTTGAGCTTTCTTTTCATGTTTGTTGGCAGCATAAATGTCTTCTTTTGAAAAGTTTGTCCGTTCATGTCCTTTGCCCACTTTTCAATGTTTTTTTTTTTTTTTTCTTGTAAATTTGTGTAAGCCCTTGTAGACTCTGGATATTAGACCTTTACCAAATACAAAAATTGCAAAAATTTCTCTCCATTCTGTAGGTTGTGTGTTCACTCTGATGATAGTTTCTTTTAATGTACAGTAGTTCTTTAGTTTAATGAGATGACATTTGTTAATTTTTGCTATTGTTGCAGTTATTTTTGACATTTTCATCATGAAATCTTTTTCTGTGACTGTGTCCTGAATGATATTGCCTAAATTTTCTTCTAAAGTTTTTATAGTTGGGTGTTTTACATTTAAGTCTTTAAACCATCTTGTGTTTATCTTTGTCTAAGGTATAAGGAAGGGGTCCAGTTTCAGTTTTCTTCATATACCTAGCCAGTTTCTCCAGCACCATTTATTAAATAGGGAATCCTTTTCCCATTGCTTGTTTTTGTCAGGTTTGTTGAAGAGCAGATGGTTGTAGATGTGCAGTCTTATTTCTGAGATCTTTATTCTGTTCCTTTGGTATGTGTCTCTTTTTGTACCAGTGCCATCCTGTTCTGTTTACTATAGCCTTGTGGTATAGTTTGAAGTCATATAGCATGATGCCTCCAGGTTTGTCCTTTTTACTTAGGATTGTCTTGTCTATTCAGGTTCTGTTTGGGGTCCATATGAATTTTATGGTAATTTTTTTTCTATTTCTGTGAAGAATGTCAATGGTAGTTTAATGGGAAGAGCACTGAATCTTTAAATTACTTTGGGCTGTAGGGCCATTTTCACAATGTTGATTCTTCGTATCCCTGAGCATGGAATGTTTCTCCATTTGTTTAAGTCCTCTCTAATTTCCTTAAGCAGTGGTTTGTAGTTCTCCTTGAAGAGATCTTTCACTTCTCTTCTTAGCTGTATTTCTAGGTATTTTGTTCATTTTGTAGCAATTGTAAATGGGAGTTTATTCTTGATTTTAAGGGCCACACACTTTTAAATAACCAGATATCATGAGAACTCACTCACTATCATGATAACAGCAAGGGAGAAATCCATCCCCATGATTCAACCACCTTTCACAAGGCTCCTCCTCCAATTCAACATGAAATTTGAGTGGGGACATAAATTCAAGCCATATTAGTCTTTAATTCATTTTTCATTTGATTTTCATATATGGAGAGATATATGGTTATAGTTTCATTTTGCTGCATGTGGATATTCAGTTTTCCTGGCACAATTTATTGAAGAGACTGACATTTTTTTCTAATATATGTTCTTGGCACTTTTGTCAAAAATGAGTTCACTGTAAGTGTCTGGATTTGTTTCTGGGTTCTCTATTCTTTGTCAGTGGTCTGTTTTGTTTTGTTTTGTTTGTTTTGCCAACACCTTGCTGTTTTGTTTACTATAGCTCTGTAGTAAAATTTGAAGTCAAATAATGTGATTTATCCAGTTTTTTTTTTTTTTTTTCTTTTTGCTCAGGATAGCTTTGGCTATTCCATGTCTTTCATCATTCCATATAAACTTTAGAATTATTTATAGTTTTGTGAAGAATGACATTAGTATTTTTATCTTTGTGTACAGTAGGCTGAGGAGCTAAAGAAAAAAAAAAAAAAAAAAAGACGGGTTGTTCTTTGCAGCAGAGGCAGAAGAAAATCGGTGTAAATGAACCCCAACCACTCAAATTTGTGTGTTCAAGTTGACTCTTCAGCAGAACATGCCATGTTAAGGTGATAAGGATGAAGACTAAGACTTTTATGATGCTGCACTTCCACTTAATGAATTGTAAATTTATTTTATCTTCCTTGTTATTTTCTTAAAAACTGTGCTCTAGTTTAATTTATTCTAAGAATACAATATATGACACATATAACTTGCAAAATATGTAGTATGGACTGTGTATATTGTTGCTAAGGCTTCTAGTCATCAGTAGGCTATTAGTTATTAAGCTTTTGGCAAGTTAAATCTTATAGAGAATTTTTTTTACTTGATGGGGCATTGGCAATCCTAATCGGTGGTTTTTTTCCAGGGTCAACTGTATTTTACAAAATATTATTATGCACTGGAACAAAAATTTAGTATAATTCGAGGTTCAATTGTGATAGAATTAATTTTCAAGGGACTCAGAAGGAAAATCTAGCATTTTGTATTGTGAAAAAATGAATGTCAGCTCCATTTTGCAGAACTTTCTCTCTCTTTATATTAAGAAATCTATTAAGTAGTATAAATATATTACCTAAAAAAGAAGTCACATCATTAGGGTATCCTCACTTCATGTGAATTGGCTATTATGGCACGAATGGTAGAAACTGCTGAATCTTAGTGATAAGGAGACCAATAAATGCTATCTTGAAGTACATGTTTATACCAGGTGCCAAAATCCAGAGATTAACTAACTGCTGATGCCATAATTTACCTAATGAGAGAGAAGGAAAAGAAATTAGGAGAAGAGGAGTGGCACAGTGGCTGGTAACCTTGCAACCATTCAATCAGGAAAACATGCCTTATATGTGGTACCAGTGAGACAATACTGGCAGTTATGCTATATTTTGCACTTAGAAACATGATGAAACTTACTGACATAAACTTATAAAGCCATAGTGAAACTTTGGTTTTATAAGTGAAGACATATATGTAGCTTTGTACAATTCATAAAATAGACTCCTCTTTATTGCATGTAGGTAAACATTTTATTCACTTCCTCCCAGTAATGCCATGGCTTCTGTTATTACTATTTGAAATATATGCATTGGAGTTTTTATCTGCATGTACATATTAATATTACATTTGTTTTTGTAGGTATTTCTCAATTATTACTTATTTATCCTAAATATTTCCTAGATATAGGTAGAAATTATTACACAGGCTTGAAAAATATGAGCTTTCCTACTTCCTACTCCCTCCCATGGTCATTGCCGAATTCTCTGGTAATCCTAGTCCACATCAAAAGCAAGTTTGCTTAGGAACGAGTCCTCACACACATGAAGTTATCCACCTCTAGACCTTTAAGAATTTCAAAGCTGGAAAGCATATACGTCCTGGGACAATGCATCCTCTGTATCATTAGTATTTTTATAGTAATTATTATTTCTTCAAATGATGTAGCCACATGATGATTATCCTGCACTTATCACAGTTGAATTCAAATAATCATATTTCTTATCATTCTTTCCTGCTACTCTATAAGCTTCATGAGGGTGGAGATCTTGTCTAGTTTTACCTAATGCACAGTAGGTACTAGGTAAATGAGTGAATTAATATATTATTATCATTATTTACCTTAATTATTTCCTATACTATGTACTAATCATTATACTAAGTCCTACTAACACAAAAGGTGGAAAATATAATTCTCAATTTAGGTGATTTCTACATATGGCAAATAAGATTGAAAGATAATACATATTTCCCATTCTGGAAGAGTGAATTGTCATGTTTTCTCTTCACATGTGTGTGACAATCAAGGTCCTTTCAGATGTCTTAAAGTTTGTCTCAAAATTTACCAAAATCAGCTTTACCAAGAACAATAAATTATTAAAGACACTAATATTGTGTCACTCTGTATTTGTAAGTGCAC